>NC_048302.1:123695863-123735863 GCF_013100865.1 Trachemys scripta elegans
GGCACCGCACCGCCGGCCCGGCCCCGGAGCCCCCGGCCCGGTCCGGCCCCGCTCCGATTTTCCCGGACATGTCCGGCTTTTTGGGATTTCCCCCCAGACGGGGATTTGGAGCCCAAAAAGCCGGACATGTCCGGGAAAATCCGGACGTATGGTAACCCTAGTGGGAGGGGAGGGCAGAATGTGGGCAGCCGGTTTCAGCAGTGTTACTGAGCATGCTCAGTCCATATGAGCATGCTCAGTACAAGCCAAGTAGCAAATCTGTGGTGGGGGGGGGCACATGACCCTGCATCTCTCCCCCCATGCATTGCCTCTGTTTAAAGGCCTTATAATTTTGTAAAGGTTTCCCCATTACACGGCAATTGATTTTATTGGTTAACTTGTGTTTACTCCTCCAAGAATCTTAAGCCACAGTTTTCAGTCTTACTTAGCTAAAGTTAGTACCTACAGCCCTCTCTAAAACACCTTGAAGTCAAAGAGAGTCTTCCCATTGACTTCAATAGACTTTGGATCAGACTGCTAAATCCATGTTTAGTCCCCTAATTAAAGTGGCCTGATTTTCAGAGTTGCTGGGCACCTGGAGCTCCCATTGGCTCTGAAATTCAGGCTACCTTAGTAACGCAATAGGGATTTAAGGGCCTACTTTGAGCCACTCAAGTTTGAAAATTCTAGCCTATGTTTTTAACCCGCACTGTGCATGCTGGCAGTTATTTTGTGAAGTGTCTCAATGCCATTGACACAAAGGCAGTGAACAACTAAAATGGATTATTATTGTTACCCTTGTGCTTAGGTTACTTATCAAAACCTCTGAACAATTTAACATGATGCTGTGGAAGCCGAGCCAGCTTACATGTACTCAAATAATTCAGACAGGGGCAGCTGCAAATAGAGATATGCACCCAAATTACTGTATCTTTGCTCCCTGAACACGTCAATGTATCTGCATTGTTTAAAAAAATCTGGATTAGGAAACAAGACAGAAGTCCTACATTTTCAAACATGAATTTGAGTGCTTCAATTTTGGGCTGACCAGACTCAGACTTTTTAAGGGTCCTTAATTTTCAGAAGGTGAGTGCCCAGAAATTTAAATGAAGGTGCCTTATGCTGGGCAGCCAAAAACTGCGGCATCCAAAATTGCTTGCTTTTTTGAAAATGTGGGCCATAGAATAATCAGAAAGACAAAAAGCAAGAACAACTGCCAGGATTCTGATCCTTGGAGTTTCATTTACATTTTTGGGGGGGAAAGGGGTGCTGGGTTAGCAGCAGGGAGAGAGATCCTTTGATTGACTTAATTTTCCCTTAAAGTTTCTCTAGTCTTGCTACAAATGCCAGTACAAAAGGTTTACGTGCAAACCCCACTCTAATAAAAATCAAAGTCTATATTGATTTAATTTCCAAATTATTAATCAACTTCACAGCTGAACAAAAATATTGTATTGCTCAGCTCAAGCAAATCCTAACATCTTTTCCTCGGGCTATGAGACCAAGAGCTGATGAAGGACAAAAGTTAATATATGTATAGTGTACACTTGAGCTGGGCAGCTCAGAGCTCTTAATGGACAGTGTCATTGCCAAAGACTGACTGCACTGTCCCTACAGCACAGGAAGTTTTGCAGTATCCTAGAGAATGAAATATTCGTCATTTGCTTCCAGTGGGGCAAGGCATTTAAAGCAGATTATGGGTTAGACTGTGTCCCAGTCAGGGCCGGCTATGGCTTTTTTGCCACCCCAAGCAAAAAAAAAACCACCTGTGGGGTGGCAGGAGTGGTGAAGCGGAAAAAAAAAAACAAAAAAAACATGTGGGGCGGCCGGAGCCAGGGTGCAGGAGGACTCCCTGCGCTGCAGATGTGCCCCGGGCAGCAGAGTGCGCACCCCGGCTAGCGGGAGGGGGAGGGGGGGCAGGGCGGGAAGAGAGAAGGGGGCGGCCAGGGCTTCCTTCAGCGGGGCGCTCGCCACGCGACCACTCCCGCCGCGCCGCCTGCCGGGAGGGCTCCGTGCTGCTCCGGTCGGCGGGGAGGAAAGGACGCAGGCTACCCTGCCGGGCTTGCTGCAGACCTGGCACCAGCTGGGGCAGACAGAGCACGCAGCCCGCTCCCAGCAGGGCACTCCCCTCCTCCGTGCCACCGCTCCCTACAGGGCGGCCAGAGCAAAAAAACCCCAAAAACCTGCAGGGCAGCCGGAGCGGTGAAGCAAAAAAAAGGATTGGAGGGAATGCCGCCCCCTTAGAATCTGCCGAGCTTGCTCGGCTGGTGCCTGGAGCCGGCCCTGGTCCCCGTGACACAAGGGAGGGCATGTTGGTGAAACAACTTGCCATTCAAACTCATGCTCTTGTAAGGAGGTTGAGACCTAAGGGGGTGAAAGATCTCCATGTAGAGAATGAGGTATCAGTTGCAACAGGAAATTTGATGTAAAAATTCAGATCCATGTTCAGTTCTCCATCCTGAACAGCACACTAAAATGGGTGGAATGGACAGATCACAGAGGGGGATATCAGTTAGAGGATCATGGTAACAATATGTAGACTTGGATACTAAAACAGGGTTAGAAATAAAAAACTAGTGGGCAGTTTGCCAGATCACCATGCTAGGTTTTGCTAGATTCAGAATTCTCATATATGTCTATACACACCACTATGGACAAATCAGGTTTTAACAGCCACACTGGTGCAGCTTCCAGTGAGTTAGTGGAACCCACACACCACTCAAAGGTCAGAATTTCATCCTAAAATTCTGTTAGATTGGGAAATAAAGAGCATGAAAGCAAAATGCATGTCAAGGCCTCTTTCTGAACTATGCAAAATATTGGTAATACCTAAAGTGAAGCTAAACTCACCGGGATTTAATTTTCATTCCAAACTCAGGTCAGGGTTGTCAAATGATTCACAAAAACTTTCCCCAGATAATCAGGTCCAATGTCACACAAACATGGTCCGATAAATGTTTTCTATCATGTAAAATGTGCCGCTTCAACATTAACCCAGGTGAAATTCTGTTGCTTCTACTGAGCTTCCCTTTGGTGCCTGGGGTTGCTCAAGCCTGAAATTCAGCTCAGAAATTTAGGTCTTTGTGGAGTAAGAACATAAGAACGGCCACACTGGGTCAGACCAAAGGTCCATCTAGCCCAGTATCCTGCCTTCTGACAGTGTCCATTGCCAGCTGCCCCAGAGGGAATGAACAGAACAGGTCATCATCAAGTGATCCATCCCCTGTCGCCCATTCCCAGCTTCTGGCAAACAGAGGCTAGAGACACCATCCCTGTTCATCCTGGCTAATAGCCATTGATGGACCTATCCTCCATGAACTTATCTTGTTCTTTTTTGAACCCTGTTATATAGCCTTGGCCTTCACAACATCCTCTGCAAGGAGTTCCACAGGTTGACTGTGCATTGTGTGAAAAATAGTTCCTTTTCTTTGTTTTAAACCTGCGGTCTATTAATTTCATTTGGTGACCCCTAGTTCTTGTGTTATGAGTGGCCACTATTTACTGCTCATTCTGAAAACTGACCATTTATTCCTACCCTTTGTTTACAATCTTTTAATCAGTTACCAATCCATGAGAGGACTTTCCCTCTTATCCCATGACAGCTTACTTTGCTTAAGAGCCTTTGGTGTGGGACTTTGTCAAAGTCTTTCTGAAAATCTAAGTGCACTATATCCACTGGATCCCCCTTGTCCACATGCTAGTTGATCCCCTCAAAGAATTCTAGTAGATTGGTGAGGCATGATTTTCCTTTACAAAAACTATGTTGACTCTTTCCCCACAAATTATGTTCATATATCTGTCTGACAATTTTGTTCTTTACTATAGTTTTAACCGGTTTGCCCAGTACTGAAGTCAGACTTACCACCCTGTAATTGCCAGGATCACCTCTGGAGCCTGTTTTAAAAAATTGGTGTCACATTAGCTATCCTCCAGTCATTTGGTACAGAAGCTGATTTCAATGATAGGTTACAAACTACAGTTAGTAGTTCTGCAATTTCACATTCGAGTTTCTTCAGAACTCTTGGGTGAATGCCATTTGGTCCTGGTGACCTATTACTTTTTAGTTTATCGATTTGTTCCAAAACCTCCTCTAATGACACCTCAATTTGCAAGAGTTCCTCAGATTTGTCACCTAAAAAGAATGGCTCAGGTTTGGGAATTTCCCTCACATCCTCAGCCGTGAAGACTGATGCAAAGAATTCACTTAGGCCTTCCTTGGCTACACTTGCAAGTTACAGCACTGTAAAGCCTCCCCCAGTGCTGTAACTCACTCCCCGTCCACACTGGCAGGACACTTACAGCGCTGTATCTCCCTGGGTACACCGCTGCAGGTACTCCACATCTCCGAGAGGAATAACAGCTGCAGCGGAGTGGCTACGATTCACGGGTGTGAGTGTAAATGCTTGCAGCACTGTACTAATCACCTTGTCAAGTGGCCAATCCTCTCCATTGTTGTGACCGGCTGCAGGAATGCGGAAGTGCCGGTTTCAAAGCTCGTACCACAGAGAAAAGCAAACAGTTTGCAGCTTGCTTTGAGTGAGTAAATGAATGAGCAGGGGGCCGGGAGTTCGGAACTTGCAAAATAGAGAGCTGACATGTTCCAAAAAGCACTCTCTCTCCCCCCCACACTCCCTGTCAAAAGCCACTCCACCCCCACCCCGTTGCACGTTGCAGCCACATGAATGCTGGGATAGCTGCCCATAATGCACCGCTCCCAACACAGCTACAAATGTTGCAAGTGTGGCCACACCACTGCGCTGGCAGCTGGCAGTGTGGACAGACTGCAGCGCTTTTCCCTACTCAGCTGTACGAAGACAGGTTTACCTCACAGCGCTGTACAGCTGCAAGTGTAGCCAAGGCCTTAGTTTCTCCTCAATGGCTTTATTGTCTGTGAGTGCTTCTTTAGCATCTCGATCGTCCAGTGGCTCCACTGGTTGTTTAGCAGGCTTCCTGCTTCTGATGTACTTAAAAATTTTTTTTGCTATTACTTTGAGTCTTGAGCTAACTGTTCTTCAAATGCTTTCTTGGCCTTCCTAATTACATTTTTTACACTTCATTTGCCAGAGTTTATGCTCCTTTCTATTTTCCTCTCTAGGATTTAACTTCCACTTTTTAAACCATGCCTTTTTGCTTCTTTTACATTATTGTTTAGCCACGGTGGCCTTTTTTTTTTTTTTTTTTTTGTTCTCTTACTGTGTTTTTTAATTTGGGGAATACATTTAAGTTGAGCTTCTATTATGGTGTCTTTAAAAAGTTTCCATGCAGCTTGCAGGGATTTCACTTTGGGCACTGCACCTTTTAATTTTGGTGTAGTCTCCCTTTCTGAAATTAAATGCTACAGTGTTGGGCTGCTGTGGTGTTTTCCTTGCCACAGGGATGTTAAATTTAATTATATTATGGTCACTATTAACAAGCAGTCCAGCTATACTCACCTTTTGGACCAGATGCTGTGATGTACTTAGAACTAAATCAAGAATTGCCTCTCCTCTTTTGGGACTCCAAGAAGCAGTCACTTAAGGTATCAAGAAACTTTATCTCTGCATCCCATCCTGAGGTGACATGTACCCAGTCAATATGGGGATAATTGAAATCCCCCATTATTATTATTGAGTTTTTTATTTTAATAGCCTCTCTAATCTCCCTGAGCATTTCAGTCACTGTCACCGTCCTGGTCAGGTGGTCAGTAATATGTCCCTACTGATATATTCTTATTGTTAGAGCATTGAATTACTATCCATAGAGATTCTATGGTACAGTTTGGGTCATCTAAGATTAATTCATTTTGATTCTATGCTTTCTTTCACATATAGTGCCACTCTCGCACCAGCATGACCTGTTCTGTCCCTCCGATATGTTTTGTACCCTGGTATCACTGTGTCCCATTGATTATCCTCATTCCACTAATTTTCTGTGATGCCTATTATAACAATATCCTCATTTAATACGAGGCACTCTAGTTCACCCATCTTATTATTTAGACTTATAGCATTTGTATATAAGCACTATAAAAACTTGTCACTTTTTACCTGTCTGCCAGTACATGATGTAATAGAATAGGACTCTTTTTCATTTGACTGTTTCTCATCAGATCCTACCTATTTTTTTAATCATTTTTCGTTGTCTCCTCCTTACTAGGACATAGAGAATCTCTATTAATAGATCCTCCCCTAAGGGATGTCCAAACCACATACTCCTCCCCCACGTCGGCTTTCCCCCAGCCCTTAGTTTAAAAACTGCTCTATGACCTTTTAATGTTAAGTGCCAGCAATCTGGTTCCATTTGGTTTAGTTGGAACCCATCCTTCCAGTATAGGCCCCCTCTTTCCCAAAAGTTCCTAATAAATCTAAACCCCTCTGCTCTACACCATCATCTCATCCACGCATTGAGACCCTGCAGTTCTGCCTAAATGGCCCTGGATGTAGAATTGGAAGCATTTCAGAGAATGCTACCATGGAGGTCCTAGACTTCAATCTCTTATCTAGCAGCCTACATTTGGCTTCCACGACCTCTCTCGTATCCTTCCCTATGTCATTGGTACCTACATGTACCACGACCACTGGCTTCTCTCCAGCACTACACATCTGTCTAGATGTCTCGACAGATCCGCAACCTTCGCACCGGGTAGGCAAGTCACCACGCAGTTCTCCTGGTCATCGCAAACCCAGCTATCTATGTTTCTAATGATCGAATCCCCCATAACTATTGCCTGTCTCTTCCTAATAACTTGAGTTCCCTCCCCCAGAGAGGTATCCTTAGTGCGAGAGGATACCATGACATCATCTGGAAGGAGGGTCCCTACTATGGGATCATTTCCCTCTGCTCCAGTGGGATGTTTTCCTTCCCTTGGACTTTCATCCTCCTCAACAGCATCAGACCGGGGGTAGGACCGTTCTACTATGTCCCAGAAAGTCTCATCTATGTACCTCTCTGTCTCCCTTAGCTCCTCCAATTCAGCCACTCTGGTCTCCAAAGCCTGTACATGGTCTTTGAGGGCCAGGAGTTCTTTGCACCGAATGCACACACACTCCACCTGCCAAAGGGCAGGTAATCATACATGCTGCATTGGGTCCAATAAACTAGATAGCCCCCACTCTGTTGCTGGACTTCTGCCTGTATTCTCTTCTTACTACTGCAGCTCGTTCCTTTGCTCATGTTTTGTTTTTATCAGCGTCACATAATCGCTCCTCCTTCACCTGGAGAAGTCCCTCGCGAAACTCCCCTGTTAGCCGCTCCTGTTCGCTAGCTTCTCTGGTCACTTAGGAGCAGCTTTTTTAAAGCCCTGGTCTTCCTGAGTAGCCCTGCCCCCTGGTTAAGGGTTGATGGGTGTTAAAAGGGATCAAAGCTTGGTTAAGAAGCTCTGAGCCTTCCCTAGCAGGCCGCTAGGCTTAGCAAACATACGGTCAACATACGGTCCCCAAATAAACAGACCACATGGTATATTTCAGTCAAGCAGCAAGCACACCACAAACACACACACTACAGACAACAGACTTATCCCAAGGGCAGAGGTGAAAGTAAGCCGGTCCGGGCCAGTACGCCGTGCCGGACTGGACCGGTTTATCCGGCAGTGATTTATAGGGCCCAGGGCTCCAGCCACTGCGGGGAGCCCCGGGCCCTTTAAATCACCGCCGGAGCTCCAGCAGCCGGGCTGGGGCGGGGATTTAAAGGTCCTGGAGCTCCAGCCCCTGTGGGGAGTCCTGGGACCTTTAAAGCGCTGCCCGAGCCCCACTGCTGGAGCTCCAGCGGCGCTTTAAAGGGCCCGGGGCTCCCTGCTACTGCAGTACTGAATGCAGTAGCAGGGAGCCCTGGGCCCTTTAAATCCCTGCCCAAGCCCAGCTGCCATTACCTCAGCCCTAGCCCGAGCCCTGCCACCCTGGGGTAGCGGCGGCAGGGCTCCCGCAGTGATTTAATGGGCCTGGAGCTCCGCAGCGGCCAGAGCCCCAGGCCCTTTAATTCACCCCAAGCCCCGGGGCTCCCAGCCGCTTCTGCAGCTGGTAGCTTGGGGGTGATTTAAAGGCTCTGGGGTTCCCAGACACAGCCGGAGCCCCAGGGCCTTTAAATATTGAAAGGCCCCGCCTCTTCCAGTTGAGGCCACACCCCCGCTCAGGACTCTGGCGTACTGGTAAGTCCTTTAAGTTACTTTCACCCCTTCCCAAGGGTCACGTAAATCGCTCCTCCTTCACCTGGAGAACTCCCTCACTGCTCTTTGTGGCTAGAGCGGTCTTTGTATTACAGGTGGGCACAGTGCCTAGCATAGTGTGACCTCCAGGCATAACTTTCAATAATAAATAATAATAAGTGAGAGATAAAACCCCTGTGCACTACGAATGAAGAAAGTGTTCTCCAAACCTTAACAAGGTAGAACACTGCGTTCTTTACAAGTCGATCCAGCAAAGCATTGACTACTCTGGCCCTGAGCCAGCTCAACATGGAGGCATGGGCTTAACTACAAGCCAATGAGAAGGCACATCGACTTCAAGTGTTTTGCAAGATCAAGCTGCTAATTCCTGTATATAATATACTTGATAAAATTAGCATAATTAATTTGCTGATTAAAGAAATTAATTACCTTTTAGATAAACTCCTGCTCTCCTAGAAAACTGACCAACTTTGTCAGGTGCATCCTGAGACAAAGGATATGTCTACACTACCCGCCGGATCGGCGGGTAGTGATCGATCTATCGGGGATCGATTTATCGCGTCTCATCTAGACGCGATAAATCGATCCCCGAACACGCTCCCCGTTGACTCCGAAACTCCACCGCTGCGAAAGGCGGAAGCGGAGTCAACGGGGGAGTGGCGGCCGTCGATCCTGCACCGCGAGGTGCGTATCTTAGCTCGATTCCCTCCCCAGTGTGTCAATATACCTTCTGAAATGGGAGCTAGGGTTTTGGCAGTTTGTCCCCTTCTCAGGGCTGGGGCTATGCGGAGTTGCATCACTTCAGGTAGAGCTGTGGAAAGGATTGTGAACCAGCAGGCACAATCCATCCCCCGGCTTTGCCAAAGCGAAGACGGCTGCACTGTTCCTGCTCCCTCCAGAACATCTGGGCACTTTTGTGGGAAGGTGCACTGGGGAGGCAGGGCCTTGTCTTTCAAGCTTTTTCAAGAGATTTACCCTCCCACTGGTGCACTCCCCCAACCTTTCCCTTCTCTCCTCACTGCACCCAAGATACCCACTGTAAGGCAGTCAGGAAACTTCTGTTTGACAGGATTATCTTAGCCAATGTCTAATCAATTAAAGGTAGCAACTGTACACTTTAAAAAACACACATCATAGTCAGACACCTCCTGGTGAATGTTTCTATGGTTCCAGAGAGAAAGAGCGAGAGAAGAAATGTGATCAAACAAGCCAGCAGACCATACAGGCTACAAAAGGGCATCTCACTTCTATTTAAATTTCCATTGCTTGAAATCTTATCTTCACTCGACCTCCAAAATGGGTCTCATCAATCTTCTGTATTGTGCATTGAAAAAACAAAGCATCAATCAGTGGTATTTATGTATCTCTAGATCATTATTAGTATTTGTAGCATAGCAGTGCCTAAAAGCCTCCAACTGAGATTAGGGCCCCATTGTGCTCAGGATTGTACAAATGCATAGTAAGAAACAGTCCTGGCCACAAAGAGCATACTGTTTTAATAGGCAAGACAGACAAAGGGTATATCATGATCAGTGGAACTGGAGTCAGAGGGCCCACATTCCCTCTGTTTTGACAGGACACCACTGGAAACACAGAATGCTGAGGAGTTTGGCTGGAAGCAACTGAGCCACATGGCCAGAGCAGAGTGCAGGATTTAATAACCTTCTACATGTTCGATACAAACTACACTCAGCTTCTTTGCTACTGAAACAAGGTGGCAGTGTTTGAGCGGTGAGTTCTCTGAGGTGCATCACCTGGCAGAGTGAGCAATGGAACTCGGTCTGATCCCCCCTGCCCAGAGCCCTGGATTTTGCAGACACAAACCTAGCCCACCAATGGACCTGGTGGAAGGAGACGTTCAAGCTGTACACAGACCTGGCCATGCAGGAGGACAACAACAGCTGGAAAGTACAACTACTATTTTACCTTACCGGGGAACAAGGCAGAGAGGTGTGCTGCATGCTGAAGCTTCGCACTGCCCCGAGGCCCACAGCAGTCCTAGGAGCCCTGGGGCCCTGTTGCTCCCCAAAGCAAAACAAAACTGTGGAGCAACATAGGTTTTTCTCTAGAGACCAATCCAAAGGGGAGGGCAGAGATCCCAATATTACAGCCTTATGCGCACTGGCTGCTAAATGCAATTCTGGGGCATTGATAGACTCCCTCATTCAGGACAGGATAGTCTGCAGCAATTGGGATCACTACCTTTGGCTGCTCCAGGAAGGCGATCTCATATTAGACAGATGCTGAGACATACGGCAATCAGTGGAAGCCTCAAGAGAAAGGATGAAAGCCCTAGAAGTCACAACACTCCCCAGAAGTACACGCAGTGAGACAACAGCAAAGGAGAGCAGATGGTCAGGGTTCCATAGCCAGAGTGAGATCTATTTACTGTGGGAGACAGCACAAGTGGATAAAGGAGAAGAGCCCCATACTACGATAGCATTTCAAGGAATGCGGCACGTACATTTTTAGCAGTGTGTGTATGAGCAGAGGAGGGTCTCAGAAAGATTCAGACAGACAAGAGGGGGATGGCATGTCAGACAGTAGTGATGACATCATGGCTCTCTCCTCAAATCAAGAGCATATCAGATGCAGGCTGTTGCGACTCTAACACACTCATTACAATGAGCAGGTGCAATAATGTACAATGAGAGCATAATGCAGTTCATTGGAAAAGGGATAGCATAGTAACCAACCCCCAAAACAACAAACAGTACCAACTGGCGTTTGTGGTGGTAGATGGCAAGCACCGCAGACCCTTCTTGGAGAATACAGCCATACAAACGTGGACTCGATCAGGGCATCAGAATTTTATAACGAGTGCAAGAGGCAAAAAGAGGAGACCCACGGACAGTGGAGACATTTTAAAAAGTATATGGGGAGGTTTTCACTGGTGATGGGTGCCTCAAAGGAAAGCTGTGACTGGAAATAGACGCCACAGCAGAACCTGTGTGCTTACCACAAAGGAAAATTCCAGTGGCTGTACACAATCCAGTATGCAAGAGGCGTGAAAGTCTGCAGAGCAGAGGGAATTGTGATGGGGCAAACGCACCACACTGGCCCTGAGAGGGTTGAATTAGGCCAGGTGGGTCCAATCAGCCAATTAGGCTTCAAACAGGGGAGACTGTGAGGGAACATGTGGGGCTTCTACAAAGCCAGGAGTCTGGCAACAATGGAAGGAAACCGGCGGCCCCTTTCCCTTAAGTAAGGGAGGAAGAAGAAGAATGCTGGTAGGAAGGAGTCCAGGGGTGAGAGCAGTAAGGTGGTAGAGATGTAGCCCACGGCCCTGGTAGTAGCAGGAGCCCATGCCACTGAGTCAGCAGTGGGGGGTTCCAACCAAAACACGCTGACTCAAAATTCCAGTTCACTAACCAGGCCACTATTTAATTCCCTTGGGCTGCTTCCTACCGTAGAGTGATTTATCTTGATTTTAGTAAGGATTTTAATACAGTCCCACATGACACTCTCATAAGCTGTTAGATGTGGTCTAAATGAAATTACTATAAGGTGGATGGTTAAAAGACCACACTCATAAAGTAATGTATCTAGTAGTCAGTATTGGGTTCGGAACTAGTCAATACTTTCATTAATGACTCTGGAATAAGCTTCCAAGGCAGGTTGTGGAATTCCCATCATTGGAGGTTTTTAAGAACAGTTTAGACAAACACGTCAGGGATAGTCTAAGTTTACTTGGTCCTGCCTCAGCACAGGAAGCTGGACTAGATGATCTCTCAAGGTCTCTTCCAGCCTTACATGTCTAGGATTCTGTGATAGAACACTACCAGCTTTTCTACAAAGATGCAGGGACAAAAACATAAAACTCAGACCAGAAAAAAATGCAACCCAAACAGTGTGAGATGACATACATTGGACATCTACTCACAGTAGAGGGACTGAAAGCAGATCGCCCAAAAGATCAAGGCGATCAGAGACATGCCGCTCAAGTGATGTGAAAGGGGTACAGTGCTACAGAGAATGTCCAAGTTCAGACTGCACCTGGCTGCAGTAGCAGAAACCAGACATCAGCTCACAAGGCAGTATGTTGCGTGGGACGGGGCAGGTCCCCAACAGAAGATGATAATGTATGCCCATGTTGTGAAGCCAGGAGAGACAGTGACACCAGTGTGGACTGGGTGTAGCTCTTTTACAGCAGCAGCCAGTCACTTATGCCACCAGAACCCTGTCAGAGACTGAACAGGGGGTCTGCCCAACTAGAAAAAGTTGTGGTGTTTGGAGTGGAATGGGTCCATCAGGGCACCTGTAGCCACCCAGTAATTGTACAATCAGTCTACAAACCACTTATAATCAAGGCAAAGCCCCTTCTTAGTGCTTGAAAGAGATTGCAATGAACGTTGATGTGCCTCCAGTGGTACCAGGTAGAGATCAGATATTGTCCAGGACGATTACTGGTGTTAGCTGGCACCCTACTCAGGACATCTATGGCCAATATCAGTGAGTTGAGGGAAGGTGATCAGGACATTGAATCTATTAACAAGCCGCACTATCCCTCAGTTTCAACAGTAAAACTGATGGAAATCAAAGAGGCTACAGAAAAGGAAATCCAATTACAGGTAGTCAAGAAAGTGAGGTTAACAGAGTGGTCAGAAGACAAAAGCCAAGTACCGGTCGGAGTAGAACTCTATTTTCACATTAAAGATGAGCTGAGTGCAGAATGGAATCATATTTCAGGGAGAGAGAACTGTTGTCCCTGCCTCTTTACATAAGGATGTCATGCAAAAATTACATGCTTCACACCTGGGCATTCATTCCCAGCCTGTCAGGCTCAAGTTTCAGAGTAGCAGCCGTGTTAGTCTGTATCCGCAAAAAGAAGAACAGGAGTACTTGTGGCACCTTAGAGACTAACAAATTTATTAGAGCATAAGCTTTCGTGGACTACAGCCCACTTCTTCGGATGCATATAGAATGGAACATATATTGAGGAGATATATATACACACATACAGAGAGCATAAACAGGTGGGAGTTGTCTTACCAACTCTGAGAGGCCAATTAATTAAGAGAAAAAAAACTTTTGAAGTGATAAGCTAGCCGAGTACAGACAGTTTGATAAGAAGTGTGAGAATACTTACAAGGGGAGATAGATTCAATGTTTGTAATGGCTCAGCCATTCCCAGTCCCTATTCAATCCTGAGTTGATTGTGTCTAGTTTGCATATCAATTCTAGCTCAGCAGTCTCTCGTTGGAGTCTGTTTTTGAAGTTTTTCTGTTGTAATATAGCCACCCGCAGGTCTGTCACTGAATGACCAGACAGGTTAAAGTGTTCTCCCACTGGTTTTTGAGTATTTTAATTCCTGATGTCAGATTTGTGTCCATTAATTCTTTTGCGTAGAGACTGTCCGGTTTGGCCAATGTACATGGCAGAGGGGCATTGCTGGCACATGATGGCATATATCACATTGGTAGATGTGCAGGTGAACGAGCCCCTGATGGTATGGCTGATGTGATTAGGTCCTATGATGATGTCACTTGAATAGATATGTGGACAGAGTTGGCATCGGGGTTTGTTACAAGGATAGGTTCCTGGGTTAGTGGTTTTGTTCCATTCTATATGCATCCGAAGAAGTGGGCTGTAGTCCACGAAAGCTTATGCTCTAATAAATTTGTTAGTCTCCAAGGTGCCACAAGTACTCCTGTTCTTCTTTTTGTCAGGCTCAAGAGTATGTTTATTGGCTGGGAATGAATACAATGAATACATGACTCTGCTCCTTAACAAAAGGGTGTGACATCTACCGGTTGTGTGATAACCACAAGCAGAAAGAGGCTCTGTTACCACATGGACTGCCCAGGACAGTGGGAACAGAATGATTTACCTTCAAGGAAAAGCAGTTCTTGATTATAGTGGCCTACTATTCAAATTATTGGGAAGCTGATGCTCTGCCTGATACAAGAAGCAAATCTGACCACCACCTCGTCCTCAGCATACCCACAGAGTAATGATAAGGTGGAGTCATCTGCGAAAATGGCTAAGAGACTGTTACACAAGGTCGTTTCTTCTTATTCAGATGCCTTGTTAGCATTTTTAGCACACAGGAATACCCCATCACAGGGGTGCTAAAGCCGCACAGCATAAGCCCTGGGTGGACGAAGGACCAAAGTTCTGCTACCAGTGAGGAACTGATAAACCCACAGTGAAATGCAGCCACCTTCAGGAAGGAAGGCAGCAACATTTTAACAGCACAGAGCAATCCCGCACTACAATTTAGGACAAGAAGTTCTTAACTCTAGACTAAGTCTACCAGCGTGCTTGAGTTGCTTTGCACTACTCTGGAAACCCAAACCAGCCAAAAAACCCAAGCATACCCGGTTTAATGGCCAGTGAGATCAGGTTTACCAGCTGCTTGGTGTTGTCAGAGCAGTTAAAATATCGGTGCATATTGGTGAATCTGGCCTACGGTAACCAATTCAAGCTTAATTTTTAAGAAGAAATTTAAATAGGGCAGAATACAATTACCCAAACTGGAATTAGATGAGCGCAATTCATAGCTACCATCTCAGTAACATATTATGCAGCAAATATTATACACTGCATATTGCTCTCCTTGGAGATCTGTATGAGGCAGTTTTCTACAATCTCTTGGCTGTTTCTTCTCCCTTTTAACTGCAGATTAGGACTTTCTTCTGGAAAGGAGAGAAAGTGGGGTTTGGGGGCACGGACAGTAGGATTAGAGGAAGGAATTTTTTGGAGGGTGAATGAATTAGCGATTCTACTCCCACGTGCAGCTCTGTGCAAGGTCAAGGGACCCTTCCCCCAAACAAACAGGAAAAATAAAGTTAAATAAAAAACAAAGAGAAGAAAACACCCTACACAAAGTTTTGGATGCTCATGTTTTCCCCCTTAAATAAATAAAAACAATACATTTTAATGATGCTGGTGAATGTGCCTTATCATTGACTGAGAATCAGATTCACTATCAATTTGATTTTTGGAATATTACTCAATCGGGTCCTTAACTGTGGAAATTTAGTATTTTTATATCTTAAAAAAAATCTGCACAAGCAAATCTGCCAAGCCTCCCCTTCGGCTACAAGTCTAACAACTGTTGAAGGACAAAAGATAAAATATGTGAATACCATTGCCATGGTCCACTGAGTTAAAACAAACGGCCCCCATTTGACCTTTAAATTGAAGGGTTTCCCTTTATATCACTAGAGGCAAAATGCATGGACATGAGTACAACACGCACACAAAAAGGGACTCAGGCAACTGAGCTGTATTTGATTTGTGAGAATTTTATTAATTTTTAAGGAGGTTTTTTTTCTTCCTTTGGAGGGGGAGTACAACAAAAAGTCAAACTGATGAAGAGAAATGGAATCAGAAACTGGCCTGGGTTATGTTCACTGCTGGTTGGTTGGTCACCCTGAGGGAAATGATATGTGTGCAGCTGGGATGATGAATTGGGTTTGTTTAAACCATCATTACATTGTACTTTTTTATGGACCTCAGTATTTATAACACTTAAAGTTGATTGAGTAATGTGGGTTGCCTTGGTGTCCCTGCTGGTCAGCGGGGGTGACGGGCCTTGACAGCAAACATGAAGATATTACTGCTCCAAGACTGGTCCAGGATGTCAGGGTAATCTTAAGCAATCTGCTGCTTGCTGTAGTGTGTAATACACTGTTGAAAACTTTCCCTTGGAGTGTATATGTAGGTATGTACCATATGTAAGTTTGTATATAGATACTCTGTGGCTAGCTCACACATGCAGAGCTTCAGTATGCAATAGCAAGATTATTTCAAAAAGTTTATTATTTTAACATCCGATTTTAGTTCAGGAGCAACATTCTTACAAATTGGTGCATAGTAGATTTTTTAAAATATATTTATTAATCCTTTTGGGTTAGTCTCCCACCTTCTTTTCTGTTGAACGACATGAGCTTTGCATAATCATTAGGAAGAATGTACTGGCTTAGGCACAAAATCTCCCACCCTTCCCATGTTGATGGTGATAATGATAAACTAAATGAGCTTTACTCACCAGCTAAAATATTAATAATTGAACCTAGGCAAGTGGAATTTTTCAGGCACCAAGTACATAACTTTAACCCACACACCTTCTGGGTGTGGTGTTTTGTCGCATCTAGTGGCGCCGAGACCCCTTAAGAGAGAGAGAAAATGAGTCTGCTCTACAGCCTTAACCAATACTTAGGTGGCTTTTAGCTCATGCGGTAGAGGCTCATGCTTTAAGCTCTAGAAGCCCCAGGTTCAATCCTGCTGACCGGGGTCTGTCAGTGTTACATAACATTACAGCCAGGTCCTCGGCTAGGGTAAACTGGCACAGCTCCAATACAAATTTGTGTTTATTTGTATGGTGTTTCAGAGCACTTAGATAAATAAGAAAGGTACAAACCACATATCTCTTCTTATGATCATCACAATATCCAGATTTTACTGTAAATAATACACAAGGTTGTGTATAGAAACCAACTGGCAAGAATTGAAATCATGTATAAGGCTAGTCTTTCAGTGGGTAGTACCAGTAGCATGAACAAAGATTTGCTTTATCTGTCTGAAAAAACAACATGGAGTCTGGTGGCACCTTAAAGACTAACAGATTATTTGGGCATAAGCTTTCGTGGGTAAAAAACCCACTTCTTCAGATGCATGGAGTGAAAATTACAGATGCTGGCATTATTATACTGAAACATGAAGAGAAGGGAGTTACCTCACAAGTGGAGAACCAGTGTTGACAGGGCCAATTCGATCAGGATGGATGTAGTCCACACCCAATAATTGATGAGAAGTTGTCAATTCCAGGAGAGATAGAGCTGCATTTGTAGTGAGCCAGCCACTCCCAGTCCTTATTCAAGCCCAAATTCATTTGCAAATTTAACACCATTCATTTTAGTTCTGCAGTTTCTCTTTGAAGTCTGTTTCTGAAGTTTTTTTGTTCAAGTATGGCTACTTTTAAATCTGTTATAGAATCTCCAGGAAGACTGAAAGTGTTCTCCTACTGGCTTTTGTATGTTACCATTCCTGATGTCCGATTTGTGTCCATTTATTCTTTTATGTAGAGACATATTCTTTTCACATAGGAGGTGCTGTAGTCATAATGAACAGGTTGGATTATGACCAGGAGGCTGCCAGGCAACTCTCCAACACCACATTCTACAGGCCACTATCCTCTGATCCCACTGAGGAGTACCAAAAGAAACTACACCATCTGCTCAAGAAACTCCCTGCTATAGAACAGGAACAAATCTATACAGACACGCCCCCAGAGTCCCGACCAGGGGTATTCTATCTGCTACCCAAGATCCATAAATGTGGAAATCCTGGATGCCCCATCATCTCAGGCATCAGCACTCTTACAGCAGGATTATCTGGCTATTTGGACTCTCTCCTCAGACCCTGCGCTACCAGCGATCTTCGAGACACCACCACTCCCTTCTCTTAATGTGTCAGTATTATAATGCCAGCATCTGTAATTTTCATTCCATGCATCTGAAGAAGTGGGTTTTTTACCCACGAAAGCTTATGCTCAAATAAGTCTGTTAGTCCTCAAGGTGCCACCGGACTCCTTGTTGTTTTTGTGGATACAAACTAACATGGCTACCCCCTGATACTTGTCTGAAAAAAGATTTGCATACATCTTTCTCTCTCTTTACACACACACACACACACACACCCCTCTACATTAAAAGAATGTTAAGGTTGAAAAGTTAAGCACTGAAAAATCCGGAAATGCCAGAATGAAGGTCGCCTGTGCAACCTCAGTTTGGCCTCTTTGTGTATATATACTATGATACTGTCTTTAATTACATGATCACATACTATTTTTTCACCACAGGATTCCTGCACAGAATGGATGGTGCTCACTGAATGAGCAACTATGCAATGTTTTGTTTTATCTTCATTGTTTAGTCAGTGGCCCCAAGAGTTATTTACTGCCCACTATTCAAACCATGCTCAGAAGACAGAATTATTAATTTCCTCATAAACTTTTCTATGGGGCTTATCACTAACTGAGCACTTCACAAACATTAATTTATTTTCACAACAGTCCTGTGAAGTGAGGGAGTGATATTATCCCCATTTTACATATGTGGAACTGAGGCACAGTGAGATTATGGTCTAAAGTGCCCACTAGTTTTGGGCGTCCAATTTGGGATGCCTAAGACTTGAAATTTCAGACCACTTAGCATTATACAGCATTTTATATGTTCCAAGCACAGCTCCCATTGACTTCTGTTGCAGCTGTGAGTGTTTAGTACTTCTGCAAATCAAACCCCATGGTCTTTCAAGTCAGGCAACCAGAAAATGAGGAGCACACAATTAGTGACCACCTGGGAAATGTTTTTTTGAGTGTCTTGAGCAGCATCACATAGAAACTCAGTGGCAGAGATGGGGATAGAATCCAATTCTCCAGGGAGGCATTACAGAGAGACCATCATTTCTGTTCCTTCAGTCGCCTGCCTCATTCACTACACACCTTCCAACTTCTGCAGAAAAAGAAAATAATGAGACAGGGATCCTAAAAAAAAAAAAAAAAAAAACAATCTCCTACATTACAGAACCCTGTTTTGTCCCCAGAGCAGGTCATTGCTGTGCACTGAATGAAGCAGATGGCAGGAAGAGATGCTGTAGGCCCTCACCCTCACTTCATTTAATGGGAATGGTTGGCATGCAGCCTCTCTCTCTCTCTGGAGCCACTCAGTACCTCACAAACCAAGCCCTAAATGAGCCAGAGCAGAAAGTAAAAGGCACCATGTTTATGAATGTGAATGAGATTTCAAAGGGTATGAAATAATCAAGTGTTTGGAACTCTTCCATGTGGAGGTCCAATGAGAGGCTGCTGCTACGTTTTTTTCTTTTATTCTTTTTTTATTTTTGCTGGCAGAGGTAAGAGTTGCATTGTTTGTTTTCTGCCTGTCAGAGGGACTCTATATTTCCATGTTTTGCAAAGTAATAACCTTTCTTAGTAGACTTTCATAGTGCAACTTAAATACACCTCTACCCCATATAACGCGACCCGATAGAACACGAATTCGGATATAACGCAGTAAAGCAGCGCTCCGGGGGGTGGGGCCGCGCGCTCCGGCAGATCCAAGCAAGTTCGATATAACGTGATTTCACCTATAATGCGGTAAGATTTTTTTGGCTCCCAAGGACAGTGTTATATCGGGATAGAGGTGTACAACCTGCAGCTGCAAAACTGAAGACTGGAAAAAATGTTGTTAGTAAAATTTTGTTAAATTAATTATAAATCACAGAAATGTATCCCTGCTTCCTAAAAGAGTGAATGATAGCTATCTAAGACATTCACCCATTCAGTATCCAGAGGTTGTGCAAGATAGTATTAAAGCTTCTGAAGAAAGCCTCTTATTCACCATGGCCTTACTTGGATCACATCCGTTTGTTTTGTGAGTATGAGAGTGCAAAGAAGAAACAGGATCTGATTTGTAACTTTAAAATAAAGCCACTTAAAAGGAAAAGACTGGTACAAACCATTTGAAAGGCTGCACAATATAAAATGTTTTGCCATACAAGATTCTAATTGTAAAACTTGATCCCAGTAAGTAAAGACCCTTTTATATCAGTTTGCAGAATAAAAGTATTCTCCCACTCAATGCACAGTTCAAGAGCGAGCCTGTCAATACTTAGTCATGTAAGCAACTTCACTCCGCTACCATGTAGAGGGTCAACTGAAGAGCCAGGCACAACTTAAAATACCACACAAGCCCTATATTGAATGCTTAAGCACTTAAGTGGTGCACAGGCCCTTTGCATGGGGTAAATTTCACCCTCATGTGAATAGTCTGATTTAATTCAATGATATTACTCACATGAGTAAAATTACACACATGCATTAGGAATGGGAACCAAAAGGCTTTCTCTAGCAAGTAATAATACTTTGTACTTCTATAGCACCTTCCATCCAAAGATCTCAGAACTATTTACAAATTGGCAAATAGGCCTCTCAACACCTTTGTGAAGTAGGGAAATGTTTAAGTTAGCCCAATGCAGAATGTCATAGTGCATGTTGTGGTACCTCAGAAGCCTTGCCAGCCTCATGCATTCAAAAATCATGAGTCAAGCTCCCCAAAAAGCATGAGATTGGCTTAAGTCATGAGATATTTTTAAACCAATTGTTTTGGAGTTTTTAAAATTCACCTTCTGGTTTCCAAGCCTCCAGGTCATGTTTTCAAGCTTTTCTCTGCAAACTTGAGGAGAAGTTTAGCACCATGCTCTGTGTACTGCAAACTTGGAGGCACGGGCTGTAGGAGCTCCACGCGCTAGACTTCACAGGCTCCAGCCCAATTCCTTTACCACGGGTGCCAGAAATTAAAAGGTGGAAACACCCTAGTCACAGTGATTTCAACAGTTATAATAAAGCAATTGGATCAACAGATCTTCTGCACCAATGCAGCTCTCCATTGGCTTCAACGGGAGCAGAGTTAGGTCAATGCGAACTACTCTTCAAAATCCAACCCAGAGAAAAAAGTATTTTACAAATTTTTCAAAACAAACAAATGAAAAAATACTACCATGATATTTGCTTCCAAAATGCCATTAGAAAAAATGTTTGGTGAGAGGTACTGGGTTTTTTTGTTTGGATTTATATCTGAAACTTTGCATCTATGTACCAGTGTACCAGAGTCAGGATGGGAAACCGACTAGCCGATGTTTCGTTGTCCATGCTGAGTGCAACGCAAAAAGGAAATTTGCCCCTTATATGGTGAAAAGTTAATCCAATTTTAAAAATTACTTCAGGTTGAATTATTTCAGGTGTTATTGGTAACATGAGAAAGTTGTTTGTTTTTTAAATATATGTGTTTTAAACTGAGTTTTCTTTTTTCTTTTAAAGAGAACCTTTGTTACACTATAGATTTTCCAATTATGTAGATATCAATGTTATTGTATTACTTTATCGTAATACTTGACTCTTTATATATTATGTCTGAACAAGCCACATAGCTGTAATTGTATGATACTACTTTGGTTTTGCCAGGGATGAGAAAGGATCAGGGCAAGAGGCTGAGGTCTACAAAACTCCCTGGAATTGACTCTAAATGAAATTCTGTTTAGGTGCACATACTTTTCCTGGCAGTGCATCCAAGGTAATGATAATAATGTCAGTTCACTGTTTCTTAGGCAGGAATAATATTACATTGACTTTACTACAGAGGCCTATCACACACACAAAAGCCTGCACTGTGAATGAAATGGTATTTGCCTGTTTATGTGAAGAATGATGAAACTTTAAATGAATCGTTGACCTTTCTTGAATGACATGTGACCTGTAAGATATCTGAGCTGTATATCAAAAGCAGTTCTTGAAAATTGCTGTCTGCTGACCGAAAATAAACAATAAGATATCAAATATGGTTTGAAAAAATTGACTTGGTTTAACACTGCGGGCGGGGGTGGGGAATTGAATTATTTTGACTCACCAGTCAGAACACATCAATTCATTTCCAATCATCCTTCATCTAGAGACTGGAAGGGCTACTTCTTAAGTTTGAAACTGCTTATGTTTGAGCAATTGCTATTTACCAGAATGCATGCTTTATTTAAACAATAACCTCCAGTAATAAAGAAGCTCTAAACACAGCGATAGTCAGGGTGAGATGGATTCTAAAATTGGAGAGAAAACCTTTGTTTTTTAATCAAAGGGAGTCTTGTTTGGGGTGAAAGGTCAGAAAATAAGAGTAAATTTTCCCTCCAGTTAATGGGACATTTGGGCCTTAGAAGCCAACAACTGGGATCTCCAAGAAATCCAGGATTTGCACCAACTGAGTTTGCCCCTAGTATATGTTCTTCCAGTGCAAACTGCAGCTTGCCTTATCTACATATGGCATTTGCACTGGTGCAGTGCAAAGGGGTTGACTCACCCGTGATGCTTTCTTGTGGCCAGGCATAGCGTAGCTGTTCTGTCCTCTCAGAGTGTTTCATGCCAATGGACGTCCTGCCTCTGCAGTGGTCTGCCTCTTCCTGTGACTTGGTCCTCTGGCCACATTACTTTAAAATCTCTCCCCTTCTAGGGTAGTCCATGAACAAAAAGCAAGGGGAATTAATGCAAGTAAACCAAGTTAACAGGAAATAGAGGGCAAGAATTCCTTTCCAAGGTTCATCAGAATCTGGCTCTCTCTTCAGAGAGGGGCCTTCAGGCAGTGGTGATCTGGGAAGCTCCTGCCTTCGGTCAGGAGCTGAAGGTCTGTTCTTTTTCTTGGTCTGCCAACAAGTGAGCTGCTCTGCTCCCCTTTTAAGCTCCTCCTCCAGCCTGTGCATGCCCTGGAGGTGTGGTGGGGAGGAGCTCCCTGACCCAGAGCAGCTCCTTAACCTGTGTTGTCCAGTGTGGGGTTTGTATACCCCATCACATGCAGCTACACCAGCTGCTGGTCACTAATGGCTAAACTGGGGCTAATCCCACGAATAGACAAGGCCTTTGTAGTTTTGTATAAGGTGTAAGTCTTGTAGATTTTACTTTTAAGCCCCATCCTTGGTAGACCATTAACTGTGTTTTCTGAAGCATAGAAAATTCGTTTTTAAAATGCTCAGGGCTATCTCAGTTTACACCCACTTTGGCCAATGTAACCAAGGCTCGAACAAAGTTTAAACATGGTTGGCCTCCATTTCCACTGGCTGGCTAAACTGTGCTCCAAAATATGTTAAAACAGAATCTTTGAAATTTTCATCTAGGACAATTAAAGTATAGACAAAAATATATGCAGGACTGACTGGGAACACAGTACGGGGGATATGCTGCTAGGTGATACCTACACTACAATGCTTTTTTTGCTGAAATTTCTAACTGTTGCTACTTCACTGTTCAGTTACTGCAGAGGTATGTTGGTGTAATTGAAAGAACTGGAACCCAGGTGCTGGCACCCAGCAAAATTTCAGTTAGAGGATGAAGAAAGTGATGGGGAGGAAGAAAATGATGGAAGAGAGTAGAAAAAGGTGAGACATGCTGGTACGGTATGCAGCCTTCCCCACTCAGTAGAAGAAAAGATAAACAAAATAAAGCAAGCAGACCCTGCAGTAAAGGGTGTGCTGGAACAGCATAGGCAGATAGGTAGCTCTACACCCAATGGCCCAGTTATTGATATTTTACTGTCTTGGATGGGTTTGTATTACCCATAGGTACAGATTTCTTGACTTTATGCTATTCCATTACCTATGGTGGAATAAATAATACACATGAGCCTCTGCTGGGAAGTCAGCAGGGAGCTGTCTGCCTTCGTAAGAATTTAAAAATCTCTCTGCTGACTCAGACTCAAATAAAAAGCCAGCATTTGGCAATGACATGTGACTTTGTGACCCAGAAGTACTTTGGATCCATAAACCAACAAATGGGTTCATTACACTCACCCATAGAAGAAGTTTGTTCATCTGTGACAGCTATAACACGGATAATATTATTCATTCAGGGTGAAATTCACCCATGGGCAGAGGCCATGCGCAAGGCCCAGGATACTACTTACCGTAAACCCTTAACATGGGGCTTAAATTAAGCTTAAGAGGTGCACAGCACCTTGTGCTGGTCCTCAGCAGGAAGATAAATTATTTAACGAGGGTGAAATTTAAGTTAGTGATGGGAATACCTCAGAAAATTTAGGAGGTTCCATCCAGAGAGGCACTGAGAAGACCATGTGCTTAACCAAACTACATCCAAACTACTTGAGTCCTCATAGATCTGAAAGATTGGGATGGAATTCTCACATGGTTTCCTGTACTTTCTTCTTTCCGTCAAGCTGCATATAATGCAACAACAGCATTTTTTCATGGGATCTGGCACTTGGCTGGAATAAGAAAGTGCAGACACAAATTCAAAGGACTTTTATTTTTTAAACTGAACTTTACCAAATGTGACAAAAGGCTCATTTCACAATTGGATTGAGGTTTGGGGAAAGGTTTGCAGAGGATTCTCCCATCCAGTACTGTGGTCAAAAGAGTCTAATTTATAAACTAAGGGCTAGATCTTGCTATCCTTACTCATACTCCTTCTTGGCATATGTGCAACCTGCCTCAGCTGGCATGTGGCCAGGATTCATCACCAAATTTGGTCCGCTGGTTGGATCATTAGCTTCCCTGGCCTGGGCCGGGCACTGACGGGAGTGCAACATGAACACTGATCCTGCCCCCCTTTTCCCTTACTCACATTCAATAGCACCTTACTTCTCAAGGAGTTCCTCTGTATTCAGTGGGACCCCTTCCAGAGAAAAGTACTACTCAACCTGAGTAAGTGCGGCAGAAGACTATTATTAATTGTTATTTATGTTGCAGTATCACCTAGAGACCCCAGCTGAGATTAAGGCTCCAGTGTGCTATGGTCCCTGCCCTGAAAAACTTAAAGCTTAGACAGACAAGACAGACAAAGTGTGGGAGAAAGGAAGGGTGATTGTCACTATGTTACAGATGGGGAATTGAGGCACACAGAGTGGCTTGCCCCAAGTCATACAGAAAGTCTGCGTAAGAAACAAAAACTAAGGCCCACATCCTCAAAGGTATTTAGGAATCTAACTCACATTGAAATCAATTTGAGGATCTGGGCTTGAATCCCATTCTTCTCAATCCCAGTCCAGTGTCTTAACTACAAGATCATCATCCTCTGCAAGACAAAGAATATAGTCCAAATGGACCTAATACTGGTAATTTACTCAGACACATCTCCATTTCACCAGTGATATCAATAGGAATTTTGCCTGAGTACAAGACTGCAGGACTGGGTCTGAGAACTCATCGCTGAAGAAAAACTCTCCACAGCATGGCCATTACACCCCACAATGGTATTCTGTAGGAATTAGAGGCAATGGTTAGGCAGCAGATGTGTTGTGACTGCTTGTTTCATGCTGATCATAATTGGGCCATTTTCACCTTGTGCTTCCCTTGCCTCTTGTACCCACTTGTTGTCTCTTATACTTTAATAAGCCATTTGGAGCAGGGAGCATCTTTTTATTCTGTTTGTACAGCACCTAGCACAATGGGGTCGGGGCCCCTAAGCACTGTACAAATAAATAATAATGTGAATTATGGCTATGTCTGCACTACCACTTATGTCAGCAAAACTTCTGTCACTCAGGGGTGTGAATATTCCACCCCCCCGAGCGACATAAATTACACCAGCATAAGCACTAGTGTGCACAGCACATCGGCGGGCGAGCTTCCGCTGCTCACGGGAGGTGGTTTTTTAATGCCAACAGGAGAGCTCTTTTCCGTCAGCATTGAGCAGTGGTGGGCAACCTGCAGGCCACATGCAGCCTGTCAGAGTAATCCGCTGGCGAGCCGCGGGGCAGTTTGTTTACATTGATCATCCGCAGGCACGGCCACGTGCAGCTCCCAGTGGCCATGGTTTGCCATTCCCAGCCAATGGGAGTTGCGCGAAGCAGTGGCCAGCATGTCCCTGTAAACAAACTGTCTTGTGGCCCACCAGCGGATTACCCTGACGGGCCACATGTTGCCCACCACTGGCGCAGAACGTCTTCACCACATGCCCTAAGAAACCACATGTTCATCTATTTCTAGCCATACAAAGTAAAGGAAGGGCCTGTCTGCTGTTATTTATTTATTTAGTGGTTCTATCCTTGAACTGGCCTATTTAAAAGTCATCCCCCGACTCTTGGAGGCTGCCTCTGCCAATCAGATGGGTCAGTGAAATAGAAACAATGACCAGTAATCACCACTAATGGCTGGGCCATTAGTACTGATGAGCCAGGAATGTCAGAGACCAGGTGCAAGTTACATGGGGAAAGGAGTGAGTGCTAATTGCCCTATTCAGAAAATGTAAATGTGTTCCAAGGCTGTGTGACAGCAGCAGGGGAGACACTGTGCTGGATACAAAGCCCAAAGTGTTCATGGAAATTAGAGATGGAAAAGGCCTATTAGGTCTTCTCTATTCCCCTGCCAAGGTAGGATTTTCCCTTACATTACATTTTCTAGTGTTTTGTGCAGTCCAGTTTTAAAAGTACCAAGATATGGAACTGCTGCCGTTCCCCTAGGGAGACAATTTTACATCTTAGCGGAGATTGTGGCTAGAAAGTTGTTGGTGGTAATCCGCCTAAATTTTCCATTTCTCCTACTTATAATGGAAGGGGACCTGCCTCCTTCAATGGGAATACTTAATGTTACAGGAATGCTCTATATCTGTATGTATGGCTAGGACTCACGACAGATTTCTGCCAGTATAGCTGTGCCAGTCAAGGATGTGATGAGGTATGATTCACGTCCATAGCTTTGCTGGCAAAAGGCCCTAGTGTAAATACAGTTACATTGGCAAAACTGTGCTTTAGCCAGGCTTATTTATAGCTTGAGGGGCTGACATAAACAATATGGCAAAAGGTGCAGTTTTTCTGGTATAACCTGTGTCCACGCTAGGAGCGGTTTGCTAGTATAGTATTCCGGCATAGCTGTATTGGCAAAGTGCTCCTAATATAGACCTAGCCTAGGTAAATAATTAATTCATAGAAACAGGATTGCCAATGCTAAATGTTCAAAAATTATGAGTCAAGCTCACTAAAAATCATGAGACTGGCTTTAAAATCATGAGATTATGTAAAAATACTAGATTTGGTGTTCTTTTCATTTGCCTTCTGCTTTTGAACATTTAGGGTGCCCTGGGGGTCACATTTTGGAGCTTTTTCCACAGCCACGAGGGCTAAAACTTAATTTTTCTTTGAGAATGAAGGCTGAAATCATCATATAGCCACTTGACTTCAGGAGCTGGGGCTTTAAGGAAAACGATAATTATCACGAGACTCATGACAAAATCATGAGAGTTGGCAACATTGTAGAAAAGGTGCCAGCAGATAGTGAATTGAAGCCACTCCTCCTTAGGTGCCTTAGTTAGGATGCTAATTTTAGGCATCCACACAGAGCCATTCTTTTAGGTAACAAACTGTCCCAGATTAAGGTGTTAATAGAGGTGGTTTGGGAAGAAATTGATCAGTTAAACAGGAATAAAGACCAGGACTAGATTGTATTCACCCAAAAGTTCTGAAGAAACTCAAAAATGAAATTGCAAAATTACTAACCGTGGCATGTAAGCTATTGCTTAAAGTAGCCTCTGTACTAGATGATGGGAGGGCAGCTAATGTAATGCTGATTTTTAAAAAAGGCTCCTGAGGCAATCATGGCAATTACAGGCCAGTAAGCCTATCTTCAGCACCAGGCAAATTGCCAACCCCAAACTATAGTAAAGAACAGAATTTTCAGATACATAGATGAACCCAATATGTTGTGAAGAGTCAACATGGCTTTTGTAAGAGAAATCATGCCTCACCAATCTATTAGAATTCTTTGAGGGTATCAGCAAACGTGCAAGAAGGTGATTCACTTGATATTGTGTACTTGGACTTTCAGAAAGCCTTTGACAAGATCCTACACCAAAGGCTCTTAAGCAAAGTAAGCAGTCATGAGATCATAGAATCATAGAATATCAAGATAGGAAGAGACCTCAGGAGGTCATCTAGTCCAATTCCCTGCTCAAAGCAGGACCATCACCAACTAAATCAGAACCAACACCAACTAAGTCAGAGGATAAGAGGAAAGGTCCTCTCATTGGTCAGTAACTGGTTAAAAGATAGGAAACAAAGGGTAGAAATAAATGGCCTGTTTTCACAATAGAAAGTGGTAAATAGCGGGGTCCCTCAGGCATCTGTATTGGAATCTGTGCTGTTCAACATATTGTGATAGACCCAGACCAGTTGGGAACAGCAGAGTAGCAGAAAGGAGATATACTGGCCACTCTATAAGTAGTTTTCTGTTCCCTGAGTGACCAGAGTAGGGGCTGCTCCAGGCTAATAGACCACCTGACTCCAATTAACCTGCTAAGAGTCAGGTGAGGCAGTTAAGCACCTGACTCTAATTAAGGCCCCTCTGATGCTATAAAAAGGGCTCACTCCTCCCAAGCTAGGGGGAGCTAGAAGAGAGGAAGAGTGTGAATGTAAACTGGGAGCATGAGGTGAGCAAGAAGCTGAGAGTGATAGGCGTACTGCTGGAGGACTGAGAACTACAAGTGTTATCAGACATCAGGAGGAAGGTCTGGTGGTGAAGATAAAAAAGGTGTTGGGAGGAAGTGATGGGGAAGTAGCCCAGGGAGTTGTAGGTGTTGTGCAACTGTATCAGGAGGCACTCTAAACAGCTGCAGTCCACAGGGCCCTGGGCTGGAACCCGGAGTAGAGGGCGGGCCCGGGTTCCCCCCATACCTCCCAACTCCTGATCAAACACAGGAGGAATTGACCTGGACTATAGCTTCTACCAGAGGGGAAGGTCTCTGGACTGTTTTCCTGACCCACAGGGTGAATCTGTGAAGCGAGCAAATCCGCCAATAAGCGCAGGACCCACCAAGGTAGAGAAGGAACTTTGTCACAATATTTATAAATTAACTGAAAAGTTAAGTGACAAAGATTGCAGACAATACAAATTTACTCAAGATAGTTAAGTCCAAAGCTGACTGTGAAGAGTTACAAAGAAATCTCACTGGGTGACTGGGCAACAAAATGGTAGATGAAATGCAATATTGATAAATGCAAAGTAATGTACATTGGAAAAAATAATCCGAACTATACATACAAAATGATGGGATCTAAATTAGCCGTTACCATGCAGGAAAGAGATTTTGGAGTCATCATGGACAGTTCTCTGAAAACACCTGCTAAATGTGCAGTAGCCGTCAAAAAAGCTAAAAATGTTAGGAACTATTAGGAAAGAGATAGATAATAATACAGAAAATATCATCATGTCACTATATAAATCCATGATATGCCCACACTTTGAATATTGTGTGCAGTTCTGGCTGCCCCATCCCAAAAAAAGATATATTAGAACTGGAAAAGGTATAGAGAAGGGAAATGAAAATGATTAGGGGTATGGAACATCTTCCATATGAGGAGAGATTAATAAAACTGGGATTTTTCAGTTTAGAAAAAAAGATGACTAATGGGGGATATGACAGAAGTCTACACAATCATAAATGGTGTGGAGCAAGTGAACAGGGAAGTGTTATTTAATCCCTTCACATAACACAAGAACCAGGGGTCACTCAATGAAATTAATAGGTAGCAGGTTTAAAACAAATTTAAAGAATCCTGAGTTTCTACTATACGTATCTTGTTGATATGGTGACATTATGTATAGACAGGTTTCAGAGTAGCAGCCGTGTTAGTCTGTATCAGCAAAAAGAACAGGAGTTCTTGTGGCACCTTAGAGACTAACAAATTTATTTGAGCATAAGCTTTCGTGGGCTACAGCCCACTCATCGGATGCATAGAATGGAACTTCAACCTCTCTAACCACTCAGTGACAGACTTGAAGGTGGCAATTTTGCAACAAAAAAACTTCAAAAACAGACTCCAAAGAGAGACTGCTGAACTTGAATTAATATGCAAATTAGATACAATTAACTTAGGTTTAAACAGAGACTGGGAATGGTTGGGTCATTACACTAATTGAATCTATTTCCCCATGTTAAGTATCCTCACACCTTCTATGGGTCATCTCGATTATCACTTCAAAGGTTTTTTTTCTCCTGCTGATGACAGCTCATCTCAATTGATTGGCCTCTTACAGTTGGTATGGTTACTTCCACCTTTTCAAGTTCTCTGTATGTATAAATATCTTATAGATTCATAGATTCTATGACTGGAAGGGACCTCGAGAGGTCATCGAGTCCAGTCCCCTGCCCTCATGGCAGGACCAAATACCGTCTAGACCATCCCTGATAGACATTTATCTAACCTACTCTTAAATATCTCCAGAGATGGAGATTCCACCACCTCCCTGGGCAATTTATTCCAGTGTTTAACCACCCTGACAGTTAGGAACTTTTTCCTAATGTCCAACCTAGACCTCCCTTGCTGCAGTTTAAACCCATTGCTTCTGGTTCTATCCTTAGAGGCTAAGGTGAACAAGTTTTCTCCCTCCTCCTTATGACACCCTTTTAGATACCTGAAAACTGCTATCATGTCCCCTCTCAGTCTTCTCTTTTCCAAACTAAACAAACCCAATTCTTTCAGCCTTCCTTCATAGGTCATGTTCTCAAGACCTTTAATCGTTCTTGTTGCTCTTCTCTGGACCCTTTCCAATTTCTCCACATCTTTTTTAAAATGCGGCGCCCAGAACTGGACACAATACCCAGCTGAGGCCTAACCAGAGCAGAGTAGAGCGGAAGAATGACTTCTCGTGTCTTGCTCACAACACACCTGTTAATACATCCCAGGATCATGTTTGCTTTTTTTGCAACAGCATCACACTGTTGACTCATATTTAGCTTGTGGTCCACTATAACCCCTAGATCCCTTTCTGCCATACTCCTTCCTAGACAGTCTCTTCCCATTCTGTATGTGTGAAACTGATTTTTCCTTCCTAAGTGGAGCACTTTGCATTTGTCTTTATTAAACTTCATCCTGTTTACCTCAGACCATTTCTCCAATTTGTCCAGATCATTTTGAATTATGACCCTGTCCTCCAAAGCAGTTGCAATCCCTCCCAGTTTGGTATCATCCGCAAACTTAATAAGCATACTTTCTATGCCAATATCTAAGTCGTTGATGAAGATATTGAACAGAGCCAGTCCCAAAACAGACCCCTGCGGTACCCCACTCGTTACGCCTTTCCAGCAGGATTGGGAACCATTAATAACAACTCTCTGAGTACGGTTATCCAGCCAATTATGCACCCACCTTATAGTAGCCCCATCTAAATTGTATTTGCCTAGTTTATCGATAAGAATATCATGCAAGACAGTATCAAATGCCTTACTAAAGTCTAGGTATACCACATCCACAGCTTCACCCTTATCCACAAGGCTCATTATCCTATCAAAGAAAGCTATCTTCTTTCTGTGTGTTCCATTCTATGCATCTGATGAAGTGGGGTGAAGCCCACGAAAGCTTATGCTCAAATAAATTTGTTAGTCTCTAAGGGTGCGTCTATACCCAGCCGCTAGTTCGGCGGCTGGCAATCGAACTTCTGGGTTCGACTTATCGCGTCTTGTCTGGACGCGATAAGTCGAACCCGGAAGTGCTCGCCGTTGACTGCAGTACTCCAGCTAGACGAGAGGCGTACCGCGGAGTCGACGGGGGAGCCTGCCTGCCGTGTGTGGACCAAGGTAAGATCGAACTAAGGTACTTCGAACTTCAGCTACGTTATTCACGTAGCTGAAGTTGCGTACCTTAGTTCGATTTGGGGGGTTAGTGTAGACCAAGCCTAAGGTGCCTCAAGTATTCCTGTTCTTATTATGTATAGACGATATCACAGGCTCACAACTGAAACTTGCCCATCCTGGTGCAATTATGATGGGGAAAGTCCACATTTTGCAAGATAAAGATAAAATATTATTCAGCATATTGATTTTAAAAACTTACCCCTTTTTGAGATGCCCGATGTTTTGGGTGGGATGTTCATATCTTAGGGAAGATGGACTAATGAGCAGATGGCAATTGAAATGGCCAAAAATGCATGATGCTTTATTTGTTACATAGCTCTGCAACTCAGCACGTGTGTGTATGTAATATGTACAGTGTACTTATGTACATACGCTATGTAGATATAATAGAACATATTATGTAGATATAATACATACACACACACACACACACACACCAGCTGTGTGACAAATTGCATTTATTCATTTATTCCCAGGAAGCTATTTTTACACTCCCATCAGGTCTCTACAGGTGTGTGTGGCCATTGCTTGAAATAGTCACTGTAAATTAATTAGTTTTCACTGATATTTTATATCAGGAAAGATACTGAAAATTAATGTGCAGTGAATATTTCCAGTCTGACAGCACATTCTGCACATCTGAGTTTAGCTGGAGTGAAACTCTGAAACTGCATACAAAAGCACCCTACACAGAAATGCTGATATGTTTCACAGGTCGGTGTTCTCAGTGTTGTGTGTCAGCCTAGACAAGTGCACACATGCATACACAGTGTGTTCATAATTAAAAAGTCAAAATAGGGTGTCCCTGATTTTATAGGGACAGTCCTGATATTCAGGGCTTTGTCTTATATAGTCGCCTATTACACCCTACCCCAATTTTTCATACTTTTATATCTTACGAAGTCGAAATAACAGTTACCAACCACTAACTGGGATATCTTTGTTATTTTTTATTCTATGCACAGCATCTTAGATATCACAGTGGAGTAACTGTTGATAAATTCTCACTTTTAAGCAACAACCACTGTATTGTACATGCTCCTCTGTATTTGTCTTTCATGTCAAACAGTCTTGCTTCTGTGTTTAAAATCTTCCAGCTTGCTGTCAGAATAATATGAAGTGTTCAGAAAAGGATCCAGGGTACTAGAAGAGGCCTTGGAATATTGGTGGATTATATACAGCATACTACTGTGTAATGCATTAAAGAAAAAGGAAATCTTAGAAAAGGAAAGGAAAGGATATGGGGGGAAAAGGGTAAACTGAATTGCTTAGTCTTTGCAGTGCAAGTCATATAATAGCAAGAAGAAAGATAACTGATGGGTAGTATTTTAAGGCATATTAACCCAATTACAAGTATATTTTTACAATCGTAGCTTCAACATTTATCACACTGCATTTATTAGACCTCTGAGCTAGGTTATGTCAAATGAAATGCTGTGAAACTCCAGCATTTCATTAAATTGCTGCTGGAGCAGGGTATTCAATCCTGATACTCTTAAACCACATGATTTTATCAAAATCTTCGGAAATTGAAGCAATCACTAAAAGGTGTCGGGAAATTAAAATGTTCTGTCTCAGTGAAAGAGATACACTCCTTGTAACATATATCAGTGGGTTTTTTTTTTAAAGACACATTACTATGCAGAGAAAAGGCATCAAATATAAGAGACACAGTAGATTCCAGAAAAATCTAGCTGCTGCAATTTTTCATACTTAAAAATAGACTTTAAGGGAACACAGCTGAGTTTCTTTTATAGTTTGTTTCTTTTTTCCATCCCCCACTGGATCCTATGATTGATAAAATGTCTGCATAAAAGAAAATCAGGCAGAATTTAGAGATGGCGTTGTAAACAGGAAGGGGCATATTCAAACCTAGTTTCTGAAATGCTGTCCATATATTGTGTGCAACTGTTTACACGGACAAATCTTGCATTTGCCCATGCAAACAAATATTTGCAGGGGAGGATTCGATGATTAGATGGGCAATCATGTGATGTGTGTGTGGAAATGAGTGTGCATGATAAATTTGGCCTCCTCAATTTGGAGACCCTATGTGAAAATGTGGCCTTTAAATTTACACTAATACTTCGTGGTTTCATCGCATGCACATTCCATCTGAGGACTTTGAAGTTCTTTATAAATGTTGTGATGCTTCCTAAGGGTGCTCACGGAAGCCTTGTGGGTTCCCTTAGTAGGAGGAAGCCTTGTTTGTGCTTGACAGAGGTCAGCTCCCTGACTCCACCAGCCACAGGCAACTCCAGCAGTCTCCTCTCAGCCTGCACAGGCTCTGCTGTTCTTCTGAACGTTAGTGATAGGCACAATCCAAACCCCAAGGCCTCCCAGCATCTTCCTGGAGTGTCCAGCCCCTGGTCCACTGGCCGCTCACGGAATTCCCAGATCTGCTATTCCCAAAGGAATAGTATCCCCAACTTACCAGCTGCACCTCAGGATCACCTGAGAGCGGGGGAGAGAGGTCAGTGGTTTGAGCATTGGCCTGCTAAACCCAGGGTTGTGAGTTCAATCCTTGAGGGGGCCACTTAGGGATCTGGGGCAAAATCAGTACTTGGTCCTGCTAGTGAAGGCAGGGGGCTGGACTCAATGATCTTTCAAGGTCCCTTCCAGTTCTAGGAGATAGGATATCTCCATTTAAAATAAATAAATCACCACTTACCTCACAGCATATAGATTTGTTTATAGTGAAAATAACTATACGTTTAATTAACAAGGACTATGGATTTGAGAAGAAGCAAGTAAAACTCATGGAAACAAATGGTTTCATGGAAAATAAAATCATAACACACTTTCTAAAACCTAGACTTAACTAATGCTTTCCTATCTAATTAACTTTATTTTCTGTGTAACTCATGTATGTTTGCTTTCCCTTACTATTTCCTCTTTGAATCTGTGGTTTTTCTATTAAATACAATTTTTGTTTATTTCTACCCCAAGCCGGTCCCTGTTGTGTAAATTGTGTGAAGTGTGTGCAGCAAAATGACCTGATAAAAGGGGGGCCTGGTTTCACACGTTCAGTGGGTGACTAATCAGAGGGAAGCAGTCCAAATGTCTGGTACTTACGAACTCAGGGAGGACAGATTTGGAGAGACTTGGGGATGGAAGGTGGGCATCACTCTCCAAGAATAAGTAGGCTGGTGGAAGCCAGGGTGAGTCTTTGTTTTGTGGGCAGGCTACTGGAGTCAGGGAATTGAACCATAGGTGCAAACAGCATGAAAGCCCCAAGGTTACAGGGCAGGCAGTGACAGAAGCTCTTCCCAGTCGGTGATCCCCAAAATGTCACAGCCTCCACGGGCTCCAATTTACCACTGCATCAAATTGTCCTCACCTGCATGGCTCTGCTCTCCCTACCCCCCACTTATTCTGCTAAGGCTGCCTCATTTTGTCACCCACCTCATCCCACTTCACCAATGATACTAGCCTTAAATGCACATTGGATGCTATTCCCCCCAAAACATCTCCATACCTTCTTCCGTACTGCCTCCTTGGGAGAGGAACACTCCCCAGGACCTAATCTGTAAAGCCTCTATTGTCTCCTCCAATCAGATCCCTTCCTAGGAGTTACCTCCACTGTGACACCTACCAGAAATCAGTTGACCAGTGATGGCCAGGATGACAGTGGACAAGAATAGTGGATATTTAATTTCTTTATTTATGTACAGACAGGAACTTTCAGGTAATTTGGAGCCATCAATCTGAGCAATAGCCACCTATGTAACCACATGATCTTATTGCCATTACCCTTATAATTCCTTCTATTTTTTGTCACACTCACTTCTTGAGTCATGTCTTTGCAGGATCAGGGATTTAGGTAGGGTTGACACCTTTGAGGTACAAATAAAACCCAGAATATGGGGGTGGACAGTATGGATTGACCGGGGGAATGAGTGGCTTGGTGCTGTTCGCTCCCTCCATGCCCCACACATTCTACTGTTCAAAATGGTGACACACTGAGGAGTGGGAGTGGAGAATACCAAGCTATCAATGGGCCCCGCCTACCCAGGCCTGGCCCCACTTTCCTCCATGAGCTCTCAATGGGCCCTGCAACACCCTTAAACCCAGACTTGAGGAGAATGCCCAGATCTCCTCAGCTCAGGCTTTCCACATAGGCAGTGCCCCTCCCCTTCTCTGTGGCAGATCATGCTCCCTTCAACCCCCAGGGCACAGATTCAGCAGGGGACAAAAATGAAGGGAATGGGAGGTGACAAAAACAGGACTTTTAATGTCCTGGGAAGACACTTAGATTTCCTAGGATAGCTACTTCAAAAAAGGAAAATCCTAGGAAAACCTGGATAGGTGGCTACCCTAGCCTTAGGCCCAGATCCTCAAAGGTATTTAGGCACTAAGGTGAGGATCTGGGCATTAGATTGTACGCTTACAGGGCAGGGACTGTGCCATCCTGTGTATCTGGACAGTAGCTAGCATAACTGGGTTCCAATCCTGAATGGAGCCTTTGAGCACTATTGCAATACAAATAATAAAGAATAACACTATTATAGGCTGCATAGAATTGTACTGGTTTTCAGAAAGTTAGGATATATTATTATCATAATAATAAACAATTGGCGGGTTGAAAATGGTGATTTTTTTCTGTTGGTGAAAAAATGTAATCAACATTTTGACCAGCTGTAATAATGAATACAAATATTTAATACGACAGAGAAAAGATGACCTAAAAATGAGGCAGGTGTCACTGACTGGGATGGACGATATTACAGAAAAATACAAAATGTTCTCCAATTTGCATATCCCTCGGGTAGCGCTCCAGGTTCAGCTAAAGGAGATATATTTCTCTTGATACTTTTTCATTCTGGTACCTTGAATTGATTTGATTAAAACACTCAGTAGATGATTATTTCAACATATCTTTCCAATTTGCTCTAATATTTATCGGGATTTTATACAATGTGATGTGATTTTCACTAATATATGAATGTTACTCAGATTGGAAGCTCTTTGGGGCAAAGACCAGCTTTTTGTTCTGTGTTTGTACAATACTTAATACAACAGGGTCCATGACTGGGGCACATACATGCTACTACAATAAATAAATAAAAATAATAATAAAATAATAAATAATGATGAAAGGAATGCTGTAGGATTTTGAAACCATTTTGAATATTTGCATTTTTGTTACCCAAACAAAAATGTTGTGTGTAATATATATAACCCCATGAATTTATAAAAGGATTTTTCTCTTCAGTTTAGTCTACAACTCAGATTTTTTACTGGAAATACCATTACATACCATGTGCAACACACAATGGGCAAATGTACAATACAATACAGTGCTTAATTCTCTGCTACACTGTACATCTTCCATGTTAATCCTGTATTTTAAACAGAGGTCAGCTAGCTGAGAGTAATTATCAAATTATTGATTTACTGTGTTACGGCTGTTTTTACAATTGCTTTAGAGGTTTAACTGTGCTGTTTTTCTTCCATGTCTCTTCTTGATGTTATCCCCCTATGGCACTGAATAAAGTCATGCTGTGTGAAAATAACTGAAGGGTCAAGCTCATGCAAAACCAAAATTAACATTGTGTAAATAAATACAAATAGCACCACGGGGGAAATCCCCTGTGGTCTAGTTTATACCATATAACTTATCAAAACATAGCATATAAAATCAACCTTTTGCTATGGCTTCTAAGAATCCCATCTTAAGCCCGAACAGCCTTCTGGGATCAGTATAAGAAGATTATGTAACAAGTCTCCAGGTTTTGCCTGAGCAAAGAACTTTACCCTCATTGCTATTATGGTGTTTCCACAGTTTAATGAACTGACACAGACAGGAGTATGTGGCGGTTTGCTGGAAAAGGCCAGCAGGGAGCGCCTAACAATATTGCCATGAAGGGCAGCACAATCAGAGCACTGGACTGGGAGCTACAAACTCCTGGGTTCTCATCTTGGCTCTGACAATGGTAGCTTCTGTGACCTTGGGCAAGTCTCCTGTCAATTTCTCCTTCTCCTGGGACTTACCATAAAGTAGTTAATATTTCTAAAGCACTCTGAAGATATAAATGCTAAGTATTATTACTACCCAGTAAACGCATACCAACCTATACCTTTAAAAAGAAACAAAAACCGTACCAAAACAAAACGTTGCACACACAATTCTCCCCCTGGGGAGAGGATGGGAGATACAGTCCAAGACACAACAGCAAAACATTTCTATGCTAGCTGAGACATTTATAGCAATTATAGGAGCCTCCAGAAGCTGTCTTCAGACATTGGGAGTTAGTCCAATGCACGTGATTAATCAGTAACTGGGGGAGAATCCATGTTCTTGTACCACTCTGTTTCCCCATTCATAATCTGATACCTGGTAGCACAATATTACTACCATTATGTGCAGCAAGCTAAAGAAATGTTGTAAATGGAACACCCATAAGTGCAGGGACTACTCTAGGTACATTGGCACTCTACACAAAGCCAGATCATGGTACCTCCCCACGTATTATATTTCTCCCTCTGGAACCCGTAGCTCTGCAGCGCCCCTTACTTCTACATCATCTCCTCTTCCAAATGTAGCCCCTGCTTCTGCTCAGTCATCTACAGCAGGCACTGTCAGGGCCCAAGGTGGCAGAAATGTATTTGAACTGGCTGCAGCGGCATTTCAAGCGAGACAACACAATAGCCAGTGTGAAGGCTTCTGCAGTGTAGCTGAGACCCAAATGCATCTCTAGCAGATGAAAGAGAAATGACAGTTTTAGAGGAGGTGACTAAGTGGGCACCGGGCAGAAATAAATCCTGCAGCCGTAGAAGAATGGTTTGGAACTGACCCATAGATGAGTGGCCATATTGGGTGCAGATCACTCTAGTGCCCCAGACAAACACATACAGCCTGACCCAAATGCCGCTGCTGTAAGTGGAAAGACTCCCATTGACTTCTGTGGGCTTTGGGTCAGGGTCACACTGCCTATATAACTAAGGCTGCATCTGCATTAGTATCTGTATCTTAGTGACTCACATGCTGTATATTGACCTGCCTGGAGGGAGAGGTGGGGGGAATCACTAAGAAGTGAAACTGGGTAGAGAATCATTTTGCCTTACTCTGATGCAGAGAGAGGGTGGACTGAAACACTGATCCAAACACCCCTAAACTTTGGGGAAAGTTGGATCCATCGAGGCACCTAGGGTCTGTCTCTGTCCTGTTCATTTCCCCTGGACTATCAGACTAGACTCAGGAAAGAATGTAGCCACTGGATGTATCTTTTAAAAAAATATATGTAATCTTAAAAGGAAGACTAAGAAAAGCCTAATTAAAAAACATCCATGGAGAGAATATCATTAAAGGTCGTTGTTTAAATAATCCACTGCCCCCAAAGAATACATTGTTGTTATTCTAGTATTTTTAATTCCTATTAGCTGGCACAGTATCATTTCTTTATACTGTGGGCCTTGTCACACCACAGAGGCTGTATTGTGCCATAGGTCTCATTGATTTAATTACTCCAGCCTGAATAAATGCAGTCTAACCTAGAACGGCTACTTAAAATGTAAATCAATTCAGTGATGCATAAAAATACCACACTGATAACAGGCGCTGAGAGGAACCTCTTGAGAAATAAGCTTCTGCTCACACAACGTGGCTAAGGCTGTCTGGGAAGTTAAGCAACCTGGAAGCACACGCAGCCCTTATGAAATCCTCCTGTAGAGGAAGCCTTGTAATGGGCCTGACATTATTAAATAAATTAAGGGAAATAATTTTAAAATGGCTTGGAAAATATGGAAATACCGCGTGACTATAATCACTTCTTGTATTCAGACCCAAGCGGTGTTTGGAAGGTTGGGTCTGTCTCCATTTCTGTTTCCATATATGGAAAAAGTACTGCAGCATCAGAGAGCCGCACCATGACCTTGCTTTCTCCCATTGATTTCAGCGATCAGGCCTTTGGCTTGGAGGGGACACTAATACTATTCAGCACTTTTCAAAGGGCTGGATTGTAACCCTAACAGTCCAGCTTGAATAAGGGGCAATGTGTTCCTGAGCTGCCCCAGGAGCAAGGCAGGAACCAGACTGTGACTCAAAACCATGACCTGGTCCTTGTTTCCCCCTTTACTCCAGTGGGTAAATCATCTGAGCCAGCCTTTTAGCTGGTACAAATTTCTTCCCCTTCTGTACTGGCCCCAGTGCAATGCTATTGCATTGGAGGAGTGCACCCTTGACTCTGCCCCACTCTATGCACCCAGCCGCCCACTTGTGCAGGATGAGGAGTAGGGGTGGGACTCAGAGGGAGGGATATAGGTGTTGCAATGCCGAACATCACAGTGCCTAACTTGCAGGTGCCTAGGCAATCCAGAAACAACACTGTGACCCACAAAGCCAAGTAAGGCGCCTAGGCACCCTATGCAATGAATGGGGAGAGATCGGCACCTAAGAATGGGATCCACAAAAGCCAGCAGGAGAAGCAGGCAGCCCCATAAGCTAGCCAATGAGAGAATCATGCTGATGAGAAGGGTCTGTGCTAAGCACTACCCCTCTCTTGGAGGGGGGCACCTCTGTCTAGGCTGCGGGGAGGCACCTAGCTCTGCTTAGCAAACCACAAAAGGACCTGAGCAGGGCTCTGCCACCTCTCAAACCACTAAGCCATTGAGTATGCTGAAGTGGGGTTCTTTCAATCTTCCTGTAGAAGCTGTTCTACTGTGGATAAATAATGAAAGCTTGGCTGAAGCAGGACGACTAGACCCAAAGTCTCCTGTCTGGTTGCCCCAAGCACTGGACCTCACTATCAGTCCCA
>NC_048302.1:123740863-123787714 GCF_013100865.1 Trachemys scripta elegans
GGACTCTCCAGTGCCCTACACCTTTTGTGATCATTTACACCCGTGCACAGTGGGTATAAAGCACTACCAGCTCAGAGTGGTAGCATCTTACATGCAGTTTTCACTGATGTGAATGACTAGACAAGGTGCAGAGCAACAGAGAATCAGGCCCTCTAACTTCCCTGTAGTTCAGGGGTTGTTCAGACCAGGGTCTTTGTATTGACCAATGATCTCTACTTACGTAGCCCCCGCGATCAGCCAGTACGGCTTCACCAGCCCCCTCTGTACAAGTGAACAGACTGACACAGTATCTATCAGGCCTGTTTGGGGGTTCCTCCCAATCCTCACTGGGATGGTGGACAGTTTCTGCTCCCCTTTTTGCCCCCCAACTTGAGTCCAGCCACAAAACTCAGCCCACCCACACTCCATATCAGGGCAGTCACGTTTTGTGTGTCCAGGTCTCCCACACCGCCAGCAAACAAGGTTGGCGGGCCTCTCAGGTGCTCCTCAGGGCTCCCCCTTTCTCTCTGGGCCTTTCCCAGAAAAAAATTCCGCCAATTTCTTCCCTGCCTCCTTGTCTTTCCAGGGTTGGTCCTCCCTCCGGGGACTCTCTGCCTCAATATATTCCTCGGTCAACCTGACCGCTGCCTCGAGGGTGACCGGCTGGTGACGCCTCGCCCAGATGCGTATTTTCTCAGGGAGGCTCTGCAGCAATTGTTCTAGGACCAATGTGTCCATCATTTCTCCCACCGTGCACATCTCCGGCCTCAGCCAGCATGTGGCCCAGTCCATTAGTCTCTGGGCCTATGCCCAGGGCCGCACCGCCGCCGTCCATCGGGCCGCCCGGAACTTTTGCTGGTACCACTCCGTCGACAGGCCCACCCAGTCTAGAATGGCCACTCTCACCTCCCCATAGATCTGGGCTTGCTCGTTGCTCAAGGCCATATAGGCCACTTGAGCCACTCCCGTCAGGTATGGAGCCAGACCAGTTGGAGAGTCCAGGTTGCCCTCTCCAACCCGGCACCCATGGCTACCCATTCAAAGGTCCCGAGAAAGGCATCCGGATCATCCGCCAGGCTCATTTTACAGAGTCCCCAGCCTGGCTGTCGGGTGCTCTCTCCTGCCGCAGGACTCACCACTCGTTGCAGGAGCTGTTGTTGCAAACCAGTCTGCTCCCATATGAAGCCTCGCAGACTCTGCTGTTGCTCTGCTTGCCAGGTCAGTAAGCCTGTCTCGCGGACTGGTGGGACTGCTGAAAACTTTGCAGGGCCTGCTGCATCTGCTCCTGCTGTTTGACCAGCCATTCCAGGGTCTCCTCCATATCCGGGCCACCAACCACATTCACTGGCTCTTGGATCCCGGACAAGCCCCCACGTGTATCCTGGTCAGCAACCTGTTACACAGTGTAAAAGCAATAGAAATAAGGGGAAAACCAGGCTTCATATCTTGTATATATGCTTTTGCCAAACTTCTTTGCCTTTGAGAGGACAGGAAAAATACATGAATTATTCTGTGACCATGAAAGCAAGTAGACAGATTCTCAGCTTTGTTCTTGCCTTTTTGTGCTGCAAGGGTGGTGCAAAGTGGCTGGAATTTGGCCAGCTAGAATTCTCCCGCAAAAGGGAAATTCTCAGCTTGCAACACCCTCTCCTCCTAGCCTCAGCCTGGTGGGCATGCTGAGGGTAGCAAGAGGCTTGGCCAGATTGCTACTGCACTCTAGCTATTCTCAGCTGGTGGAAAGTCCATGGCACCGGCTGGCGTAGGTTAAAATGGCCCTGGGAATAGAAAGCTTCCATATGGAAGAGAGGATTAGAAAGTTATCACAGGTGAGTTCAATGTGCCTAAATTCACATTTCTGGAGCAAGCTTATATTCTGAAATGTCCTGATTTTTGAGGACTTTATGTCTCATACCCTTAACAGGGCATTAGTATGCATTTTGTAGTTATTTTTTAAAGAGCTTTGAAGGAGGTGCGGGGACCAGAAAAAGGAAGGACGGACCCACCAGAAAATCTAGAGGCAATCAGTTGCACTTATTACAAGCTTTGCCAGCAAATGTTACTATCCTATCTCTGCACGTATTTGATTTCCACATCTTTTGAGTTTCTTACTCCACAGCTATTGGCTTATTCAGCTTGTACATCTTATAAACTTCTTCTATAAACTGGCTTTTGAACAACACTGCTATTATTGTACCCCAATCCCGCAAACACTGGGAATAATTACTTCTGTGAGTAGTCCCACTGACCTGAACTGGTCTACTCACAGGAGTAAAGTTACTCAGCTCTCTCAATGTTTGTAGGGCACTTAACTAGCTGCAAGCACATGCACTGTGCATCAATTTTTTAACTTCTGTAGGCCTGAGCAGTAGAAAATTTAGTTAGGTTCAGTATATAATTTTCAAATTCCTAGGGCTTGGGGAATTTTTTTTTTTACACCAAGCAAAAGTACCAGTCCCATAGGAGTACTATGCCAACACTGGTTCAAACTTCAGTCGTTTGTGCAATAGCCCTGATTTTGTTGGTGTTGGTGGTGGTTCTTAAAGGTGGCTGGAATATTTTATTATGCAAAATGTATATATATTTTTCTCCATTCTCCTGTAACTAAAACACAAAGGTCACTAGCAGCACTTGATATAAAATAAATAACAATTATATCCAATTAGCAATATGGCATCATTACAACTATATTTTCATTATCATTATTGCATATTATTAAGAGCTAATTTTAATAAATAAAATATAAAAATAGCTAGCTACCTAGCTAATCTTTGGACAACAATATCATTCCATGTGTTTTACATTCAAGAATGTTGTGAAAATACGATTATAATGAAAACTGTTTTGCAATATTAATGGCAGTGGTCACTGTTGTAATAAAACAAGACTAAATAATAATAATAAATTGTTAACAATATAATAATTTATTGTCACTATTTTCATTACCTGCATTATTCCATATTAAGAACATTTTTTAAAAGGCTTTTCATGTTTTTAAATATTTTTCACCATGAGCAACTTGAAGTATCCAAATACTCCTTTTACTAAATTCTTTTTTCCCTCTGGATAATAAAAACACTAAAGTTCTATTATCCATGAAGTTTCCCATCACTGCACATGTCCATGTTTCCCCATTCATTTTTATTGAAATCAAGCAGCAGTCCAAGAGAGATCTGCATTTCCCATGAAACAGGGCAGTCATCCTTTAACCTGTGTGTATCACTTTGTGAGGAAGATATGATCTCTGTGTTCACTACAAGACCACAGTTTTGTTAAGAGCTAAAAAAGACATGGACTCATTTTCCCTTAAAGCTGCTGCCTCTAAACCAGTAGTAAACCAAAGCCGTTGCTGCTGAGAACCAAAGGTCATGTTAAGAAAAATGAAACCATATATGAATAGAATAGGGCTCTGAAGCCTCACCGACAAATTCATTTTGAGCCTCATGCTATCTCTAGGAGGGTGAGTGTATATGAGCAGTCTCAAGAGAAATGTTAACAAATATCTCTGGAATGCCAACGCTAGTACTGCCGCAGCGTTTTAAACTTCAACAGCCTGATATACAATATGGAATATGAATTTGTATTAGCAAGAGATTAGATCCTGTTTTACATTATGAAGTTTGTTATCTGCATCCCACCTTAAATTAGGAATGACTGCCAATATCTTGCAACATGTAAAACACCCATACATATTCATTTATCAGATTCTTTGCAAGGCATTTCTCAATGACGCTTCTAATGAGGGAAAGAAAGCTTGTGCTTTCAGGCAGATTTTCAAAGCCATCATCTTCACTAATAATTCTGCATGCATTTTAAAAGAATGTATATTCACGTTCTGGAGATTGGGATAAAGCTGTGAGGAAGAAATGTTTACATTTCAAGTGAAATTGGTAAATTTTGACACAAAAAAACAGAATAGTTTTGCAAACAGAACATTTTTCACTTTTTACTTGGCATATTTTCACTAATTTAGCTTTAAATAAATGTACCTTTTTCAGGGAAACCTCTGTTTGCTCAGCAAACAGAAGTGGTGGGTTTTAGGATGAGTAGAAAACTGTATTCACAGTCGTAATGGAAAGACTTTCTAAGGGTACACAGCGAACAATGACATATAAAGGCCAGTTTATGAACCCCGAACTATTGATCAGTTATTCAGGGACCATTCCTGTTCATTTCAATGGGACTGCTGAGCAGTGTGAATAAGGGGTTTATAATCTGTCCATTATACAATCACCACCGTGTTTTGCAAAAAGAAAAAACAAATAAAAAAAATTTCACTTGCTTTTATAAAAATAACAACCATTATATATTTTTTAATGAAATCATGTTTATGAAAGTCTTTCCTTGGAACAAATTACCCTCTAACATGCATCAGTTTCACAGCAGTGTAACTCCACATTTACACAGGGCTGCAAGGAGAAACAGGCTCTTTGTTACAAGGGTTATGCTTTGGGTACAATTACTGATGACTATTTATGATGACCCACATTTTCAAATGCAATTAGTGATTTTTGGTGCCTCAATTTTTGGGACCCCAATTTGACACAACTTAAAAGGGCCTGATTATCAGATGAGTTGCTCAGTGCTATCTGAAAATCAGGCTTCTTTAAGGTGTTTCAGTGGGGGAAAAAATGGGAGCACCAAATATGTAGGCTAAGATTTACTTTTGAAAATGTAGGGTAATATGTTTAGATAGTATACTGATAGGTACCTTGGAGAACATAGAGAGAGAGAGAGAGGGAGATTCATAGACTTTAAGGCCAGAAGGATCTTTTTTCATTTGCAGACCCCTAAACATTTTCAAATGGAGGTGCGAACCCCTTTGGAAATCTTAGACATAATCTGTGGATCCCCCGAGGTCCATGGATGAAAGGTCGAAAACCACTGCAATAGTTAATTTCCCTCGCTGTTAAAATGTCTGCCTTATTTCTAGTCTGAATTTGTCTAGCTTCAACTTCCAACCCACTGGATCTCATCATGCCTTTTTTTGTAAATTAAAGAACCATTTATTTATCAGAAATCTCTTCCCAGTATAGGTACTTGCACACCCTGATCAAGTCACCTCTTAACCTTTCCTTGGATAAACTAAATACATGGAACTTCTTAAGTCTCTCACTGTAAAGCAGGTTTTCCTGACTTCAGATGAGTGAGTCTTGTAACCCTTTTCTGAAACCTTTTCAATTTTTCAACTTTTTACTGTCTCCTAATGCTGTATACAGAGGTAACATAACCAGTCTATTCCTACTTGATATAACCCCGTTTACACATCTAAGAACTGTGTTTGCACTCTTACGCTGGTCTACACCGGGAACTTACATCAGCACAGATACATCTCGAGAAGTGTTGAAAATCCATACCCCTGAGAGATGTAGCTATGTTGATCTAACCCATGGTGTAGACAGTGCTAGGTTGATGGAAGGTGGACTCCATATGCCAATGGGAGAACCCCTCGTCAGCATAGAATAGATAGCATCTACACTGAAGCGCTACAGCAGTGCCTCTGTAGTGCTTTAAGTGTAGACATATCCTAAGCTGCCGCCATCATTTTCAACTGGTTATCTTCCAATACCTCTACATCATTTTCAGTATCACTGCATTCCAGGATATAGTCCCCCATCTTGTAAGTGTGGCCTACATTCTTTGTTTCTAATGAAGATGATAAAATACGGGTAGGATCTGATAAGAAACAGTCAAATGAAAGAGTCCCATTCAATTACATCATATAATGTCACAAAAAGTGACAAGTTATAAAAGTGCGTATATACCAATGCTAGAAGTCTAAATAATAAGATGGGTGAACTAGAATGCCTCATATTAAATGAGGATATTGATATAACAGGCATCACAGAAAATTGGTGGAATGAGGATAATCAATGGGACAAAGTAATACTAGGGTACAAAATATATAGGAGGGACAGAACAGGTCGTGCTGGTGGGGAAGTGGCACTATTTGTGAAAGAAAGCATAGAATCAAATGAAGTAAAAATCTTAAATGACCCAAACTGTACCATAGAATCTCTATGGATAGTAATTCCATGCTCTAATAATAAGAATATAGTGGTAGGGATATATTACTGACCACCTGACCAGGATGGTGATAGTAACTGTGAAATGCTCAGGGAGATTCGAGAGGCTATTAAAATAAAAAAACTCAATAATAATGGGAGATTTCAACTATCCCCATATTGACTGAGTTCAGGTCATCTCAGGACATGATGCAGAGATAAAGTTTCTTGACACCTTAAATGACTGCTTCTTGGAGTAGCTGGTCCTGGAACCCACCAGAGGAGAGGCAATTCTTGATTTTTACTCCTAAGTGGAGCACAGGATCTGGTCCAAGAGGTGACTATAGCTGGACCGCTTGGTAATAGTGACCATAATATAATTAAATTTAACATCTCTGTGGTTGGGGAAAACATCACAGCAGCCCAACACTGTAGCATTTAATTTCACAAAAATGAGGAAGTCAGTGAAACAGAAATTAAAAGGTACAGCACCAAAAGTGAAATCCCTGCAAGCTGCATGGAAACTTTTAAAGACACCATAATAGAGGCTCAACTTAAATGTATTCCCCAAATTAAAAATATAGTAAGAGAACCAAAAAAGGGCCACCATGCCTAAACAACAAAGTAAAAAAAGCAGTGAGAGGCAAAAATGCATCCTATAAAAAGTGGAAATTAAATCCTAGTGAGGAAAATAGAAAGGAGCATAAACTCTGGCAAATGAAGTATAAAAATATAATTAGGAAGGGCAAAAAAGAATTTGAAGAACAGCTAGCCAAAGACTCAAAAAGTAATAGCAAAAAAGTTTTTAAATACATCAGAAGCAGGAAGCCTGTAAACAACCAATTGGGCCACTGGACAATCGAGATGCTAAAGGAGCACCAAAGGCTGATAAGGCCATTGAGGAGAAACTAAATGAATTCTTTGCATCGGTCTTCACAGCTGAGGATGTGAGGGAGATTCCCAAACCTGAGCCAGTCTTTTTTAGGTGACAAATCTGAGGAACTCTTGCAGATTGAGGTGTCATTAGAGGAGGTTTGCGAACAAATTGATAAACTAAACAGTAATAAGTCATCAGGAACAAATGGTATTCACCCAAGACTTCTGAAAGTACTCAAATGTGAAATTACAGAGCTACTAACTGTAGTTCGTAACCTATCATTGAAATCAGCTTCTGTACCAAATGACTGGAGGATAGCTAACGTGATGCGAATTTTTAAAACGGGCTCCAGAGGTGATCCCAGCAATTACAGGCCGGTAAGCCTGACTTCAGGACTGGACAAACTGGTGGAAACTGTAGTAAAGAACAAAATTGTCAGACACATAGATGAACATAATTTGTTGGGGAAGAGTCAACATGGTTTTTGTAAAGGGAAATCATGCCTCACCAATCTATTAGAATTCTTTGAGGGGGTCAATAAGCATGTGGACAAGGGGGATCCAGTGGATATAGTGTACTTAGAATTTCAGAAAACCTTTAACAAGGTCCCTCACCAAAGGCTCATAAGCAAAGTAAACTGTCATGGGATAAGAGGGAAGGTCCTCTCATGGATTGGTAACTGGTTAAAAGATAGGAAACAAAGGCTAAAATAAATGGTCAGTTTTCAGAATGGAGAGAGGTAAATAGTGATGTCCCCCAGGGGTCTGTACTGGGACCAGTCCTGTTCAACATATTCATAAATGATCTGGAAAAAGGGGTAAACAGTGAGGTGGCAAAATTTGCAGATGACACAAAACTAGTCAAGATCGTTAAGTCCCAAGCAGACTGCAATGAGCGACAAAAGGATCTCACAAAACTGGGCGACTGGGCAACAAAATGGCAGATGAAATTCAATGTTGATAAATACAAAGTAATGCACATTGGAAAACATAATCCTAACTATACATATACAATGATGTGTTCTAAATTAGCTGTTACCACTCAAGAGACCTTGGAGTTGTCGCTAGTTCTCTGAAAACAACCACTCAGTGTAAAGCGGCAGTCAAAAAAGTGAACAGAATTTTGGGAATCATTAAGAAAGGGATAGATAATAAGACAGAAAATATTGAATTGCCTCTATATAAATCCATGGTATGTACACATCTTGAATACAGTGTGCAGATGTGGTCACCCCATCTCAAAAAAGATATATTGGAATTGGAAAAGGTTCAGAAAACGGCAACAAAAATGATTAGGGGTATGGAACGGCTTCTATCCGAGGAGTGATTAATAAGACTGGCACCTGTCAGCTTGGAAAAGAGATGACTAAGGGGGGATATGATAGAGTTCTATAAAATCATGACTGGTGTGGAGAAAGTGAATAAGGAAGTGTTATTTACTCCTTCTCATAACACAAGAATTAGGGGCCACCAAATGAAATTAATAGGCAGCAGGTTTAAAACAAACAAAAGGAAGTATTTTTCACACAATGCACAGTCAACCTGTGGAACTCCTTGCCAGAGGATGTTGTGAAGGCCAAGAATATAACAGGGTTCAAAAAAGAACTAGATAAGTTCATGGAGCATAGTTCCATCAGTGGCTATTTGCCAGGATGAGCAGGGATGGTGTTCTTAGTCTCTGTTTGCCAGAAGCTGGGAATAGGTGACAGGGGTTGGATCAGTTAATGATTACCAGTTCTGTTCATTCCCTTTGGGGCACCTGGCATTGGCTATTGTCAGAAGAAAGGATACTGGGCTAGATGGACCTTTGATCTGATACAGTATGGCCGTTCTTTTGTTCTTATGTATATTCTAAATGTATGACCTTGCATTTGGCTGTGTTAAAATGCATATTGTTCAAAAGAACCCATCCTAATTTTGGTTAGACAGTACAATTGAGCTACTCCATCATTATTTATCAATCTACCAATTTTTGTTTCATCTGGAGACTTTTCCAGTAATTATTTTATATTTTATATCCAGATCATTGACACACACAAAAATGAATAGCATTGGGCCAAGAAGTGATCCCTGTGAGACCCTTGTAGCAATACGCCCACTGGATGATGAATCCCCATTTACAATTACGATTTGAGATCTATCAGTTAACCAGTTTTTAATCCATGTGAAATGGACTATATTGATTTTGTATAATACTAATTATTTTTACCTCAGTGTTATATAGTGTTATTTTTTACCTCAGTGTTATATAGGATTTAGTCAAATGCCTTACAAAGATCAAAGTCTATTATAACAATTATTTTTATCAAACCATGTTGATTGGTATTAATAATGCTACAAACCTTTAATTCTTTACCAATTTTATCCTATATCTGACTTTCCATCACTTTGCCCGGGACTGATACCAGGTTAATCACCCTATAGTTACCCACGTCATGCATTTACCTTTTTTACTGGCAGAACTTACCCAGATTGGAGAAAACTGACAAATGGCATCTACAACTATTTTTGTGTATGTCCGAACAATGATTCTTTTATAAAGCAAAATTGTTTTTACAAGTACATTCCTACTATTCAAACCCACAAATGCTGAGCATATACATTCATTTTCCACTGGTCTCACACTGTGTTTTGACCCTCATTAACTTCTACATCTTGTGTAAACAGGATTTCACCTTGACTGATCTGTACCGTAGCTAGAACTATTAAACAGGTAACAATTGTAACATCCAGAAATAAATGTTTATTAATGTTGTCCTATCTGTTCCTCTCTGTCGTAAGAATGTAACAGAGGGAGCAAATTATTCTAAAAGTCATGAGGATTTTGAAGTGCAGCAACTAGGTTGCATTCTCCAAAAGCATTCCAGGCCCAGTAGGTTTGAGGACTGGGCAGAGAAGATAGCCACACAGTCAGAAAGAGGCCTCTGTTGCATGAATTTAAAGCTAAATTAAGGAGACAGAAGACCCCAAAAAATGAGCCAAACCACCCCCCTATGTCATCGCTTTCACTAGGGTTAGGTGGGAAGAGACTATAATGCCTCCCTCTTCCTTTACTCTAACATCTAGGCTTTCTGTAAATAAAATTCCATGATATACCACACAAATTGGTCAGATGAGAGTCTGTTGTGCATCATGGGAGATATAGTCCAGCCAAGGAGCCCAGCTCTTAGGAGAGAACTGGGGCAGAAAGTGCCCAGACTACAACTCCTGTGAGGCAATACCATACTGTTGGAAGATGCAGATTAACATTGAACTGAACTGATACTAAACATTTTGGTCCAATTCACCAGACCAAAGTCAAACAGTCGCAGGTCCACATGACAAGATATTTTCCATGTTTGAGACATCAGAGGTTTTTGTTGTTTTGTTTTGTTTGTAGTAAAGTTCATCTTTTTATTTCTTCATTCTTTCCTTCCCACTAACTATTCACCAAGTGCTTTCCCTCCGTATTTCCAAAATCAGATTTCACTCATTCTTTAAGAATCTCTGGTGGCTTCACCATCTAGCACTCTTTTCCTTAGCCTATTTCATTTCAGAAAGGGAGTGGGAAGACAGAGAAACAAAGCAAAAATGTAAAATCTAAAAGCTGAACAAAACATGAAGACAAAACGTTTTAGATCACTTCATTTCATAGTTCTGTTTCATGGTTGGCCAAACTGTTTGTATGATAAATGAGATCTCGACATGAGACATTCTAGGAAAACACTGTGGGCAGGACATGTCTTACCATGCCCTGCCATTTTACCTTCACTTCTATTTTTCTTTCTTCTTCACAAACTTTTTCTTTAATCCTTTTCCTGTAAAAACAAAAACAAAAGCTGAATTAGTAGTTCTTGCTTCAGACATCTTATAGTTTGTGTCATTTGTGCTGTATTTCTAAGGGAAGGAATTTAAATTGCACCTGGCCTGGCACTTGGGAGTCCTGGGTTTAATCCTCTGCTCCACATCAGATTTCTAGTGTCACCTTGTGCAAGTGACTTAGTTGCTCTGTGTCTCAGTTCCCCATCTGTAAAATGGGGATAATAGCATTGCCTGGCCTCAAAGGGGTGTGGTGAGGGATTCAGATACTCTGATAGTGGGGGGGCATATATGTACCATAGATAGATATATGCTTTGATAGGGTCTTGTGGTTAAGACAAAGAACATGCAGTTCTTCATTATATACCAGGAACTGTAGCCTGCAAGAGTAGGGGAAGGAATCTTTCATTGACTTCTTGGAAAAAAAGCAGCCATCCTATTTATTTCCAAATATGCCTGCAGAGGAGAGGAGAGACAGATACAGGATAGATATTCGAACAGAGACATTTGTACTAAGTAAGTATCAGCATAAATAAGGAGATTCTGGTCGAGATCGGCCCTTCCAATTTTAGGGATGGAAGAAAAGAAGGGTGCACAAATATTAGCCAAAAGTTGCTGTCTGGTACATAAGTGATGGGAGGCGGAGGAGCCTAGGTAACAGCATTCTCCTATACTCTGACCCAACACCAATCCCTCCAGGTGAACATTGTATCAATAGGACTCAGTGGGCTTGGCAGAAACTAGCTATGGGAGGAGGTCCGAACCGGTAGACTGCCATCATTTGCTGCATCAGCCCCAGCATTTGACATTGTGCAATCCCACTCTGCAACACTCAGAACAATGCCTCAGTGAATAGGGAAGCAGAGCTGACAGGCAGGAAGGCTAGGGAAGCACAGTTTGTTTGGAGTCATGCTACTAGAGACAAAGGAGAGGCCAATTTGTGACAAACAAAGTTTGGAATGTTCCAGGCCTCTGCCAATACATGGGAGAGCTGGTACAGAACAGTGCATGTATCATGCCAGCATATCTGTGGCAGCCCTTTCAGTTTTTGCAGAATTTAAGCTTACACATTATTTAAAAAAAAGGTTTCTCACCCTAATGAGTGTGAGAAACCTGATGATATTTACTTATAAAGTTGTGAACTAATTTACTGGTGTTTGTTAATCTATTCTGAAATTGCAGGTGGAGCACAAGTAGAGGACCACCAGATTTCCCCCCCTAACCTAGCCCATGTATAAATGCTCAGAAATCTGTGGGATTTCTCTGGGGATCTCAAGCCATCTAAAGTTTGGAGGACTCTTCCCACTCCAGGAATGGGCTGTAGCCTATAGGACTAACCTGCTTGCTTGCATATATATGTAGCTTTTCTTATAGTTTAAGTATTTGGTTTATTGTAATAGGTTTATAGATGTATATTAAAGTAAGTTTGGCTGTAATGCAAGAGACCTACAGGCCATATCCTGTATGTTAAGACCTTTTACTCAGAAAGCAAAGTTGACCTATATCTCGTTATCCAAATAGATAAAGTACCCACACCTATGTCTAAGATCTTTACCTAGACCAATAGACAATGAAGAATGGCATAGGGGATTTTTCAATGTTGTACCCACAGACTTAACAAGTACACCATGAGAGAATGATGTGCGTACATACCTGTCATCAATACGCACATACACATTAGCCTATGGGGTAAGAGTACCCTAACATTACTGTGGGTGAGGAATGAAATTTGGGCATAAGAAGAAGGATTTCCAGCATTCTGCCCTATAAAAGAGGTGACACACCTTGATAGAGTACTCCATCTCCATTCTCACTTTACTCCATTTCTCATTCCAACTCCATTCTCACTTTACTCTATCATTCTCACTCCATTTCTATTCTTACTTATTCTCTATCTATTCTATCTACGATGACTGCTACTATTAGTAGGCTATACTTGTTCTTCTTAAACTTTAAATTTCAAAGGAACTAGGCTAAGCTTGGTTTCCCTACGTTTTATTCTTTGTTTATTAGGTTTTGATTTTAAGTTTAAATTAGTCCAGCAAACCCTAAGTTCGTTTTAATAGTTCATAGTATTAGTTTCTTCCAAGCACTGCATCCCTCACTCAAGAATTAAGAAACCTTTATCAAGGAAGGGCATGAGTATATTAACCAAATTTTTGTTGCATATACTATATTAGCATATATGTCTTTTGAATAGCAGTAATGCAATTGTAACTTTGTAACTCTGAGTATTTTACCATTTACTTACTATTTCATTGATTTTAATAAAAAGTCTTTACGACTATATCTGTCTCAGTGTGAGCTTCCTGTCATACCCCCGAGGGTCCTTTGTAAATTCTGTGAAGCCCGATTCGGGACAAGAACTTTTATCTTCTGATCAAACAGACTGGCGAGCCTAAGACCCATGCTAATTAATATGAATGATTAATAAGTATTAATTAAATTTAAATTAAATAAAAATTAATGGATTAATTAAATTCCCATATTATCCAAATTAATATTATCAGTACACCCTAAATCAGGCTACAGGGCCCATAAGCACCAACATGCAGATGGTCTGATTTATCAAGAGCAAGCTGAGTTAGGCCTCTGAGAGCTAAATACTCATCTGGTATAAATTGGCCCAGCTCCACTGATGCCACTTGGTCTTTGGGCTTCTAAGATCTTCTTATGGAATGTCATGTTGTGTATTACTTCCCTTGGTCCCATTGGAATCTTCTGCTTCCCTATGATCATCTCTTCCTCTGTGAATCTTCCCTGTCAGCCTTCTATAAAAGTGCTCTTTCTAATCATGTTCGCTTCACCAATAAGCGCTCAAGCCTGTAGTCCCCAATTAGTTTTATTTTTCCCCATTCAGGATTAATGTCCAAAGATTCAGAGGCTGGTAAAAAGCAAATTCTTCCACTTTGACAGAAGTGTGTCAAAAAATTATTTGGAGGTTTCTCTGGAGGGTTTATTCTGTGAAGGCCACTAAATGATTAGCAGCAGCGGTGTACACCTAAGCCTAAAGACTAGCAAATAATAAAGTTACTAAAATAAAGCAAATCTGCCACGTGCTTTGATTTCTATTTGAGGATGGTACACAACTAATATAGTGCAGTAATACTAAACCACTATTCAGTAAAACCCTGAGCAGTTACATTTACAGTATATCATAGTCGGATGACAGCAGGAATGGTGGGAGTTCATTATAGGGACCATGAATTGTTGGAGGTAATTTAGATTACAATTTAAAGTTTAATTTAAAAATCTATCAACAAATGTGAAAGTGCTCGGGGAACATTTTAAAATGCACTTTAATCTCACCAGCACAAATAGCTTTTCAGAGCCCTAAACATCATCACCTGGAAAAACAGTAAAACTTTACTGCATCTTTAATTAAATTACAAACACAAAGGATAATTAATGTTTTTATTTTTATTTTATTCATGCCATTGTTTCCCCTCCGAGTCAATATCTTCAAGTTGCAGGAACAGGATGTTATGAAGAAGTTTACAGCTGGCATATTCCTCCAGGATATTATTGCAGCTAGCAGATGAAATGCATTACACACATGCACACTGACACACACAGGCACACACACAGCAGAGTACTGGAGACTGACTAAGTTGTTCACCAAAGCATGTAAGAAGCCTAGCTTAAAAAGAAAGGGGTGGGAGGGAGAAAGAGGAATCAATCAATCAGCCAGCCAGCTATAAATGGAAGGCAGTCACCACAGTTCTGCAGCATGTACTGATGTGGCCATATTGCTTGTACCTTCGGGCAATCAAGAAATCAGAATCCAGCTTGCTCAATACCAGCCAATAACAAAGATGCAGCAATCAGTGTTTTACTTGGTTTCAAAGGCCCCATCATTTCTTGCCATATACCTACTATTGTTCTTGAAGAGGAAGGACTCATATGGCAGGCATCACCCTACTTTGGATGCATTCCTAGAACTGATCAAAACACAGCAGTTTTGCTTCACAAGGGATGGTGCAAACGTTGAGCCAAATTCAGCACGACTCCATTGAATTTGGCCTGTTTTATTTTCACCTGACTGTTTTTGAACCCAGTTGGGACTGATTCGGCAAACCTTCCCTATTCAGCACAGCACTTAAGCACATGCTTAAATGTGAGCAAATGATTTGACACCATTGGCTTCAATGAGACTTACGCAGTTGCTTAAATGTAAGCACATGATTAAGTGCTTAGCTGAATGAGGACCTTAAATTGCAATCGGGAGAGAAGGGCGGTGTTGGGGGAATAGGGTTGTGACAAAAGCATAGTAAAGTGCCAGTTTCTGCTTAGTTTGAACCCCAGCTCATATGTTCTTGGGTTTGCTGTAGCTGGTGAGAAATGGATATAGAACAGGAAGAGAACTGTGCTAAACGATTGCAACAAAACCCCAATGCAAGGGATGCTTCTGTTCGGTGGTTTCTGTACAAACTGGGGACAGGGTCTCAAAAAGATTCAAGGATCATAAGGAGTCTGAGTTCCAAGTTCATAAAACCTGAAATCAGGCATGTTTCATGCCGTATGATTAATGATGACTTGACTGATTGGTTTCTTTCACCAAGGATAACTAATCCTCCTTGACATCAGTGAAGCTCCTCATCCAGGTAAAGGAAGTATGATTTGGCTCACTTTCTTAATTAATTAATTAAATTAAAGAGCAACATTTTTTTGTACATTGCTTAGGGTTTTAGCTGCCTGACTCCCATTGAGATCAGTGGGAAAAGGTCAAAGACATTTCTATCCAACGCACTGGAAGTTTAGGAATCATGGACACACCCTATAAAATGAGATGGGAAGGTGCAGAGGATTTTAAAAGAATATTGATTTCATCTAAAAGTTAAAGACAGAGCAGTTAATAAATATCACTGTTATATAGAGTTAGGATCTCTTATAGTAGTAGTTCTCAACCAGGGGTACATGTACTCCTGGGGGTACTCAGAGGTCTTCCAGGGGGTACATCAACTCATCTAGATATTTGCCTAGTTTTATAGCAGGCTACATAAAAAGCACTAGCAAAGTCAGTACAACCTACAATTTAATACAGACAAAATGAGAAAGCGAGCAATTTTTCAGAAACAGTGTGCTGTGACACTTCTGTATTTTTATGTCTGGTTTTGGAAGCAAGTAGTTTAAGTGAGGTGAAACTTGGGAGTACGCAAGACAAATCAGACTCCTGAAAGGGGCACAGTAGCCTGGAAAGGTTCAGAACCACTGTCTTATAGGATGAAATTCATCCCTCTTCAGAGGGATAGCTCAAGGCTTATCCATTATTTATCTCCTACTTAAATCTTCAAAAGAGGGCTTAAGTGGGTCTTAAAGTGCTGCATATATGCTCAGATATGCCAGTGATGGGTGGCAATATGAAAGCCTAAAATAGAGCTTGTGCTGGCCATCTGCACAGGGTGAATTACACCTTCCAGGCTTAAAAAACAGCAAATGACTCTTGCACTCAAACACAGGCTTAACTTTATGTGCATTATTGTCCCCCATCGAAGGCACTGAGAGTACTCACACTTTAGCACATGGGTAAGTAGTGGCAGGACCAAGGCCTACTCCTGTTTTTGAGAGATGTCACTAGGGTGACCAGACAGCAAGTGTGAAAAATCGGGACAGGGGGTGGGGGTAATAGGAGCCTATACAAGAAAAAGACCCCAAAATAGGGACTGTCCCTATAAAATCAGGACATATGGTCACCCTAGATGTCACAGTGAGAGACAAGTTATGAAGACAGATTAATGAATAAATAGACACAATAAATAAATATTGGACTCTGATGGACTCTCTGTAAAAAGAAAAGTGCAAATTCGCATTAGATGAAAACAAATAAAAATACAGGACAGCAAAGGAGCATGACCCAAACTATGTATCAATTTAATTAAAATCAACTCTCAGTTTATATATATATAAAATCCTTTATCGGTGAGTCCTTGTGTCTCTAGAAACACTATATATATAGTATATCTCATATAGTATTTCTAGAGACACAAGGACTCACCGATAAAGGATTAAAACAATCAAAAGCTTCTTGATAGCTAGTATGAAACCCATCCCTTTTGGCAAAGCATTCCATTTTACATAAGTGAACATAAAAGGGGGGGGGGGGGGAGAAGAGGGGAATGTTGACCACAGAAGACAACCCTCTTAATTCCTTTCAAATAAAATGAGCGGGCATGACACTATGCCATCACAGAAGAGAAAGAGCTGCCTGTGAGTATTAAACTTTAGTGCTTTGGCTGCTTAATTATTGGTTAATCTAGCAAATTAGCATGCTTCATTTAATTCTAATTAGGAAAATTAATAGGCAGGGAATAAAGATTTAAATAGACTGGCACAAAACAAAACTGAGTCTTAAACTACTCTTGGAAATTGGAGGGTTTTTTTTAAAATACAATCTCTCCACCCTGCACATGTCCCTGCTCACCGGCACAGTTATCTTTACTAGCAAGGTGTAGGTCAAATGGGCAATTTTACAATCCTCTGGGCCTGATCCTCAGCTAGTGTCAATCAACATAGCTCAATGGAGCTACACAGACTTGTACCAACTGAGGATCTAGTTGGTTGTTTTTTCGCTCTGTGTGTAGTTAGGGGACAAAAGGAAGAGGTCGTTATATTTGGAGGGGGGGAGGGAGGGGTTGTCTCCTCTTCTGAAGGGGATACATGCCATGGTGGGAGATTATTCTATTATTTTTATCTCTCTCTCTATTATTTTTTTTTTTAAAGAGCACATGGGGGCGGGGGATAATTTAGTGGTGACATCGTCCTCTGGAGGTACACACCATTCATGTTAAGTGATGCCTTAAGTCATGGAATTGTAAATGATTTTATTCCTTCCTCAGTCTGATGCCTTCTTTATTTTCTCTCTCCTGGTGAAGCTTTGGGGGATGAAGACATGCTACTTTTCCACTTCACCAGCTGGCTGGCTTCCATTCTTGCCGCCCCCAAATGTTACAGCCTGATTTGCATGGTGTGTTTGTCTTTGCTAATCAAGCCGCGTACTCTGACAAGTCCTACGACATTGGACATGACTGTTCTTCTAATTAAGGTGCTAATTGAATTAAATGGCTGCAGTAATGAGCAGATGAGCAGCATAAAAAGTAAAGAGTCAGATAGGCCAATTAACAAAAGAGCCGAGCATAATTATAACATTTAAAATACATGCAGCTCTGCACCAATATTGTTAATTGTTACAGGGGAATTTATGATAATTGGCTCAACAACAGGCATGCAGGCTTAACCTGAGATGAAGCTTCTAATTAAAAAAATGATATTCAACACAAAATGCAGAGCTGGGATAATTAACACTTGATTTACATAAAAGATGTTTGTAGAGTAAGGCAATAAGCAGAGCGAACGCCATGCCAAATACAAATATGACTGCCCTGTGGCATTTAGCGGCATCCAAACACAGAAGGCATTCAGAACAGGAGTCAGGTTTGTGCCAGAGCCAAATTTCATGCGGTGGGGGGACCACTAATAGGCATTCAGCTTCTTATGAAGGGACGAAGAACTTTGTAAGGATTCGAAGAGAAGCACAGTGTAGGAAGCATAATGTTACTTGGTTTGATTTTAAGGAAAACAACATAGTATCATTTTGGCATGGAACATGCAAAATGAAATCTTGGCATAAGGGTCTGACCCACATGAGTACTGACAAAAAATTAATTTTATTCTCCATGGCAAGAGTTCCAAACCCAGAAACCTTTTATGGGATCCCATGAAAATATAGGCAGCTTTGAAGTTTTTCAACAAGAAAAGGGACTGATTTTCTGCAAAACCATTCACAACCAGCTCTACCTGTGACAGGCCCCAGGTACTCCCTGGCAGAAGCAAGCGGGCAGAGTCAATTCTACCTGTGACAGGCCCCAGGTACTCCCTCGCAGGAGCACATGGGCAGAGTCAATTCTACCTGTGACAGGCCCCAGGTACTCCCTCGCACAACAAGTGGGCAGGACCCGCTCTAACTGGTTGAGAATTTGAAGGTGGAAGGCAGCTTGCGGGAAAGTGATCATGAAATGGTAAAGTTCATGATTCTAAGGAACGGTAGGAGGAAAAACAGCACAATAAAGATAATGGATTTCAAGAAGGCAGACTTTAGCAAACTCAGGGAATTGGTAGGTAAGATCCCATGGAAAGCAAGGCTAAGGGGAAAAATAGTTAAAGAAAGTTGGCAGTTTTTCAAAGAGATATTTTTAAGGGCACAAGAGCAAACTAGAGCAAACTATCCCACTGTGTAGGAAAGATAAGAAGTATGGCGAGATAACCCCTTCCCCCCCCCCCCCCATGACTGCACCAGGAGATCTTAAATGATCTGAAACTCAAAAAAGAGTCCTACAAAAAATGGAATCTTTGTCAAATGACAAAGGATGAATATAAACAAATAACACAAGTATGTAGGGACAAAATTAGAAAGTCCAAGGCATGAAACGAGATTAAACTCCTAGAGACATAAAGGGTAACAAGAAAACATTCTACAAATACATTAGAAGCAAGAGGAAGACCAAGGACAGGGTAGGCCCATTACTCAATTTGGGGATGTGGGGGGTGGGGGGGCGGGAGAGTAGGGGGGGAAGAGGTGGACCATAACAGAAAATGTGGAAATGGCAGAAGTGCTAAATGACTTTTTTGTTTCAGTTTTCACCAAAAAGGTTAGTAGTGACTGGACGTCTAAAATAGTGAATGTCAGTGAAAATGAGATAGGATCAGAGGCTAAAATAGGGAAAGAACAAGTTAAAAATTACTTAGACAAGTTAGAGGTCTTCAAGTCACCAGGGTCTGATGAAATACATCCTAGAATAGTCAAGGAGCTGACTGAGGAAATATCTGAGCCGTTAGCGATTATCTTCAAAAAGTCATGAAGGAAAGGAGATTCCAGAGGAAAAGGGCAAATATAGTGCCAATCTATTAAATGGGAAAAAAGGATAACCAGAGGTGCTGGAACAATTTGTATAGTGGGCATGTTAAAAGCCATTGAACCAAACTATAAACCCTGCATATGATGGAAACCTCTTCAAGCCGGGCGGGGGGGGGAGGGTAGTAACACCCCCAGCACCTTTAGTTCCAGCATCTATGAGGACAAGCCAGAGATTTACACACCAGTCAGCTTAATTTCAGAACCCAGAAAGATAATGGAGCACATAATTAAGCAATCAATTTGCAAACACCTGGAAGATAATAAGGTGATAATAACAGACAGCATGGATTTGTCAAGAACAAACTGTGTCAAACCAACCTAATAGCTTTCTTTGACAGGGTTACAAGGCATGTGGATGGGGGGAAGTGGTAGATGTGATATATCTTGACTTCAGTAAGGCTTTTGTTTCTGTCTCACATGACCTTCTTATAAACAAACCAGGGAAATACAACCTAGATGGGTGGGTGCATAACTGGTTGGAAAAACATTCCCAGAGAGTAGTTATCAGTGGTCCACAGTCAAGTTGGAAGGGCATATTGAGTGGGGTCCTGCAGCGATCAGTTTTAGGTTCTGTTCAATATAGTCATCTATGATTTAGATAATCGCATAGAGAGTACACTTATAAAGTTTGTGACAATATCAAGCTAGGAGGGGTTGCAAGTGCATTGGAGGATAGGATTAAAATTCAAAATGATCTGGGCAAACTGGATAAATGGTCTGAAGTAAATAGGATGAAATTCAATAAGGACAATGCAAAGTACTGCACTTAGAAAGGAACAATCAGTTGCACACATACAAAATGGGAAATGACTGACTAGGAAGAAGTACTGCAGAAAGGGATCTGGGGGTCATAGTGGATCACAAGCTAAATATGAGTCAACAGTGTAACGCTGTTGCAAAAAAAGCGAACATCATTCTGGGATGTATTTGTAGGAGTATTGTAAGCAAGACACAAGAAGTAATTCTTCTGCTTTACTCCATGTTGATTAGGCCTCAACTGGAGTATTGTGTCCAGTTCTGGGCACCACATTTCAGGAAAGATGTGGACAAATTGGAGAAAGTCCAGAGAAGAGCAACAAAAATGATTAAAGATCTAGAAAACATAACCTATGAGGGAAGATTGAGAAAATTGGGTTTGTTTAGTCTGGAGAAGAGAAGACAGAGATAACTGTTTTCAAGTACATAAAAGGTTGTTACAAGGAGAAGGGAGAAAAATTGTTCTCCTTAACCTCTGAGGATAGGACAAGAAGCAATGGGCTCAAATTGCAGCAAGGGCAATTTAGGTTGGGCATTAAGAAAAACCTCCATGAGAGTTAGGAAGTTAAGTACTGGAATAAATTGTCTAGGGAGATTGTGGAATCTCCATCACTGAACATTTTTAAGAGTAGGTTAGGCAAACACCTGTCAGAGATGGTCTAGATAATACTTCATCCTGACATGAGTGCAGGGGACTGGACTAGATGACCTCTCGAGGTCCCTTCCAATACTACGATTCTATGCCCCAGGTACTCTCTTGCAGGAGCAAGTGGACAGAACCAGCTCTGCCTGCGACATACACTAAATACTCCATGCAGGAGCAAGTGGGCAGGAAATGGGTAGCACCTTAGCTCCAGATCCTAACTCACTGGCCAGCTCATCTGAGCCAGCACAGGTAGTATCATCATTTCTCTGCTGGTGTAGTCCAGCTACTTCTCCCTTGAAGCAAAAAGGAAGCAAGAGAGGAGTTGCGACTGAGTCACAGTGCATCCCAGGACTCTTCTTGGGTTGCAGCAGCCTCAGAGCTGTGCCTGAAGTTATAATCTAGCCCACACAGGGAATCAGGCCCAGATCTGGACCTCAGTATCTTAATTTCTTAAAGAAACCATTATTTTTCCAATGGATAACTATTACTTAGCATGCAAAAATATGTATGTTACTTGAGAGAGACAGAGCTGGAAAAAATTGTGCTAGAACACAATGTGTGTCACAATATACAGAATCATAGTGTTAAACAGGAGGCATTTATTATTAAAGAAAACTGCAAAAAGTTCTAATGCTCAAGCCGGTATGTGAGTTATTGTTGGACATCTAATAGCTACCACACCTATCAAAACAGTCGTTGCACCACCAGTGATCAAAATGGGCCAAATTCATTCTTAATATATCTCCATGGGCGTTGGTGGAGAAAAACAATCAACCAAACTAATTCCTGGTGTTTATAGCACTTTGTGATGCTTTAGGTGTGAATGAGACAATAAAAAAAATCTATTTTTAAGACCCCCCTCCCGGCCCTATCCAAATCCAGAACAAGGTTATTGATAACACTAGAGAATATATGGCATGTACATTAAAATTATTGAAATTATGTACAATTATTTATTGTTTATTAACCACTCAAAAGTGTGCTAGGCACTTCATAGACACTATAGAATAATACATGTTTATACCTCAAACAGCATCTAAGGCCCTGATCCTGCAAACACTTACATACATACCTAACTTTGAGCAGTTACTCCCATTGAACTAAATGGGGCTAATCGTGTATGCAAAACTAGGCATGTACCTAAGTGTTTGCAGAATCATGGTTTAATTTTGCATAACTTTTAGAATAGTATCACATGAATGTACTGATGAGTAGGGCAAATAGTCTTCTTTTAATTACATTGGCAATGTTATCTGGTTGAAGCAACCTACTTACATATGTCCATCTTTAATAGCTTCTCCTTGAAGATGCTTTTTTGAAGATAGCAAAACAGCTATAATAGTTTTATGTTTTTCATTAGCTTTACACTTTTTTTAGTATCTTATAAACCTTGCTAAACCAAAATATCTAAATACAATTTCATATTGTGTCTGTAATGCAGATGGACAAATAATTTGTAACTTTTAACTGATCCAATGAATGTAGGGTTTTTTCTGCTGAAGGGGATATAAAGATCCCCTCAAATGTATTCGTTATTCAGAAGACTATAATGAATTTAACTCTATAGTTTGAATACAATTCTCTGCTAGCTTTCCTTATTCACTATTTATGCAATATTGCTGAGTTGTGATTTGTAAGATATTGGTCACATGGTATTATTTACATTCCTTGACTGGATGATGTACATGCACTTCCAGCACGAATATTCATACACATGTACTTAAAGATCAGTTTTGGTAAAGGTTTTTGCATCTATCTTATGTACTTATATGGCCTCCATCACCACAAGTACCTGAGCACCTCACAGTCTTTAATGTATTTTTCCCCACAGCATCCCTGAGGCAGAGAAATGCTATTATCCCCATTTTACAGGCCAGGAACTGAGACACAGAGAGGCTAAATGACGTGGCCAAGCTCACATAAGAAGTGTGTAAAAGAGCAGAGAACTGAACCTGGACCTCCCAAGTCCTAGGCTATTTCTCTAACCACTGGATCATCCTTCCTTTATGTGCATGCAAATTTTAAACTCACTTTCAGCAAAAATAACATACCTTATCCAAAAGTGTGCTAGATGTTTAGACAGATAAAGAATACATAAACCCTACACTAAAGGGCTTGCAATCTGATTGTACAAGTGACAGAACATATAAGAAGCAGCAAATGACAACGGGGGAATAGAGGGAAGGGAGGAGGAGCCTTACAACTAAAGTCGGTGAAAAATTTGAATGTCTGTCCCACAGGAAATTATAATATTTCCTGAATCAGGATGAAAAGTCAAAATATGGATAGTTGTCCTGGAATGGAAAGTTCTAAAAAATTATGTTTCAGAAAGGTCAAAATGTTTTGTTGTGACAATTGCAATCAAAATGAAACATTTTTAACATTCCTGGATTGAAACGTTTTGTCCTGATTTGTGGAACCAAATGGAAACATTTTGTTATGTGACAGACTGATATATAAGATGTGTCCACCTGAGCTGCTGCAGTGCTTCAAGGGATTTGTAGTTCAGGTGCCTTATGTCCCTCATTCTTCTCTATGAACCGGGCTCTCCAGCTGAACTGCAACTCCCATGATGCATCATAATCATGTCACTCCCATGATGCACCATGAGAGTTCAACCAGAGATGAGGCTATAGTGCATTATGGGAGATGTAGTCCGGTTTGGCATCCCAGCATGAGGAATTGGGGGCATGAGGCACCAGAACACAACTCCGATGAGGCACTCGGGCAGCTCAGGCAGGCTTAATGTCAAACTGAGCCAAAACAAAATGTTTTGATTCAGTTCCAATTTTTCTGATCTGGATCAACCTAACCCCAAACTGACTATTTTGTTTTTATTTTCCCCAATAGAAAATTGAAAAATTGGGGCAAAATCAACATTTCCCCAGAGAAAATGTCTATTTGCAGAAAGTATAAGAGGGGTAGCCATGGTAGTCTGTATCCACAAAAACAATGAGGAGTCCGGTGGCACCTTAAAGACTAACAGATTTATTTGGGCATAAGCTTTCATGAAGAAGTGGGTTTTTTACCCACAATGCTTATGGCCAAATAAATCTGTTATCCTTTAAGGTGCCATCGGACTCCTCGTTTTTATTTGGCAGAAACTACATTTTCTGTTTAAAAAAAAATTGACAAAAAATTCCTGACCAGTTCTCTCTACAACAGTAAAGTCAACTATAAAACTCAATTGCACAAATGTTCATGGGAAACAAACCAAAAAGGGGGTAAAAGTTCATTAAAATGTAAGTTAATGTTCACTGAAATTTTTGCTAAATTCATCCAGCTCAAATATTTGCTAACAAGTTCAAGAGACTAGCTGCAGATGCACACAAAAATCTCTAAGGGCTCAATCATGAAGTTCTCATGCAGGTAAAACCACCATTAAATTTCAAGGCAGGAGTCCAGGACTCTATCCAACCATAATTCCTGAGGATTAATAACTTGCTATTTATTATTTATTAACTTTCAAAATAACCTGATATTGTATGTTAGTTCAGAACATCAGTTGCAAGGACATCACAGAGCTCACAGCAACATCATATGAATCCAAACACTCATTGCAATATGCTAATACAGGTATTATTTTGCATGGGTACAGTTGTGTGGCTGATTTTATAGATACAAAGACAAATGATGGCTGACTCTGCCTGTGTGAATTCCCTAACATACTCTCATAGGCGGCAATTATTGCTCCCAGGACAGCTAACAAGGTAAAGGAAGGCAAGCAGCCATACCAATGCTCTTATGCTCTTATCATCTCAGGGGGGGGGGGGGGGGCATGCCTTCCTCAAGAACAGTCAACCCCAGAAATTCAAAAATCATAAATTGGGCCCAAAGATGCGATTAAAAAAAACCCCAATCTGGTTCTTTTTGATTTGCCTTCTAATCTTTGAGTCTTTAGGATTCACATTTTCAAGTTTTTATCTGCAATCACAAGGACTAGAGACTTACTTTTTATTTTAAAATGAAAGCCAAGATTCTCATGTGATCACATGATTCTATGAGCTGGTGCTTTAAGAAAAGCATGAAATATTTGGGATAAAAGTGCAAGAATAGGTGACATTGTATGTCAGTATGGGGAAGGGTTACATTACTATTCACCAGAGAGCTCCAGCAAGGCAACACTAGGGGGCAGTGGTGATAAATTTTTTAAAGGTGTAGTAAAACACTGCTGTCACTGAGTCCCAAGAGGGATTGTGCCATCTGTACATATAGAGAGCATCCACATTAGACATAGGGTTTTGCACATATGTTAGGTAGCACATGGTAACTAACATGCAGTAACACCCTAGTGTAGACAAAGCAGTTGTAGGTTTACTGTCTCCCTCCACCACATTCCAGTCATACACTAACAGGTGTTCCTTCCACCCCAGTGATCTTAGGGTTCTGGTTTGGTCCACAGCATACACCCATGCATTCCTATGTATCATCTCCAATCACATCTGAGTTTTGAAGACGGTTTCAAAAAGAAATATTTGAGCTCTGAGTAATTAACTCTGAAAGCAACATTGGGAGATAAATAAATATATATACAGTCATGTCAAAGCCTGGAAATAGAGAAAGAAAAATACCATAAGAGGAATGTTTAAAAATGAAAAACACAACTGTAACCTGGTGATATAATATATATGTTTTGGGGATCTTTCAGCTGACCAGAAATGCTATAATTATACAACAGGAATCTGATTATGAATCTGGCATTTCACTTTTGAAAACGTGCCCCAGGGTTCCTGAGCTGCCATAATTTTACTCGAGCAGTAATGGAATAAATACAATCCAGATACACATTGCTGTTTCTCAGCATAACTACTTCTTCAGGCAGATTTACCATAACGCACTCTGAACAGAAAAACTATGGCTCATTTACAAATGTAATTTCAATTGAGGATAGTTTTCCAATCTTCTTTCATTTGAGTCTCAATTGAACTTCTTCTCCTTTTTGATGGCATGATTAGACATTGTGAGAGCTGTTGCAGATTAGTCAAGCACAGAGAGTGTAAATTGGGAAGGATGTTTTATCAGTGCACGTCACAATATATGAAAGCAGATGTGTATGCTCTGAGCTGTTCCCTCAAATTACTGTTATGGAATAATTTAGCCCTTTTGATTCTCACAGATTACTGCTTCCACTGATCATGCTGTCAAAACCAAAGTGAGCACTTCATTCCGCTTTTATTCATGCCAGATCTATTTTGCTTTCATAATGAGCAGATATTACCACTGCACAAAGAGGATAAAGACATTCACAGTGATAGATAGGCGAGAGATTAAATGGGATCTTTATGACTTCTTCAGCCATCAGTTTTGACTGTGCGATAAGACGAGTCGAGTTGGGCACTGATTTGTTCTTTATTGGAGCCAATATTAGCATGAGCTTACCAGTGCACAGTCTGATAAAATCCATTTAAGGTGGAATCTATATAGCAATTCTTGAGTTACAAGAACTTCTCCTTGTGAAACACATCTTCAGCGCCTGTGCTTAGATGGAATAAAGATGTTTATAAATATAACTCCTTACAGTTAGTGGCACTAATTAGCTGTTAACACAGTAATTGAAGTGTCAGTTCAGAATAGCTACACTCCCTGGAACCACAGGTTTAAATACCTGTCCTGCCAAAATAGATAAATTGAGCATCATGCAGATAACTCCTCTGTTAGGGGTGTTTGGATGAGTCCTTACAACCAAGGTCCTGTCTGATGTGCAGAAATATTAAATAGTCCATGACATTGTTTGTCCAATTTCTTTGGCTACATTTTCTCCTTCTTCTTTGCAGTTGTGCAGAGTGCCAACTGCCCTCCTGTTTTTTGCCTTCCAGTGCAGAGGTGGCTATATATAAGGGGTGTTGCATGTATGCAGTCTGCAATATCCTTTGGAATGGAAGGCTGTGTATAAATGTTAACTATTGCTATCATGTTGGGGCACATATAGTGCATTGTACACAAACCTGCTGGGAGTGGGGGCAGTTACAAGGGAACAGTCCAACAAAAGCTCCAGGGGGAAACCTGAGGTTTGGTGAATGAAAATTGGCAATAACACTTTTTTGACCTTGTCCAATGCAAATATTCAAAAATCATATTTAAAATTAAAAACAACACAATCAAAAATGGCTCCATTCCCAACACTTCACAACAAAGCCAGGTTCAAGTTGCTGTAATCTTCCACAAAAGTCCTTCTAGATTTTTCAACCATCTCTGGTAAAAAAACATGCTGTTCAACATCAGGCCTCCAACACTGCTGACACCACCACATTTCTTTCCATAAACCCCAAGACATTTATTGTAAACTAAGCAAGAATATTCCCATTTCCTATATGTTCCCTTGTTCCACTCCCATCCCTTCTGCAGCATCCCTGGCCAACAATGTGAGTGCTGGAACTGGTGTTTTCATCTGATTTGTGAATTATTCTTTACCCTGCCATTGCTGGAGGGCCTTCACTCTGCTGTAGTTTGCTAGACCCAACATAGAGGGGAGTCTAAGCCTTGCCGGCTGAGGAGGTGTGTTCAATGAGTTCCTTGCACCAGTGCAGTATTTTTAGGAGACTACAGGAGAACTGTGTGCGGGCACAGAAGCCATGTGGAGGGGAAGCACAGTAACCATGGAGCATAATGCAGCTGAAGATATAGTAGTAGCTATCCTCAGTCTCTGTATGTAGGGAGGTGAATTCCATATTTCCATCTGCCTTTGTACCTCTTGAGATTTCCAGGATAGAGCCCAGTTACTCAGGCTGGTCCCCGAGTACAAGATTTCTTCTTTAGAATTCACTGCTGTAATTCAGTTGGAAGGATATATAGAGATTTATAACAGATGAACCTCACAGGGTTTGGCGGTTTAGTTTGGTTTGGATCAGCACCCAAAATTTTGAATAAGTATGTTAATCCTTCTTCAAACTATCTGAGCCTTTTTGATCAGCAAGAGTGAGCTGAAAACCTTCTGAGAACAGGCTTTCCTGGGCAATTCCCATTCCCTCCTGCTTCTGGTTTTAATTGCAATTAATCCTTTTTTTTGTTTTTTTTGCAAAAATTTGGCAATTTCAGTCCTGGACATAATGAGGAAATTCAGAGAACACTGCACAAAACTGAAAAGTAATATGGAAAAAGTTATTAAAACTTATTGGAACCTCCAAAAATTCTATTTGCGTTCGGGTTCAGTTTTTATTTTTCCTGGATCGGTCTGCCCATCCCTAATATAGATTTTCTGCAGCAAAAGTGTCAGCATTTTATCCCATAATATTTACAGTTCCCATTTTGGCACAAGAAGAACCATTATGTCTCTGGCTTTGTTGATAGAATCTGTGTATCATCCGTACCACAGGATGTGATGACAACAACCAGCATGGGAAATGATCCCTCTGTATGTCTCAGAAAAATCAGAATGGGGCCTAATCCTGCAGTTGCTTCACAAGTAGGATTCCCACTGAAGTCAATGGGAGTTCTTCACACAGAGCAGCTACAAGCTCAATATTAGCACATGGTTTACATTTAGAGTAAAAAATTCAGATGATATTCACTTTGTTAGAAAGATGCATTGTTTTTGATCGTGCACATGGCTCTTTTGTGTTCACTTCCTGTGAACATTAGACAGTCAAATTCCGCTCACACAAATGCTTCAAAGTCTGAATCCTCCCAGATAAACATATTGTAGATTCAGAATTGTATACTTTATATGGAATGTGCACACTGCTTGACAGCACAAGGGGTAGGTTTCCCAAAACCCTTTGCCTGAGTCCTAGCACAGAGATAATTCAGTAACCCAGAAAAAGATTTGAGCACACCTTTCACAACTACATCTCACACATACATTCAGTTACTTTATCTCAGTGCGATGAGAAAAATCTGAATTACTTTGTGCCTAGTCAATAAGTCTTTGTGAGCCAATTCTTTTATGAATGATGCCTCAGGCAAAGCCAGCACCACTCACAATGAAAACTTGCAACATCTACTAAAATTCTCTAATCCTATTTATCTGCTAATTGTCCCTCAACTGCCCCTCGCCATTCCCAAGGGAAATAACCCAGGGCTTCTTCAAACTGTCTTCCTGATTACAAGAGTTACGCACATCCAATCAGAGACCAGCAACAAAACCAAGTGACTCATGGGACCAATCACAACAGACCAACACAGCTAACATTTTGCATATCATATAGTGAACTCTTACCAAAAACCCACAACTGTGTACAATCAATGCATAAGGGGAAAAACGAGGAAAACTAGTTGAGTGAGTTTGAAAAATTGAGTCCCCACTGTGGCGGGCAGAGGAAGGAAGGAAAGAAGGGAGGGAGGGAGGGAGAGCTCAGTGGTTTGAGCATTGGCCTGCTAAACCCAGGGTTGTGAATTCAATCCTTGAGGGGGCCACTTAGGGATCTGGGGCAAAATCAGTACTTGGTCCTGCTAGTGAAGGCAGGGGGCTGGACTCAATGACCTTCCAAGGTCCCTTCCCTTCTTTGGGCTGTATAAGTAGGGGCATTGCCAGCAGATTGAGGGACATGATCATTCCCCTCTATTCAACATTGGTGAGGCCTCATCTGGAGTACTGTGTCCAGTTTTGGGCCCCACACTACAAGAAGGATGTGGAAAAACTGGAAAGAGTCCAGCGGAGGGCAACAAAAATGATTAGGGGGCTGAAGCACATGACTTATGAGGAGAGGCTGAGGGAACTGGGATTGTTTAGTCTGCAGAAGAGAAGAATATGGGGGGATTTGATAGCTGCTTTCAACTACCTGAAAGGTGGTTCCAAAGAGGATGGATCTAGACTGTTTTCAGTGGTACCCGATGACAGAACAAGGAGTAATGGTCTCAAGTTGCAGTTGGGGAGGTTTAGGTTAGATATTAGGAAAACTTTTTCACTAGGAGGGAGGTGAAGCACTGGAATGGGTTACCTAGGGAGGTGGTGGAATCTCCTTCCTTAGAGGGTTTAAGATCAGGCTTGACAAAGCCCTGGCTGGGATGATTTAGTTGGGAATTGGTCCTGCTTTGAGCAGGGGGTTGGACTAGATGACCTCCTGAAGTCCCTTCCAACCCTGATATTCTAGGATTCTAACCCATGGTAAGAGATAACCCTTGCCCTAAAGATTTTACTCTCTGACAGGTCTTCTCTCAATTTTCTGTTAACTAACTCCTCCTCGGCTACTCACTAGTGATGGCCTTCTATACAAAATCTGCTATCCAGGCACCATTCCAATAGTTTACTCACTCCTATGCAGCACTGCTCCATCAAGAGTTTCAAATAAAGGTCAAACAAATTTTAAAAATTTTTGCTAATTGAAAGTGCAGTTCTACTTTGAAAAAACGACTTTCCTATCCAACAGATCTGCTCACTGTATGTTCTTAGGGCTTGGCTACACTTGCAGATGTAGAGTGCTGGGAGTTAAACCAGCCTTCGGAGACGGCAGCAAGGAAAACACTGGTGTATGTTTACACTGTCAGCTGCAAGCGCACTGGCATGGCTACATTAGCAGCTCTTGCAACACCACAAAGAGCAGTGCATTGTGGTAGCTATCCCAGTGTGCAAATGGCTGCAATGTGCTTTTCAAATCAGGGGGTGGAGTGTGTTGTGTGTATGTGGGGGGAGAGACAGTGTGTTTTGGGGGGCTGAGAGCGTGTTAGCATGCTGTCTTGTAAATTCAGACAGCAGCAGACCCCTCTCTCCTCCCCCACACACACTCACAACAGCAGCATTCCACACTAATGGTTTGCTTTGTCCCGGAGCAGATAAGCATGCCAGCTGTCAGAAGCAGAGCTTTGAAAGGGGATATCCACATGCCTGCAGACAATTTCAAAACAATGAGAAGAGTGGCCACTTGACTTCAGAGGATTATGGAACATTTCCGGAGGCTAATCACAGCACAGTAATGCAACACCTTGTCCACACTGATGCCTGGTCGTTTTAGCCAGGGCGGAGCAAGCCTTATGCTTCTCTTGGAGGTGGATTACCAAGAGCGCTCCAGCTGCAGAGTCCAGGTGCTCTACATGTCTTGCCAGAGTGGACACCTCAGGAGTTAGGGCGCCCGGGGCTGCTTTAATGCGCTCTAACTTACAAGTGTAGCCAAGCCCATAGAGTCAAATTTTCTAATAACAGGAGTATGGTTTTACAGATACACATATCAGAAACAGACTTGTGATTTTACAAGGTTAAACTAATAAAGTCCCTGTATATAGGGTAAAAGGCAGCAATGGGACAGTCTAGAGAGTGTGAGAATTAGTAGGCCAAGAACATAAGGTGAGTCAGCAAGGCTATATGAGGTAAGACTAGCTCCAGATAAAAATGAGAAGCTTTAGGGGGCCAACTCAGAACTTTTCACTTTCACTCTTCATCCTCACCTGAACTAATTCTTAACAGACTCCCAGACACTAATATTCCGAGACACTGATTTGAAAAGGGAATCAAACTGTTTATGGGTATTGGGAGAATGACATTTATGAGCTGAATGTAAGTGATTCCTGACAATGGGCGTGGGACATGAAGCATTCTGAGGGCAGGTAAATGCTATTCTATGCAGAAGATTCCTGGATATGTTCATTAAAAATTGTTTCTTTTTCTAGTGCTAATTCTACCATAGGGCCCTGCTGATGTCAACAGCAAAACTCCATAGTGCTGGCTTGGTCCTTAGTACAACAATATCTCAAAACATTTTGCCCTGAATTTATTTTAATCTTCAACACAGTACCTGAAAAGAAATATATCCATCTCTGTATATTCTTAGTCATATACCTCCCTCAGGAAGGAGAGAGAATTATAGGAATATATTAGTGAATACATACACTGCTGGAACCCTTAATAGGCAGAACACAATGGAAATACATAAAAGTGAATGTGAGTTCAAATCCAGTATACCAGTTGTTCCCTACAGTGGCCATATTCTGCTCTTGGCTAAATACGCACACAGCTCTGCTTCCTATTGACTTCCAGAACAACTGAATGTATCTTATTGTAAGTAACATTAAAACAAAATGATTAGAGACAATCAAATAATTAACTAGCCCCAGCATCCTAGTAAAACAAAGGCTGAGAGGGGATATGAGTACTCTCTACAAATTCATCACAGGACTAGACAACAGGGAGGGAGAACAGCTATTTGAGGTAAAGTGAAATATTGGCACAAGAACAAATGGGGAAGAAATTGGCCATGAGTAAATTTAGGCTGGAAATTAGAAGAAATGACTTGTAACTGTCAGAGGAGTGAGTTTCTGGCACATCCTCCCATTAGGAGTGTTGGGAGCAAATAATCTAATTGGTTTTAACATGGAACTTGACAAGTTTATGAACAGGATCATATGAAGGGGTTGCCTGTGATAGCAGGGGTCTGACTCAGTGACCCAGGAGGTCCTTTCCAGTCCCATGTTCTTATGTTCTCAGTTCACAATGAATCATTTATGTGACAAACTCACCTCTTTTGCACTTCATGGAAGGCCTGCAAAACTGGATGACCTTGAAAACTGGAGTAATAGAAATGGGAGGAAATTTAATAGTGCACAGTGCAAGAATTTTTGTTATAAACTGGGGACTTATAAGTTGGAAGACCAAGGAAGAGAAAGACTTGGGTGTATTGCTTGATCAAAGGATGACTATGAGCCACCAATGTGATGTGGCCATGAAAAAGGCTAATGTTGTCCTAGGATGAATCAGGCGAGGTATTTCCAGAAGAGATAGGGAAGTGTTAGTACCAGTATACAAGGCAGTGGTGAGACCTCATCTGGAATAGTGTGTGCAATTCTGGTCTCCCATGTTTAAGAAAGATGTATTCAAACTGGGACAGGTGCAGAGAAGGGCTAAGATAATGGAGGAGACTCAAAGAACTTGGCTTATTTAGCTTAACCAAAAGAAGGCCGATGGGAGATATGATTGTGCTCTATAAATACATCAGAGGGATAAATAGCAGGGAGGGAGAGGAGTTATTTAAGTTAAGCACCAATGTGGACACAAGAACAAATGGATATAAACTGGCCATCAACAAGTTTAGGCTTGAAATTAGATGAAGGTTTCTAACCATAAGAGGAGTGAAGTTCTGGAATGGCCTTCCAAGGGGAGCAGTGGGGCAAAAAACCTAACTGGCTTTAAGACTGAACTTGATAAGTTTATGGGGGGAATGGTATGATGAGACTGCCTACAATGGCATGTAGCCAGTCTGTGACTGCTAGCAGCAAATATCGCCAATGGTTTAATAAAATTGGTATAACTTGTGGCCCAGAAACTTGCCAGTATAGACATACCCTTAGAATCTATGAGTCTATTTTAAATCATTTTAAATAATTCAAAATTATTGTGTTGTAGGTTTTTTAATGTCTTGGTAGTCAAAATTCAAGCTTTTATGATTGGTCACATATCTCATGTGGTTATTTGTTTCAGTTCCCTGGCTGGATGAGTGTAAGTCTTATAATGAGGCTTCAAGTTATAATGCTCATAGATAGAGAATTAAATATTTCCTTTCACATGTGTTCACATGTAGAAGCTTAAAATTCATTTTGAGCACCCATTTCTGTAAGTGAATCTCAATTGTGTGACTATCTGAGAAAAAAGAACACAAAATTTGGCTGACATGAATTTGATCAAAAATTTGAATGAATACTTGCAGAAAATTGTTAGCGTTATTCACCCAAATCTAATAATAAAAATCCTTATTCAGCAATGACTTAGCAAATAGCTTTTCATCAAGAGATGAAGAGCCAGGGTTGAAAGTAAGCACTCAAACCAAATATCACCCATACTATCCACACACAGAGCACAGGTCTGAGGTGAAAGGACTGTTTATGTCCACTAACATAGTTAATGGCCTAGGGCAGTGGTTTTCAATTGTTTTTAATTTGCGGACCCCTAAACATTTTTGATTGGAGGTGTGGACCCCTTTGGAAATCTTAGATGTAGTCGGCAGACCCCCAGGTGTCCGCAGACCACAGGTTGAAAACTACTAGGCTGGGGCAAAAGATGGTTGTGGAAGGGGAATATATAATGTCAGCTAGAACAGGAAGCACTAGCAGAAGCAAAATGTAGAGTTGCATGGGTGATATACATACAACCCCACACCTATCTTATGCTGTATACTAATGAGAAAGATCTAGAGGAGACTTCTGTTTATGGATGTGGCAGTAAATACCTTCACTGTGGAGGTATTCTCTTTATGTATTTATTGGACTGCCCCCAAAGTAGGCCAATATGCATATCTGTAAGGAGGGAAAGGGACATGGACAAGTGCCTGTGTGTATATGGCCTCTTGACAAATTAGTTGAACACTGTTTCTTGTATATATAGCGATAAGTAGTCATACATCATCAGCAGCCAAATTCTCTGCCAGCATGATTCCATTGAAATCAATGAAGATAAACTAGTACAGGATACAGCCCTGTATGTTCATGATGGACCTGATTCAGTACCCACTGATGGTTAATGGAAAGAGTCCCATTTACTTCAGTGACCTTTGGATCAGGCCCTATTTCATGTGTTTATTTCCGTACAGAACCATTTTAATTTGAAATAGTGAACTGTTGCATTCTTATTGAGGAGACCATGCATACATTTGATGCTTACTTGAATTCTCCTTGATGGCTCTGATAACATATACTACAAGGTTTGAAATTTGCTAAGCCAGTTGAAGCAGTTTTATCTTCCTCTCTTGCATCGTTTTGCCACTTCACATTGTGCCGGTCTCTTGTCACGTGCAAGAAGATGTGATATAACCCAGCAAGGATGCAGCCTAAGTGACACTGCAAGATATTATTACTTGTCATAAATATGACATATTTCTATCAAAACATTTAGATCTTTCTACAGATAGCCACAAATGTAATGTACAACATGCATGTACATCCCCTTATCTCCTGATAGCTCACTTCAGTGGATAATTGTCTAACCGGGACCTCTAATGGTTTGTTTGCTATCTGTTGCCAACTATCTTTGTATTTATTACACATATGAACTTGTGATGTTCAATAAAACTTGAGCCTGAATACAACAGTCTAAGAGTTCTATGGCCAGGTGACAGGCTTTTTTTGCCGCCCCAAGCGGTGAAGCAAAAAAAAAGGATAAAGCGACAATCGGTGGCAGTTTGGCGGCAGCTCTACCGCGCCACTTCATTGTGGAAGCAGAGAAAGAACTGACAGGAAGGAACTGCAATGCATGACAGTTCTTTCTCTGCTTCCACATCATTCTTCGGCGGCAATTTGGCAGCGGGTCCTTCCCTCCGAGAGGGACTGAGGGACCCGCCGCCGAAGTCCTGAACATGCCGCCCCTTTCCATTGGCCGCCCCAGGCACCTGCTTCCTTCACTGGTGCCTGGAGCCAGCCCTGCTCTTTGAGCAGTGATCTAGAAACATCTGCAGTTGCATAATGTTTAGTATAAAAACGACGAGGAGTCCGGTGGCAGCTTAAAGACTAACAGATTTATTTAGGCATAAGCTTTCATGGGTAAAAAAACCCCCTTCTTCAGGTTTTTTACCCACGAAAACTTATGCCCAAATAAATCTGTTGATCTTTCAGGTGCCACCGGACTCCTCGTTGTTTTTGTGGATACAGACTAACACGGCTACCCCGATACTTGACACAATGCTTAGTACAGTTTGTGCTCAGTAGTCATGTAGCAGAATTTCCTTTGCTCATCCAGCAACCGTCTTTCTCCTCCTAAAGTTATTTATTAAACTAACTATTCAAACAGGGTTGTCAGAAAATTAGGATCCGATTGGTGGAACTTTACAAAACAGGCAAATCTCTGAACCTGAATCCAAACTGGTGCTTGAGGAGATGATGTTTGCATAAGGATATCATCACATGATGTTGGGTCTGCTGAACAGTACTCACAATAATAAATAATAATGATATGGTGCTTTTGATATTCAAATACTTTGCTAACTTTGGACCTGATCCTACAAGATGCTGAATGTTTTCTGTGAGATGGCAAAAAACCTTCATTTCCGATTGACTTCAATGAGAGGGGAAGGCACTCAGCATCTCTCAGGATTATGCACATTAACTAATTCATTCTCCCATCATCTTTGTAAAGGGCTAAAGGGCTAATTAGCTCAGCTCCTACCTGATTACCTGAAGCTTGATTACCCTACCCTGATTACCTGAAGCTGAGATGCCCACCACCTCTTAGGATTTGGCCTTAAGATAGGTAAGTAGAGCTGGGACTCCAATTCAGGAAAGCATTTAAGCATTATGCTTAATTGCACCCCTATTCAGCAAAACACAATCACATGCTTAACTTTAACATTATCCATACACTTCTTATTCAAGGCAGTGAGATTTAAACATATGCCTAAAGTTAAGAATGTACTCAAAGTACTTTGCTGAACTGGACTGGACTGCTGAATTGGATTCTAGTGAACATGATGCAAAAAATCTGTGAATATTTATTCAGATTTATAAGTGAGTTTTTAAATGAATGTTCTGACACTGAGTTCCCCTTTGGACAATTATTCTAGGGAATGAGTTTACTGGCAGGAATTTCAAGGAAACAGGAAATTCTAAGCAAATTTTGCAGAATATTTGAAAAATGTTCTAGATCTATATTTGTGGGTATTTGCACTAGAAACTTGATTCTAAGAGTTATTTGCATCAAATCAGGCAACAATAGCTTACCATGTAATTGATATTTATGTCCAATCAACACAGTTTTCATTTTGAATCTGGAATACTCACAATGAACCAACCACAAATCAAGAATTATTTGCAGAAAACGTTCTGTGAATAATTTTAAATATATACATTTGAGAAACATCGCAATCTGTTTATGGACAACTCAAAAACAGAAAAAGAAAGAAAATTAATCAAATAGATTATTCATTATGAATTATTCACCCTTCAGTGCAGATAACCATTATTAACAGAAGTATAGAAAAATATGAATCATGGACCACACTCACACCACAAAATACACGAGGAGCCTAATCTACCAGAAGTGCCAAGCACTCACAGCACCAATTGAAGTCAATGGGAGTGGCAGGTTCTCAATCCCTTTGACTATATAGCCCTAAAGAGTTATCTAGTTTCAAGTTTCATTACAAATTTGAAACTCAGACCACGTTTGCTGAAAGTTTCCTACAGCCTTGGGAGCAAACCCATGCCTAGTTTTATGGGTGGATTTATGGTTTTGCCTCAAAAATCCCAGTTTTGACACACAACTTGTTGATTTCAAATGAGTTTTGCATTGTATGTTTGGATTTTGTCACTAAAGGTATAAATCAGAGGATAGCCACAAAACTATGGGTGCAAATTGTACATACAAAAAGAGGTTATCCTTCTCAACATTCATTCCATCATTTCCCTTTTACTCAGATACTCATTCAGTACAATGAGGATAAAACTACTTATTTCACAGGGATGTTGTAGGACAAATTAAAAGTTGCAAAGGGCTTTGAGATCTTCAGCGGGCAAGTGCTGTGGGAAGTGCAAAATATTAAGCGTAAAAAGAAAAACTGAGGGATTGGTGCAGAAAAGGGACTAATTATGGTAGGACTAGCATACATAATGCTGGCAACTTTGTTCTGCATACAGCATAAGGTAACTCTGTGAGTATGTTGTGCGTTTGCTGAAGAAGTATGACATGAAAGTATCAAAGTTGTAAAAACATATATTGCTCAATAGAGTTAGATTTTGTTTAAAATGATGACACATGGTGGTTGTGCCAATACTACAGCCTCAATCAGGTCTTATAGGTCTTGTACTGCATGCAATGTTAATGACCAATGGTTAAGGCCAGTTCAATCAGAAGTCACTTCAAGACATTACCTTGTAGCTGGTAGGTCAATGATAGAAAATCTATCACCTCTTATATGAGCACCCCTAAGAAATTTAACCATGATGGTGAAGTCTGGTGAGACAGCCCGTGCAACAAGTACCACTTCTTCATCAACCAGAACAGGCCAGAAGTGGCTAAATCTTTCAGCACAAAGGACAGCAGCATTGCTGAAGAAGCCTTCAGGCTGAGGGCATGAGTATATGACCTGGAGGAAAGCTCTGTGCAAGCTCGAAAGCTTGTCTTTCTCACCAAGAAAAGTTGGTCCAATAAAATATATTACCTCACCCACCTTGTCTCTCTAGTGCATGATAAACAGAGGTAAGGATAGGCCTGGTCTACTGTCTGAAAAGAGAAGCAGACACTACCGGATGGTATGAGAAAACACAATGCTTGCCCTCCCCATCCCCCTTTCCTTCCATCCAATGTGTATTAAGAATGTCACCTCCACCATGCTCCCAGGAGCTGATGTCCTAAAGAGCGACAGTGGCAGGTTTAATCTGGAATCCGACTTGCCCATGTGGCTGAGTGCTGTGCTGCAGAAACAGAGCCATCCCCACTCCAATGTCTTTTGGCAGTAAGGCATTTCAACGGAAGAATAACAGATTAAATTTGTGCTAAAGACTTCACTAAAATTGTGCAATCAATCTGCATTTGGATGAATTTGTTGCAGTTTTGCATTTGGTAAACACTAGCTTTGTAATTGCCACAGTGTTCTGTGCTCTCACAAAAGGCACGGGTGACTGACAGCTCTTAAATGCTGTGTCTTTCAAACCAAACATGAGTCCCCGTCCTTAGCTGAGAAGCACGTGCAGGCTGCCATGAGTGGCATTGTTTAGTGAACATCTGAATGACACTCAGTCAATATAATAATCTCTCACATTCCTTAATTCAGACTAATACCATATCTTAAAGCAATGGAAGGAGGGAAAGGCATTACAAAATAAAGGAAGAAGTGTTTAAGACAATTAGAAAATGAAAGGAAGAAAATCAAACATTCCTGATGTTCAATTCAATGGCAGTAAACTCCTTTTCTCTGTAGTTTTTCCAGAAATAATTTACGGTGTAAAATGTATTTCATGGCATACAAATCAATCTATATTGAGCCTGATTGCCATTACAGAAAGCCTGAGCGAAGAAAAAAAAGCCTGTAAATGGATTGTGAAAGATTTTTTTTTTAACATGCATGCTGTTTACATGGTTAACATTTGTTAAATAAAAGCGCGATTCTGCACAGTGCTGAAGACCCTCAATTCCCATTAATGTCCATAAGAAATCAGGCCATTCATCACCACACAGAATCAGGCCCTGGAGTTGTAATAGAGAGGTTTGCCTTGTCTTGTGGTTGTGGCAAACTTCAAAATAACAATTACAATTAACACAAACAAGCAATCATCAAAACACCCCCACCCTGTTCCATCCAAGACTCCAGAACAAAAGAGAATTTCTTTTTAAACACTTTGATGAAGTTTCCACCTTAAGGAGCGGGGCTGGAGGGGGGAAGAAATAGAAAAGCAAATTGCAGAATGTAGACTGAAGTACTTGCAATCCTTGTGACAAATACTAATGTATAAATCAGCAGCCCAATCCAGGCCCGGGCCGCTGATCATGTTCTTTGCTGAAATGTCACCTGTTCCTATCTAACGATTTGCATAATGCAAAGCTTCTCACTCGTAAAATACAGATTAAGAGGGGAAGCAAAGAGTCATTCTCGAACCATGGAGCCATTTCAAAAGAAAAAAAAGCAGTCTTTATATTTAACACTGTCACTGCCATATACTTTTTGCTTTTGAAATAATTCCTTTTAGGCATGAAAATAAGCAGTTAAAGCCAGCTTTCCCCTTTTTCTTTTTGAGGCAGTGTGATTCAATGTGGATGTCAGTGAAATAATGAAACCACATCTATTTGTTCACTGTGGCCCTGACTGAAACCCTATGAAGTCAATAGAAAGACTCATATTGACTTCAACAGGCTACCATCCGTTGGCCTTCATTTGAGTGAGTTTGTTTCATTTTGGTTCTTTTCCTTTTTATTTATTACATTTGTTCATGTCTCTGGACCCTTTCTGCGACTCAACTGAAAGCAGATCAGGAGCTTCTGTTCTCCTTGTCTCATAACACAGGAACAAGGGGACATTCAATGAAATGAAATGAAAAAAAAATAAAAAGAAATACATTTCACACGTGTCATTAGATTGCGGAGCTCACTGCAGCCAAGAATTTAGCAAAATTCAAGAAGAGATTGGACAATTATACTGGTACCAAGAATATTCAGCATGACAGTTATTGCCCTGAAAAATTTGAAAGGAATATTAAACCTCATGCTTCAGAGTTAAAGACAATCTTTTACGATTACAAATTAGGATAAAACCTAAAGAGTGGGCAGATTATCCCACATCTGCCTTCCACAGAGTTCGTACACCTTCCTCTGAAGTACCCGGTGCTGGCTACAGTCAGAGACATGATATTGAACTAGATGGACCTTGGTTCTAATCCAGTCTGGCAATTGCTATGTTTGTAACTGTTCCCGTGTATCCTATTTTTCTGAGTCAGACTATAAGGTATTCAGGTCTGGGACCTTGTTTTCTGTGCTATGGCACTATATAATACATAATAACATTGGATCATGACACTGAGTACAGTATGATTATCTGACCGTGTTAAAACAATCCAGATTAGAAACTACTATGAAAAAACATTTTGGCCTACACAAGATCACCTGTCTCCTAAGCACCATTGTGACGATGGAAATCAGATGACATACTGATACTGCCAGTCCCTGGATTTGGCTGAATGGGCACTGTGGCAAGGCATTTTCTGAATCTCGCTCTGTATTCTGTTATTCCACTTGCAGCCACTAGGCTGACAGAGCTTGAGTTCATTAACCTTCAGGAAATGTTTCAAAGATCATTTATTGATTTAGGGTCCAAATCTGGAAGGTGCTGAGAGCGTCCTGATTCCAATGGGACTGGTGGCAGCTTATTATTTTGCAGTAGGTATTCACTGCCTTGCAAGAGGGCTCATAGGCTTTGATATATTTCTGCATAGAGTTTAGTTAACATTGGTTAATTAGCCCTTTTCCCCTCAAGATTTGTGCATGAGTCTAGAAACCAGAGTGATGGGAAGAGTTTAAATATTGGAAAAAACACAAACACCAACACTCAGTGTTGCAACCTCACTCATACATGTAGGCATATTGGCTTGAATGAGATCATCTGTATGAAAGTAATGGATTGATTGGTTGAGTAAGGATCAGGCTATTGTTTAGGGGCAAGGCAGAAAGATGTGAATTTTAAACTGCTTATATGATGTACATTTAAAACTGCTTAACAGAGATTTGTCTGTTTGTACACTCAATTAAAGTCTGAATTTAAAAGTAACCTGATTGCATTTATTGGTTTGTTTTTCGAGGACTTAAGGAGGTTAGAATGGCAACAAACAAAGTGTAGGGCTACACAGAAGGTCACGACAGGATCAAGATCTCTTGTTGTGATGTTAGACCATTTGAAGATTAAGGGGGGGTGAAAAACTAAAAAAAAAATGGAAAATAAAGGAGATGCAGCTGAAGGGAAGAAAGTGGCAGGGGTCATTTAAGTAATAGCAAATTAGAGAATGGTACATAATCTAATTTAGATTAGAACCATGGGGATAAAAAATATGCTTGATTCTCTTCCATTTGTCTTCTGATCCTCTATAAAAATTCAGTCTGAAAACTGATGCTGTCCGAAGTCAAGAGCAAGAAACTGGGCTGGAAAAAAGGAGCATTTTATATATTGATGGCTGATCCAAACAGGTTTGAAGAAACCGAGGCATTACCAGGCATGGAAGTTACTGGAGAGTCACAGAAAGCGAGTATTTTATTAGTTACTACTACTACTATTAATAATACATAATATGAGATGGAGTGTAGTGATGAAAATCTTGTCACACAAGTTTCTGTGAACATTTTCATCATCAAGGGATTGATCGTGGAGTCAGTGGGAGCTGTGGATTCCTCTCTGGAATATACCTTTAGGTCCTGGCCTTCTTTGCCACCCAGAAATCTCTGTTTGGTTAAATTTCTATCAACTGGCTACCTTCAGAAGGAATATCAGGATAGTGATTGGATAGTGATTTCCATCCAAAGGAAATTTTGAATTTCATTATTCCAAAAAAAAGGGGTGGGGGGGGAGTAGTTTTTTCACACAGAAAATAACTATTTTTTTCTACAGGGCATATAGATAGCTCTATTGCTTCCTTCAGGTGAAATGGAGACAATTCAGGCTCCTAGGCCAAAATTCTGCAAAGCACTTAAATATGAATTTAAGTAAATTTATATTCAGCAAAGCAATTAAGGACTTAGTTAAGTACCATTGATTTAAGCATGTGCTTAAGACCTACTAACATACTAAATAGGATTGGAGCATATTTAAGTGCTTTGCTGAATGGGGCCAAAGTAGCAGGGTGAAGAAGCGTAGCCATTTATTTTATACGGACAGCCCCAGGAAATGGCATCTCTTGTGCCCTCATCCATAGGTTTATGAACATAAAATGCCAGTAATCCAGGGAACACCACATAGATTCACATAAATAACACAGTGGTAAGTGCTATGTAAAAAAACTATGATAGATACATGAAGTCAAAAGAGTAAAAGCATCCAGCACCTTGAAGGAGACACTAATTCCTATCAGCAATAGACCCAAATGGTCTCTGGACTCTCATCTCTGCTTAACCAATTTTTCCCCAAATAACAGTCTTGACCCTTGAGATTCCAGCAGCAGTTTACCCTCTAACACATGATCTCTCTGGAGTCTCTATCCTGAACAGTCAGGGGGATGTGCTAGATGGTGTAACAAGTCTTTGCTGTGATTTTGTCTTTGTATGGTACTTCCTTCCCTGCTTCCCTTTCTGTCGCCATCCACTAACTGAGACCGGCTGAGGGGAGACTTAAAAGAGAGATTCCTTCTGACACATACATCTGTCTTTGAATCCCTCTAGCTCCAGAGCTTCCACCACTGACCAGATCTTGGAAGATGTTTCCACACAATAGCCGTTCTTATTGTATGCATGAAGTTCTAACAATGTAACACGAGATCCTCAGGTGATGCCACTCAGTATTGCACTATTGACTTCCATGGAGATATGCTGAGTTACACCAGCTGAAGATCTGTCCCATGGTGTCAATGTTCCTACGTGTAGTTTCATACTCTGCACTGATAATTATCCCTCCCTGAGCTACAACGAAGAATTCCTCCTTTTTGTTCATGCTGATGCAGATTATTATGCTGTAGGATCTCTCTGAAACCCTTTCCATCATACAGTTAACGCCAATCTAGTTATAGGTGTGTTTAATCAATGTATGCATGCCCCTAAAGTATAGTGTATAACCTAAAGCCTCATGTACAAAATGCAGCATGTTTGTGCCCAGCATGGATTAAACATGGTAAAATCTGCAGTGTTTTTGGAAATGAACTGTGTTGTTAAGTATTTTCTTGACTCATTGGGTGAAATTCTGTCCCTTATGAAGTCAATGGCAAAACTCCCATTGACTTCAATGGAGCCAGCATTTCACTCTGGTGTAGACCACAAGATCTCATTTCAGCAAAGTGCTTAAGTCCCATTGAAGTCTATTACTGATCTGGGGTCTTAAACTGAGCATTATCCTGCTAGCCATCTAGATACTTCTCCCAATACAATACAACCACTGGACTATTTTTTCCCCCACAGTGTTACACAATAAATTCAACTTTAATTTGTATTCTGTTAACACTTCCAGACTTTTTTCCCCAACATTACCGCATCTCAAACCCCTTCCTCCCACTTTATAGTGATGTGCAGGATAATCATTCCCCACTTACATTTACCCACGTTAAACATCCTTTTACTTAGGCTGTCTATATAAAACAATAATAATAAACTTATTAGTGATAGTTGGGCTTGAGCACAGTAAAAAAAGCTTCTTTTTCTTTCCTATGGGAGCATTCTATTAATCTTCAGGAAAGAGATGGAGAAACAGACAGAGGGAGAGAATGAAACAGATTACAATTTCAACTGGTATTATCTGAAATATTAAATAACTTTAGTATCACAGCTCTTTGGTTGTAATTTTGTTCAAAAGAAAAGATGTGATATGATCATTCCTTTTTTCAACAACAATTGATCAAGAAAAGTGAATGATTTCCTTCTCCTGTTCTGTCCCTCTGCGTCTCTTGAGAATGTTTGCTTTGCAGATTCTTTCAGTTGAGATTATGGGCCTACTCCTAATCAGTTAGAGGATGCATTTGTCAGTTTCTGAGGGGACCAAGGTGGAAGATAAACAATAAGACTTTCCACATTCATCTGAAAGAATGAAACCTGTGTTTCCATAAACACCACTATAAGATCAGCTTCTTAATTAAAAACACCTCAAAGTTAAAATTATATTATTTTACGAAAATGGCAGAAAGTGACTTCTCTAAGTGGATTTGTTAAATTTCCAGATACACAACAATCTGTATCAGATAACACTTTCAGATACATAGACTATACAATAGTAATTGTAATGATTAGATAAAATCTCCAAGCAAGGTAAAAATATCTGTGATTAAAAATATCATATTATATTCATGTTCATTTAACAATGCTTCAAACTAACAAGAGATAAAACAATTTCTAGAGATCCACTGTACAGTATTTTTAATCAATGATCAGTAAGAAAGCAACCATACAGGAAACAGAGGAAAATAAATTTTGCCCTTGATCTTCACTTGAACAGACTGTCAGGGTTTGCATTATAAATCTTGGGCCCAGTTCTCCTCCTCCTCCCTGCTCAAACCACTCACCCCTGTAGGATGCAAGCCACTACCATTGAAATCAATGGGAGTTACGTGTTCCTTGCCAAGATAGAATTGATTCCCTTGTGTTTTAGAGGTTTATAACTTGGCCATTAACACTTATTTCACAATTGGAACTTGGTTTACGACTTTGCAGATTACAGACGACTTATTTTTCCTAGGAAAAAATGTAATTAATATTATTTTTCTTGATAGATGCTTGATTGACAGAAATAGAAGCATGGGAGGAGCTCCCAGTAAACATCTGCAAAGCCACCTCATTATCATTCAAATCCCTCCTTAAAACTCTTTTTTTGCTGTGAAGCCTACAGAAATCTTGGCAACCGTTAAGCAGCTAGACACTACTGCCTATCAGCTGACCAAGATTGGCTCATTGTTGCATTGTACTTCCCCCGTCTGTCTGTCTGTCTCCATCTGTTGTCTCTCTAGGGCAGGGACTGTCTTTTTTGTTCTGTGTTTATACAGCAACTAGCAAACAATGGGGTCCTGGTCCATGAGTGCCACATTACAAATAATTACTAATGAGAATAACAATAAAACAATAATAAATGTATAGTAAATAGAAAGAATCAAGAAAAATCTGATCTTACACATTTCTAGCCCAGTTTTGTAGACCCCCCAAGTTTGTGAAGTTTCTGGTGTTTTTCCAAATCAAACACAACCTTTTGAGATTCCGCCATCACTAACAACGGCACATGATGAAATATTTGCTCGGAAATATCTCAAATAACCATTCGCAAAGCAGTAAATAATGCATGAATTTCTGAATAAAAGTGTGCTTACAGTTAGAAAAATGACTATATAAAATGCCACTTTCTTACAGGTCTTTCCCCTATGTATAGTCAGAGCAATATATGCTTATAATTGGCTCTGATTCTGTAAAGACAAAGCCCTGGCTGGGATGATTTAGTTGGGAATTGGTCCTGCTTTGAGCAGGGGGTTGGACTAGATGACCTCTTGAGGTCCCTTCCAATCCTGATATTCTATGATTCTATGATAGCACACAGGCTTAATTTATAGCTGTGTGGAAAAGTGTAAAGATTACAATTATGGTCTAAGGACATGTTTAGGTGTTTGGCTGAATTGGTGCTTTAAATAACATTCCCGCCCGCTTCTGCTAGCTCTGCAGTTGCAACAATAGGAGAGTCAGCTGGTGTCTATTCTGGCTTGTGCATCATTGACAGAACTGATAATTTAGACATTATATGCACACACATTTGTATTGTTTTTAAACCATTTTAGTTAAACCATGGCATGGGCATTCTTAAATCAGTTTGAAAATGGAGTATATTAATTCCTCATCCATTTAAGAGTGTCCGCACATAGGTTTGTACCGGTTTAATTAAACTGGTTTAAAAAAACCACACGGGTGCAAGTTTGTGTGTAGACAAAGCCTACATCTCAGCTGCAGGGCTACATTCTTCCATCAGTTAGCATCTGAGCCAAAGCCCACTAAGTTTCAATGACTTCATAGGATTTTGGATCGACCCAAATCCCTCACTCAATTACCTCAGCAGACTGCATGGGGCAGCAAGATGACTCACCCCTGGCCTGCAGTCAAGTGGCTTCTGTTAGCTACTGCACATGGTCTATACTTTCAGACTGACCCAAAGCCTGCTAAATCAATCGATCTGGATGTCAGATCCAAGATTCAAATCTGAATTCTAAGGAACCCAAAGATTGCAGGGATTTGGATCTGGAAAGAACTATACTTTGGAAAGAACTATAACTATAACTACATACATATCTCATGTCTCCGTCACTGTACATCTAGGTGTCAAACCACAAATCCAGGTCTGAGTTAGTATTTCAAACTCTGCCTCCCAAAGCTCAAGTGTGTTCAGTTGTGGGGTTCGGTGCTAAGTCCATCTCTAGTGCACAAGCCTTTCATATATAGAATCATAGAAACATAAGACTGGAAGGGACCTCTAGTGGTCATCAAATCCACCCTCCCTGTGCTGAGGCAGGACAAAGTAAACCTAGACCATCCTTGAGGAGGTGTTTGTCCAACCTGTTCTTAAAAACCTCATGACAGGGATTCCACAACCTCCCTTGGAAGTCTGTTCTAGAGCTTAACTACCCTTATAGTTAAAAAGTTTTTGTATTATCCAACCTAAATCTCCCTTTCTGCAGATTAGGCCCATTACTTCTTGTCCTACCTTCAGTGGACATGGAGAACAGTTGATCACTGTCCTCTTTATAACAGCGGTTAATATATCTATAAAAAGCAACAGAGGGTCCTGTGGCACCTTTGAGACTAACGGAAGTATTGGGAGCATAAGCTTTCGTGGGTAAGAACCTCACTTCTTCAGATGCAAGTCTGAAGAAGTGAGGTTCTTCCCCACGAA
>NC_048302.1:123788078-123861617 GCF_013100865.1 Trachemys scripta elegans
ACGGCTACCCCTCTGATACTTAATATATCTGAGAGTATTATAAGGTTTCCCCCCCCGTCAGTCTTCTTTTCTCAAGACTAAAAATATGCAGTCTTTTTAACCTCTCCAAACGGAGCAGCTTTTATCTTTTTTGTTGCTCTTCTCTGGACTGTTTCCAATTTGTCCACATCTTTCTTAAAGAGTTTCAGGGTAGCAGCCGTGTTAGTCTGTATCCTCAAAAAGAACAGGAGTACTTGTGGCACCTTAGAAATTTGTTAGTCTCTAAGGTGCAACAAGTACTCCTGTTCTTTTCTTAAAGAGTGTTGCTCAGAATGGGACACAGTACTCACCTGAGGTCACACCAGTGCTGAGTGGAGTGGGACTGTTACCTCCCGAGTCTTACCTATAACATTCCTGTTAATGAACCCCAGAATGATATTAGCCTTTGTAGCAATTGCATCACGTTGTTGGCTTATATTCAATTTGTGATCCACACGCTGACCCCCAGATCCTTTTCAGCAGTACTAACACCTAACCAGTTATCCCGTTTTGCAGTTGTACATTTGATTTTTCCTTCCGAAGTGAAGTACATGTTCCAGCTTCACCTGCTGACCCACTCCCATGGAAGAAGAGAAGGAAGGCTACTCATCCGCTAAATTTCTCAGACTTCCAGAATAGCTCCTCCCTAGGCCTTACCTTAGAAGGCACATGTAAAATTAATCCATGCTCATGGAGACTTGTCAGGTAGACATTAGCTTGGGGAGGAAACTGGAGTAGGGAGTACATGAATATTTCCCACGTACACCACAATGGCCAGGGCCTCTGAAAAAGAATATACAGAGAAGTTCTAATGGAGAGAAGGAAGGAAGAAAGAACTTGGAGAGGCACTCTTAACGGGGCCATGGTAGATCAGCCTCACAAAGTTGGGAAGAAAGCGGCGGCAGGGAGAGAAAGGCTTGAGTCAGGAGAGGAAAGGTCTCTCTCAGCTCGGGGAAGTGACAAGGAGAAAGGGATGGGGCATTAGGGAGAACGAGAGGGAAGTGTCTCTCTCAGCATGGGGAGAGCGAGCAAGAAAGAGGGGGAAAAGCCTCCATTAGTTGATGCAGAAAGAAGGGATGAAAGGAGAAGAGGAGTGGAGAGAGGAAAATGAGGAAGAGAGAGGAAAGCCTGACCCAGGGAGGAAGAAAAGCCTTACTTAGCTCAGGAGACCCCTCAGCTGATGTGGAGGGAGGGGAAAAGTGAAGAGATGGAGGAAAGGTTTCACTCACCTCTAGGGCTGAGAGGGACTGAGAAAGGCTCAGCAGTGAGATGGTTAATAGGCTGCACTTGGCTGCCTCACCAGGAATGGCAGTGACACTGAACTGGGAACTTGGGGAAGGAGTTGGCGGCTTATTAAAGCTGCCGGACCCCGGCTGAACCCCACGACTACACGCTAGGATTGCTGTGTGCCCTGTGATAACTCACAGCTGCTGATAAAGTCCACTGGTAATGGCTTTTTGCTAATGAGAAAAGTGCCGCTGATTATGACAAATAGCCTTGGACCAACAGGCTAAGCTGCTACATAGGCTCCCAATTGTCAGTCTGGGTGATTTTTGCATTTCATTATTTCTTTCCTGACGTCCTAGCTCCTTCTATCCTTAACATACTCCCAGAGCCGTATGTCACAATTTTAATAACACTTCTTTATCTCAATTTTTCCCCCTCTCTCCATGGGAGCTGGAAACAAAAGGTTGTTACAGAAATAATGGTTAACCTCGCTTGTGTGCTGTAGCAAAAGAAACCCTACAGCTAGTGTTCAAGAATTAAAAAGACGTAAATAGCCACATGGAGCCCATTCAGTCCCTAACAACAGACTTTTTAAAATTCCTGTTTCTATTATTATTTTAAACCCTTTCATATACACAGTTCCCAGGCCTGCCATGTTCCCATTCTCTTCCCTAATGACATAGCTATATCATGGATTTCAAGGAAAGAGAAGTATAACTTGGTGCATGCTGAAACTGCCTCACTGCTTGGAGTACCCTTAACAATAGCAGTATTATTTTACAAGGAGGCAAGGAAGCTCCTCGGGGATTCCGAGTGAACCTGACCGTCTTCTTTGCACATGGCTAAAAATTGTCTGGTGTACATTTAAAATTGAAGGCCAAAGTCTGTTGTGAGAGGGCAAATGAGGGCTCTGTGTTTATAGTGGGGTGTTTGTAAAAATGCTGGGTTTCTGCATTAATTCTTTAACATTACAAAACATTGGCGAAAAGTTCATGAAGTTCTGCCAGGATTATGTGTAGTTAGGATTCCTCAAAAGAGTCTCTTTCTCTTGAGGACACAATTGTTATATACAACATATGCAATCCAAAAGGGCAAATTCCACTGCAGGTTACATACATACAACTCCCAGCCTGATTGCAGTGCTGCCTAGTGCATGGTGTCCTACCTGTACTATTTTGACACAGACTGATGGCTGCTCTAGGTTATGCTGGCCTGTAATTGGCAAAAGGAGCTGAAAACATGGCATATGGGTATCCTGACCATAGAAGTGTCTCTAACCACACTCCCTTTTCCTTGGTGCCTGGACATCACGGAGGAAGGTATGTTGCATGCAAGACCCTGCGTTGGCTCTATGGCACTGCAGGATCATCACTGGCGTGATACATTTTTGACCTGCTCTAGTCTACTCACACTTACAAAGTTAAGGACATGCCTAGGTGTTTACAAGATAAGGATGAAGGAGATCCAACAAAGGGTTAGAAAAAAGAAATATTCCAATCTCCATTTAACAGCTGGGAAACTGAGGCATACAGAGATGTAAGTGATTTGTCCAACGACACACAGGAAGTTGACAGAAGAGCCAGGAATTGAACCATACCGCTTGAGTCCTAATCCAGTGCCTTAAATCATAAGACCATTTTTCCCATCTATCATTTCCATTTATTTTTCTATATTTCTAAATGACTGTATATGAATAACATTTGCTTTTCAAATGTTTCAGCTACACTAGACCAGCTATGTTAAAACCAGCCGAGCTAGCAAGTGAGCTTGCAGCATGGTTAAAGGTGACCTACAAAAGTAAAAGAAAATTTAATTTAAGGCTTAAGATATGTAAAATACGTAGGGCTGCCAATTAATCCTAGTTAACTGAAGTGATTAACTCAAAACAAATTAACTCAATTAAAAAAATTAATTGCGATTAATCACAGTCCTAATCGCACTGTTAAACAATAATAGAACACCAATTTAAATTTATTATTAATATTTTGGATGTTTTTCTACATTTTCAAATATACTGATTTCAATTACAACACAATACAAAGTGTACAGTGCTCGGTTTATAATATATTTTATTACAAATATTTGCACTGTAAAAAGATAAACAAAAGAAATACTATTTTTCAGTTCACCTCATACACGTACAGTAGTGCAATCTACCGTGAAAGTGCAACTTACAAATGTAGAATTTTTTGTATGTAACTGTACTCTAAACAATGTAAAACTTTAGAGCCCACAAGTCCGCTCAGTCCTACTTCTTCTTCAGCCAATCGCTAAAACAAACAAGTTTGTTTACATTTACGGGAGATAATGCTCCTGCTTCTTATTTACAATGTCACCTGAAAGTGAGAACAGGCGTTCACGTGGTACTGTTGTAGCCGGCATTGCAAGGTATTTACGTGACAGATATACTAAACATTCGTATGCCCCTTCATGCTTCGACTTGTGGATTATAGTGCAAGTATTTGTAATACAAAATAATAATATAAAGTGAGCACTCTACACTTTGTATTCCGTGTGGTAATTGAAATCAATATATTTGAAAAATTTTAAAACCATCCAAAAATATTTATAATACATGTAAATTGGTATTCTATTATTAACAGTGCTATTAAAACTGCAATTAATTGCCATTAATTTTTTAAATCATTTGACAGCCCTAAAAATAAGGCCTAAAGGTTGTTTTGTTTTTCCTGCTTTTTTCTTTTTCTTTTTTTAACTTTAGAGATATTTGGAATTTTAAGTCTGATCTTCCCTGATTTTGCTTGTGGCTTCTTGGAAGCCTCAGCTGAGGCCCATGAGCTACGAAATTCCTAAATGGAGGCCAGGGATGATGGATCTTTAACTAAGATCCATCCTCCCTCCACTCCCAAGGGGTTCCGAATAGTTGGAGTTAGACAAATGTTAACAAAACCAAATTTAACAACAGATCATTTTAAACAGTCTGAATTAAAATAACTTCTCTTATCAGTCAGGTTTTGTTTGCTTTATGTCTCTCACGCCAAATACCTTCTAGTTCTCCAGTTGTCCACGGAGTCTTCTAGAAAAACCCAGTAGACAGCAACCGAATTTCTAAGGTCAAAAAAAATCAGAAAAAAAACCAACCACCACCACTTTTTTTGGAAAAATAAAATACGTTCCAAGGCTTCTTTCTTGGGTGCTTTGATACTATCCAGCCTGGCTGACTGAATGTGACAGCTGTAGTTAAGGCTGCAAAACAGTTTCATTTATGTATTTATTAAAACTTCTACTACTCCGCAACAAATGAGCATGAGGCTCTGGGTGCCCTCCTTAAAAGGCACTCACCACTACTCATGTGAGTAGTCCCATTGGCTTTCAAGGGACTATTTGTATAAGTAAAGTTAAGCATGTGTTTAAGTATTTGCAGGATCAGACCCTGAAAATTAACAGAGTATTAATTACCCTGGCAGTAATGTATATATTGAAAATATTTAATTTATACCGAAAAGTGGAACCCCTAGCAAAGTCCCTCTCCCCAGACTATTTTCGGATCCTCTTAACTGTCTGGAAAGATCACTTTTTGTGCTGGGGTTTCTATAATTTATCCTAAAGTGTATTTTGGGGGAAAGTTTGAGGAAACTTTCTTTAATCATTTTTGAGACGTACAAATATAAATATATTTGTGAAGTGTGTTATGCATCCCCACTCTACTGTTGGTCCGCAGAGGATAGCAGCCTACTACTGCCACCAGTCTATGAAATTAGGGTCTTCACATGCACCATTGAAGTCAACAGGAGTTTTGTATTCACGCCAGGGGGAGCAGGATTTAGGTCTTCATCTTTTAGCTCAAATGATAGAGGTCTGTGCATTGATGCTGAAGACCTTGGGTTCAAACCTTTCTGACAAGCCAGTTGTTAAACAAGTGTGAAAATCACATTTTTGACACAGTAAACTCAAAAATTGCCAACTTTTAGATCCTGATCCAAAAGCCACTGAAGTCAATGGAGAGTGTCCCTTTGACTTAATGGGATTTTGATCAGCCCCTTAAACTTTAAGCCTGTCCTGACTTGCTGTCAGCTTGTTGCTTAGACTATGAAGGAAAAAGACTGCAATCCATGCCATGAAACACAAACACACACACACAATTCTCCACAAACACTACTTTACCCCAGGAAAGGGAGCAAATAATAGGAAGAAAAATGGCAGATCCCATGATTTTAGGGTCTTTCCATGAGTTCTGCTGTATTACACAGCATTCTGCTAATGTAAAGATTTCATTTATTTAAAACTTGTATAGGGCCAGGCTCTAATATCTAAGTACTTCCTTATTCCTTGAGACGGTCCATTGGTTTCAAGTACCTTATTCTAAGAGTAGTCCCATTATATGTATACAAAATCCCTGCTGAACCTCTTTACCTAACCTCTATTTACCTCCCTCTGTTTAAACTTTAGTCTTCTTTCAGCCCTTTTGGATGTCTGGAAAATGCCTAGCAAAGAATGAATGTTACCGTACAAATCAACAACAACAACAGAGAAAAAAAAGTTTCTATGTGTTAGAGAGATTGTAATGGTTCTATCAATTTTTCACATCATGGGCCAGATTCTGTCAATCTTACTCATGTAGTATTTTACTGAAGTCAATGAACCAATCAAATCTCGCTAACTGGTAAAAACTTTATAGTACATCAGGCATCTAGCCCAAAAAGCAAAAATAGAAAAGTATTATATATATGCCATTAACTAATCCACAGCTGCTGTGGGAATCTTAACTTTTGAATCTCCTGACTCTTGATTTTTTTTTAATTTCTAACTGAACATTTTTAAGATTCCATTTATATAGGGTAGTTGGTTTGGTTTGGGTTTTTGTTTCACATTTAGTAAGATATTTATGCTGAGTTTTATGGTGAAAGTTCTTCCCAACATTCAGGGTTGGTTTAAAACTAGATCTGATATAACTGTGAAGGCACCATGCTAAAGAAATATTTAGATATTTAGCTCTATAGGCCATTTATACTATTATTTAAAGGGGTCACAGAAAAGGGCAGTGCTTATTAAAAGAGGGGAGGGGGTAAGAAACTCATAATGGGGTTTTTCATGTGGAACGATCATCTTATCTAATATGTCTGAAAATGTAATCCATTACTACTAATTACCAAGCCAGTGCTGAAATACAGGATCACCCTCCTTTCAGATCCAGATAGGGGCCAAATCTCTCTCTCTTCATTGTTCTTTCAATCCCAGCCAGCCTCCTTCCCTTTTTATTTTTCCAAAGAGAAATTCAGGCCTTCGGACATTAGTGGAGAAGGGCCCGGGGTCTCCCTATCGTCCTAAAGCAGAAGCTAAACAATATTAGCCAATCATTTTTGATAGATGAAGCATGGAAATTAGTTCCAGAGTTTAACTGATAACTGAAACCACACAGTTACATTCCATTATGGCAGCCTTAATTGATGAGCTCATTAAGCCCATTATTAGAGAAATTGATTTCAAATAGGCACTTAAAACTGGCTGGCAAAAGAAAAAGGTGAAGAGATACCGTACAATGTGAAGAAAGTAACTAAAATACATAATGAAGCAAGTAATTTTATAGGTTTGTTTAATGAAAGCCTCAAGAGCATATTAGTTGCTGTGTGGATTTTAAACACTCATTTTATGTACTAATAAAGCTCCTGTAGATCGCGTCCATTATGGGAGTTCTGAATGCCTCCAATCTTTAATGCAGCTCTGCTACTAATTAATTAATTAACCCCAGCTGAAGCAATCAATTAGTCATGCAGAATCAACACTTTAAAGGTCTACCAGGTATTGTTGGCTAGCCGCAAAGAACTGTGGAAGCAGAGTCCCTTTTTAATTATTTAATATTAGTTTTTGTTTTACTGTAATAGGAAACAAATGAGACTAAAATTTAAAAGCCACATTAGAGGCGCAGTAAAAAGGCTGATTAACACCACGACCTGAGATTATTTTGAAAGATAAAGCAAGAGAACTGCAGGGGGATTTTTTTTAAAAAAAAAAGATGGTTCTAAACGGTAGACACATAACTTGCAGTTAGTTTTTGATGTGTCCTATCTTGGATCAGCCACTCAGTTAGCTACAGGGTGCTGCAAGCTGGTCAATTGTACAAAAGCCCCATCGATCAGATGGGAGCAGGAAAAGTAAGAGCTTAATGTTAACACGGCAATAAGAAGTTTCTAAGAGGCGAGACTTCCTCGATTTGTATTACTCTAGAACTAACCCTTTTATGCCATTTGACCCACTTTGGGCTCCTCTTAGGGTGACCAGACAACAAGTGTGAAAAATCGGGACAGGGAGTGGGGGGTAATAGGAGCCTATATAAGAAAAAGACCCCAAAATCGGCACTGTCCCTATAAAATCAGGACATCTGGTCACCCAACTCCCCCTTCTCTACCGCATCAAACATAAGCTACTTGTCTTCACTCACAAGGCCTTTCCCAGCTATCCCCACCGTACCAATCAACTCTCTTTCCCTCTCGAGATGTCAGCTCCCACCTCCAACTGGCCTGTGGCGTCAGCCTCCATTGTCTTTTTGTTAGATTTTCCAAACTAGCACCTTCGTGCTTTATCCCATGCTGCCCCTCACGCTCCCCATAAATATCCACAAAACTAACTTCTTATCCCCCTTTTCCAGGATGCTTACAAAAAAACCTGACAGTGGCTAGGCTGCTGGAGTGCTGAGATCACAGCCTATGAAGCTGATCAATATTGTCTTGTTTTTTTCATTGTGCTCCTCTCTTGGTCTGTCTGTATTCATCTGTTGTCTCATCTGATACTTAGATGATAAGTGCTGTGGGGGAGGGGCTATCTTTTTGTTCTGTGTTTGCACAGCGCTTAGCTCAGTGGAGCCCTGGTCCAGGACTAGGGCTCGAAGGCACTACAGGAATATAAGTAAATAAATAAAGTTAAACTATATCGTGTATACCCAAAGGGTGCCATACAGATGCCTCTTCATTAAACTAAGTACATCAGCCATGACTGGCCTCACTTGTAACATGAGATGTCTGTTATCACATTCCGGGGTGCAATCCAGACCAGTGAGAGGTTGTGTCACCACCGTCCCCATAACCCTGGGTGCCTCACAATGTTGTGTTGTTGCAGCTTTCAACCTGGGCCATCCACAAACAGTCTAACAGTAGGCAGGTCACACCCTGAGTGTCTGTGTATGGTTGCAGCTCTGGTCCAGCAACTCTGACCCCAGCAGGCTGCCAGCAATGCACAAGCCACACTGGCTGCCACCAGCTTCAGTTACTGCCTGCAGGGTGACCCCAACACACTCCCAGGCCTGAATTTCCCCCCAAACATGTGTTCTGTGCTGTCCAACCCTCACCTAGACGGTTCTGATCTTATATTAATTATAATTATATTATATATTAGCAAGTACAGACCAATGGGAGTGATGACTTTACAATCTGAACCAAAATGATCCCAAGCTGGGTTCTATTCTGTCTCATGTGTCACCAATAAAATCTCCAGTTAAGTCAGGACTGCAGAAACTTCCTTACTGCAATATCTGAGACAGACAAAGAGCACAGAGCTTGGATTTAAGATCCCTGCTCAGGGAGTTAGAAAAAGTCATCTTTTGATTTGTAAACTGAGCAAATTTGACCTGGAAGTCATGGAGAGAGGATAAACGTCATCTGCACGTTCACTTTTCTGAGGCCAGCCACACACTAAAGAGCTCTGAAGGAACGTGTTTAGTTGAGGTTTTTTCTTGCCAGAATTCTAAGAGTACATTCAGAAAGCCAACTGAGCACATTGTGTATCCTTCTGGTAACTGTTGAGATTTATTGGACTTTATCGAGTGCTGACTGTTTGGTAGCTTTGCTTTTAGGACCTAATCCTTGAAGGCGCTGAGTTACTTCCTCTCCCAATGACCACTATGGATGCTGAGAATGCCCAGCACAGCACCTTTCAGGAATAAACTGCAAGCAGGACTGGGTCTTTTCTGCAGATCTTTTTTCTCCTTTTCCTATATTGGTACACAGTGGAGATTACGGTCTTCTTTCCTTTCTTTAAATTGTTTCAATATTCCTTGAATCCTCCTGATACATCTCAATGAAACTTTCATGGGGGCACTCAGCAAGCCTCCCCCGAAGGTTTTTATGGAGAACCGCCTTATTTCTTCCAATGTGGTAGGACACTTTCCCACACCAGTCAGTGATAACTTTGGCAGGCTGAAGTACACAGGCTAGCGGCATATGGGCCCGAACAGTTTTGGGACATCAGCAGCAGCTGTGTTCTCTCTACCTTTGTTACCCTCAGGCGTGAGATATCAGCTAAAATAACCTGCGCCTGTGGAAAACGGTGCTGGTATTCAGTGCCATTGCCGCTACTCCTAGTTCCATGTAAACGAGCAATTCCCTCATTTCCGTCACCTCTGGTGGGCCATACTCACCAGGGGTGGTGCTGTGCATGGAGCCGGGCACAAGCACTCCCAAGCAGAAATGTCAATAAGCATGTCTTGTCTAAAACTTATGGGGAGCAAAGTTCTGGTTCTTAAGTTTCACTTTCAGTTGTCACTACATTGACAATGGCACCTCTGTCTATTTTATCTGCAGCGGCTGCCAGTGACCCCTCCATACCATGGAAGACCTGAGCCAGATAAGGAGGAGAAAGCATAGGTGCTGACTCCATGGGTGCTCTGGGGCTGGAGCATCCATGGGGAAAAAATGGTGGGTGCTGAGCACCCACCGGCAGCTCTGCTGGTCAGCACCTCACCATTCCCCCCACCCCCCAGCGCCTCCTGCCCATCAGCGGGCCTTGCCGATCAGCATCTCCCACTTCCTCCCAGCACCTCCCGCAATCAGCTGTTCTGCGGCATGCAGGATGCGCTGGGTGGAAAGGGAGGAGCAAGGGTGGGGCGCGAAGAGGCAGAGCAGGAGTGGGGCTTCGGGGGAAGGGGTGGAGTGAGGGCGGAGCCTGGGGCAGAGCTGGGGGTCGAGCATCCCCCGGCACATTAGACAGTTGGCACCTCTGGGAGAAAGAATAGGATTTGGATGACATGTTCAGTGAGATTCTGCAAGCCAGTGCTGCATCACACCGTGAGCACAGGGCCTGGAGAGTGAACACTGCAGACAGCCTGTAGGAGGAAAGAGTGGAAAGGAAAAAGGTCCAGGAGTCCCAGCAGGAAAAGGAGAGGGAGATGAACCAGGACATAATGGGGATTCTCTGGCAGGAAACAGAAATGCTACAGACTCTTGTAGACCTAAATATTCAACAATCCCAGGCTCCCCTCCCTCTGCAGTCCATAGAGAACTCCATTGCAGCACCTCCCTTCATCCCTGCTTCACATTCCACACGGGGACATTAAAGACAACCACAGCTTCACATACACTGATCTGCGAAAGCCATAGTTGGTGTATGTGTAGCTAAAATGGCATGAATGTTCTTTCCCCTTCGTAAGTTCTGTTCTATTTATTAAGTTTTTTTATGTCTTTTCTTTAAAATTGCATGGACTTTCCTTTTCACTGATTTTGTTACAGAATAAAATTCTATTAATTCAAACAATTCATTTTTATTAGGTCATGTCATATTCTGCAGAGTGAATAGTATATGAAAGCAACCAATTGCTGGTTACTGTACAGTATGACAACTCCCAGTATCAGTGACAAACACTGTAATAATCTTATTAGAGCATAAGCTTTCGTGGACTACAGCCCACTTCTTCGGATGCATAAGTACTCCTGTTCTTCTTTTTGCGGATACAGACTAACACGGCTGTTACTCTGAAAACTGTAATAATCATAAATTTACAGCAAGCACTACAAAATTAATAGGTGCATTGACAGTGTTATATCCATAAATGCGCATCAAGCACTACACAATTCCTAACAGGCCCGCAGACCACAGGGCCAGGTAGGGCACAGTACCCCACAACACATTACTGTGGCTCACTGTTGAAGTGCTCTTTCAAAGCCTCCTTGAGCTGTATAGCTCCACATTGAGCTCTTCTAATAGTCTTTTTGTCTGGCTGTTCAAACTCAGGAGACAGCTGCGCCACTTCTGGTCTCCACCCTGACAGCAACTTTTCCCTCTTTGCTTCACAGATATGAGGCAGGACACAGCAGGCAGCTTTAACCATTGGGATATTTTTCTCATAGAGATCCAATCTTGTGAGTAAACAACGCCAGCATCCCTTCAATCTACCAAAAGCATATTCAACTGTCATTTTGCATCTGCGGAACCGATAGATGAATCTTTCCTTGGTGCTGTCAAGGCAGCCAGTGTACGACTTATGATCAAGGGGTAGGCTGGGTCCCCCAGGATCACTATTGACATTTCACCATTCCCAATGGTAATCTGCTGGTGGAGAAAAAGTCCTTGCTTATAGCTTTCTGAAAACTCCTGTGTTCCTAAAGATGCGAGTATCGTGCACCTTTCCTGACCAGCCCATATTGATGTCAGTGAAGCATCCTCAGTGATCCACCAATGCTTGCATAGCCATAGAAAAGTAGCCCTTTCTGTTGATGTACTCTGTGGCAAGGTGGTCTGGTGCCAAAATAGGGATATGCATATCGTCTATTGCTCCACTGCAGTTTGGGAATCCCGTTGCTGCAGATCCATCCACTATGTCCTGCACATTGCCAAGAGTCATAGTTCTGTATAGCAGGAAGTGATTAATGGCCCTGCACACTTCCATGACAAGTGGATTTTCCAACTCCAAAATGATTTTCCACTGACCAGTAGTAATCTGGTGTTGCAAGTTTCCACAGTGCAATCGCCACTCGCTTCTCTACTCTCAGTGCAGCTCTCATTTTGGTGTCCCTGTGCTGGAGGGCTGGAGTGAGCTCAGCATACAGATCCAAGGAATGTGGCTGTGTACATCCAAAAGTTCTGCAGCCACTGCTTATCATCCCAAGCCTGCATTACGATGTGATTTCACCAGTCAGTGCTCATTTCTCAGGCCCAGAAGTGGTGCTCCACCACCTACAGCTGCACCATGAATGCCAACAGCCACCTTGAATTGGTTTTCGCTATGTCCCACAACAATATGTCCTCCAAGGAATCGTCATGTTCCCCGCTGATTTGGTTCTCCTTGCGACTCTGCGAATACCGGAGGACCATGCATCCTGTGCTGGCAACACTTATGACAATAGTGCAGAATTGTGCAGGCTCCATGCTTCTGTCAGAGATGGTGGACAGCGAGGAGGGACACAGGGTTTGTGGGATTTTGAAAAAAGGCGTGAAAATGATGGGCTACAGATGACATTATGGGATGGATATAATGCACACTAGGAAGTTGACCCTTTGTTCTCAGTTACCCTGGCACAACTTGTTTTGGCCTTATCACGCATTTCCAAAACTTCACAAAAGTTGCTAAATGGTAATAGGTTGCACACTGGAATACCTAAGCTTGGTGCACTGTGCCTGTGCATTGATACAAACATTCCTGGTGAGTATGTGCAGCACTGACACAAGGAACCGAGAATGCATGTGCACAAGCAATGTACTGACTACAGTGACTTCATGCCAACATAACTTGCATCAACCAAAGTTTGTAGTTCAGACATGGCCTAAGGATAGGTTTACACTTAAAGTACTACAGCACTTCAGCCTAGACGCTATCTACACCGTCAGAAGGGGTTCTCCTTTTGGTGTAGGTAACCCACCTCCCCGAGAGGCAGTAGCTAAGTCAATGGAAGAATTCTTCTGTCAACCTAGCACAGTCTACACTGGGGGTTAGATTGGAATAGCTAACTATCTCAGGGGTGTGCATTTTTCACACCTTTGAGAGATGAAACTATGCTGATGTAAGTTCCCAGTGTAGACCGGCTCTAAATAAAATTAGAGAGTACAGAGCATAAAGGCACAGACGATGGGCACAAACAGAAGAGGATGCTTAAATGCTAAGAACCAAAATTAGGATCTACTTTACATAATACAGGGGACTGATCTGGGGTTCTTTCAAAGCTCTGAACTCATAAGTGAAACTCAGGAACATGAAACCAGCAGATCAAAACTGATGGAAAAAGTCACTCGAACCCAACCAGCACGAAACTTCTGAGGAGCATCCACATCTACAGACTTTACATACTGTAGCTGGTCACTGACTGCTAGATGGAAGAGGTGATGAAATGGTGTAACAAAGGAGACTCAAGGCAAGAGATTGTGAGCTTGATTCTGATCCCATACCTGTCTAACACCACCGACTTCAACTGAGTTATTTCTAAGTAATGCTGGAGTAAGTGAGATCAGAATCTGGCCTCGTGTCAGCTCCTAGGGCCCAATCTTGTCCTCAGCACACAAGCTGATTATTACCATTTGAAACATTGCGTCTCCTCTGTTAAAAACTTCTCTCTGCTGGTGCTTTTTATTTTTTGTTTAATTTTCTCTGTCATTCAAAATCAATTTGAAAATTGATACAATTCTTATTCCTTCTTTGACACAGTGCAGAGAGGCACCCAATCCCATGGCCAGTGTCCTATAAACATAAAACTCTCTAATCTAAAACATTTTATTTATCCATGTATTCATGGTTCTACTCTACTGTGAATTTGATCAATTTAGTGGGATAACTCACAGTTGTATGTTTAAGTCTTTGCCGGATCAGGGCCTTACTACTTAACATAGCTAACAAACAGTCAGACAGTGATTAGTTATGAGCCAGGACAAAAACAACTGAAGTAACCTCTAGGACATATTTTTGGGGGCAAACGTGAGATCTGAATCGTGGTAAATTTGCTGGCTGACAATCATTTTTAAAAGCTTAAACCCATCATAGATACACATGCAATATTTATAGATACACCTCCATTAAATAAATAAGACACCGTGTTCGAATGGACAGTGCACAGACGTGGGAATCAGGAGACCTGTGTTTTAGCCCCCGCTCTGGCACGAACTGGCTACGTGACCTTGGGCCAGTCACTTTACTGCTCTGTGCCTCTCTTTCCCCTCCCACCCTTTGTCTGTCTTGTCTATTTAAATTGTAAGCACTTCAAGGCAGGGCCTCGCTCTCATATGTGTTTGTACAACACCTAGAAAAGCAGGGCCTAGATCCTGGTTGGGGCCTCTAGGGCACTCCATGCATAACTAATAAATAAACAAATTAATTTGGCTTTTCTTACTTACTAACTAATGAACATATAATTTCTTTACTTATTGAGTGTCAACAGTGTTGTTGGTGATTTATAAACAAACAAGATGTGTTCCCTGCCCCATGGCGCTCACAATTATAGCCCAGACATCGACAAAATTGATCAGAGCTAAAAATACTCTGTCTCCAATCAGTTTTGTCTGTTTCTGACCTATGTTGTTTTAATCAATGAACCATTTACCATTGAGGCTGATCGGAAGAGGATGGGGCCCATTTACATAGAGTAAAATAATAAACCTGTCCAGTCTGCATTTATGAAAATTACAAAAAGAAACTCACACAGTTTGAATTTCATTACATTTTTTCCAGTCCTCGTGGCTGCATACAATATAAATGGAAGGCAGCTCAGGGCGTTCATAGGACTTTCACAAATACTTTCTGCTACAAGATGCTGAAGAGCCCAGAAATATTCTGGTATTTATATTGCAACCCAGATTAAATAACTGTTGTCATTTTCCGCCTTCATTGTTTTAATAGTCAATTCAATTGAAAACAGGCCCATTAAAAGTATTCATTTGTAAAATATTGCACTGTAACTAGTTTTCCTTTGTTTAGCAGTTCTGAAAACACCTACTAAGATAATGCCACTTAAAACCCACTTACAGGCCAATTTACACAACATTTGTGCTTGTGTAAATAAGGTTTGCTGCTATGTTAATGTGCGATTGCACCACTTGTGCTCTTTTAAGGGATCATTCACAATTCTAAATTGTGCTGTTTGACAGAAGGATTCGAGTGTGTTTTAATCACAGCTTTCATTAGCATTAATCAGATGTAAAAGTGCATTGCTGGGTGAATACTGTTTGCCTGCTGTTCAAAAACAAGTAATGTAGAGACAAATGACTGAAATGAGATTTATGGTTTTTCCACCATTTTCACTTAAATCCGGTGCGTTCAGTAAATTGGAAACCTCATGATAGAGTAAATATACAGGGAAAGACATAAAATTGTTCTTTAAAAATAAAAACAAAACAAAAAAAACATGTTTTCCACAAATTTGCTAATATTGTTTTTACTTCAAATAACATTTTTCCTCTGAACATTGCTGCAGATTATGCATTTTCCTTTATGATTCCTTAATGAAGGACTAATTTACCTATTGTCTGAGAGTGCATTACAAGCTGTAAGTATGATTATTTAATTCAGCACAAAATCCACCATGTCAAAATTAATTCATATTTACCAAATGTTTCTAAATTAGGCTTCTAAATCTGCATGGCATTCTCAACTCATCCTAAAATGTATTTATTTGTTTGTCTTCATGGACATATTGAACATATTTGTATAACAATGAAGTACTTTTAATAGTTTATATACTTATACATCATCTTAAGTCTCTGTGTAAGCTCTCTGGGGAAGGGACTATCTTTTCATTCTGTTGTTTGTACAGCACCTAACACAGTGGAGTCCAAGTCCATGACTGGGACCTGTTAGGTGCTAGCACAATATACAATAAATAATAAGAATGTGTATATACTACAGCATACGACCAAATAAAGGTTGTAATAAATACTGTAGTAAAATTCTTGTTGCTCCTACTCACTTAGGCCCCAAGTCAGCAAACCACCCCTATTCATCAAAACACTTACGCATGTGTTTAAATGCTTTGCTGGATCAGAATCAGTGTTTTTGCTGAATTGGGGCCTTAGGCCCTGCTAAGGCTGAATCCCCACCAGGGCCAGCTCCAGGGTTTTTGCCGCCCCAAGCGGCGGGGAAAAAAAAAAAAAAAGCCGCAATTGCAATCAGCGGCAATTTGGCGGTAGCTCCATCACGCCGCTTTCTTCTTCGGTGGCAAGTTCTTCCCTCCGAGAGGGACCTGCCGCCGAATTGCCACCGAAGAGCCCGACGTGCCGCCCCTTCCCCTTGGCCGCTCCAAGCACCTGCTTGCAGAGCTGGTGCCTGGAGCTGGCCCTGATCCCCACTCTGTCACTCCGAGTGCAGAAGTGGGGGCCCGCAAGGACTTTAAAAATTAATACTTGCCACTCCAGGCTTGTATTACACTCCCAAGGTTATAGCTTTTCGCTGACCTTGGTTTGGTAAATGCTGCCACCACCCAAATGCCAAAAAAAACCAAAAAAAACCTTTGAACCCAGGAAGGAGCACTTGGGAATTCTTCCCTGTGGGGTACCCTCAAGCCCTTTCACCCCCTCCCCCTTCAGGGGAAGAGCTGAGAAAGAAAACAAAGGAAATTAGCTGTGGCTACCAGCTAATCTAACAACATGCACAAATGTGTCTTAGGACACCAAAAATCCAATCCTGTTCTTAAAAAAGGTAAATTTTATTAAAACAAAAAGGAAAAAATTACATCTGGAATTTAGGCTTTTTGCTAGATCTTAAAAGAAACAATTACACAAATTAAGCACCCAAACTAGCTTTCTTGGGGGTTCAGCTTAAAGGTTACAAGCAAACAAAAGCATCCAGGGTTAGCACGGAGAAGATCCACAAACCAAAATAAAAAATAAACAGAAATAACCCTAATCGCGTCTTCCTAAACATCCCTAATTTACTTACATATTTGGGTTGTTAAAAGTAGTTCTAGATATGATCTGATGGTTTTCATATCTGGTTCAAACTTTACACAGCATTCCCGCTGCCCGTCTCTGCAGCCCAAAAAGCAACAGACAAAGGGAAAGTTGCTTTCCCAATTTTAAAAAGTTCTACCTTCCCATTGGTTCTTTCGGTCAGGTGCCCACTCCTTTTCTTTAACCTATGGGTTTGTTAACCCTTTACAGGTAAAGCAAGCAGAGAACAGACCAAGAGGGATTTTACAGCTAACTGACTGGCTGGGTGTTCATCAAAGGGAGCTATTACCCCCAACCCCGCCCTTCATGTATCACAGGCCCTGATTCAAAGCCCATTGAAGTCAATGGCAAGATCACTAATGATTTCAATGCGCTTTGGCTTAGACTCTTACTGTACCCCACTTTCCATCACTGACCTTCATCCACAGACCCTAATGTATTAAATTATTGTATATTTCTTTACAAAATTTCATGGAGGGCCTGTGCATGGGACATTAAAATCTTCTCACAAGCTTTCATCTTGGTAAACCTTAATCTCCAATGCTCCTTTCCCCTTTTCTTATTTTGGCTTGCTAAAGTATGCACAATCTAGGCACTGATCCTACAGTCAATTCCATGAGTGTGGACCCCATTCATCCATGCAGAGACCCTCTCCTGATAGGTGCTGGGGTTTGCACTAGCAGCTCTGACTGAAAGATGGAGGCTTTTCATCAGACATTCTTCACCACACGGACTTTAAAGCATGTATCACACCTATGGTGCTATAATAATAATACTGTTCCATGTACTCTATTATTCGTGTATTAAATACATATCTGCCTATCTAGCTTCTTGCATTGTGCCCCACACTGTAGCATCTAGGCAGCAGTATCTGGGCAGCATATACTTATATACCAACATTTTTCTCCTCTACACAAAAGAGTCTATGAGATCACCAAAATACTACTTTACATTTATATCATGGTTTTTAACACTATGATCATAAAGTTAAATCCCATTTAAGCCCTACTGACAGCCTACAAGCTCCTTGCATTGGTCCTATGCAGAAAGACGAATTTCACCCCCAACTCCCAGAGCAAACAATAGGACTTATGTGACTATATCATGTACCATACCTAAAGGCAGAAGCTGCTTCATTCAGGAAGGGGTGAAGGTTTAAACACTCTTGAGCATTTCCCTTTACTAAAAGGAATAACTATACAACACAGTGGCCCCCAGTCTGCCACCACGGTAGCCCCGTTTTGCCTCTTTGGCAGTGGAAAGGGGGCAGAACTGTCCCCTGGCATAAAGAGTACAGGGGACGGAGGTGGCATGGCTGGAGTATGAGGCACGCCGGCTATTCGTGGACAGCAAAGGGCCCCACAGGAAGCCACGGAGAGGAAGGATGATCTGGTGGTTAGGGTACTAGTGTCAGACTCAGGAGACCCAGGTCCAATTCCAGCTGTGCCACAAACATCCTGTGTGACCTCAGGTCACTCACCTAACTGCTCTGTGCCTCAGTTCCACATCCATTAAAATGGGGCATTAGTACTTCTCCACCTCACAGCAGTGTTGTGAAATACATTCAAGATTGTGAGGTGCTTGCTTACTACAGTCATGGGGGCCAGATATGTACCTAAGCTAGACAGAACCTGCTGTAATTTAAAGTAGCCTCAGGTGAGTCCCAAATCCTAGAGGCACCATGGTGTTGGATGATCAACTCCTGAGCTGCATCACTTGGGCCTGGTCTACACTGGGGCGGGGGAGGCACTTGGGCCTGGTCTACACTGGGGGGGGAGGGGGAATCGACCTAAGATACGCAACTTCAGCTACAAGAATAGCGTAGCTGAAGTCGACGTATCTTAGTTCGACTTACCTCGCGTCCTCACGGCGCGGGATCGATTGCCGCGGCTCCCCCGTCAACTTTGCTTCCGCCTCTTGCCGAGCTGGAGTTCAGCAGTCGACAAGAGAGTGATCGGGGATCGATTTATCGCGTCTACACTACACGATCCGGCGAGTAGTGTAGACGTAGCCTTAGAAGTCATAGCTCGGAATCTAGGTAGGAAGGAAAGGGACTGATTCTGTAGTCCCTGAGTTGAAACATTTTAGAACTAGCCCTTGACATTATATTAAACTATTCCTGGCTCATCTGATAGACACTAATGGCTCCAAACAACACACCTATTTAGCATGATTATTGTTTTCATTTTTTTAAAAAGCACCCTGTGCTCAGTCAGTGAAAGACACACCTTCATTATTCCTATCTATTTGGAGAATCACAGCCTCTAGACTGACATATGAGACATCTCAAGACAGTTGAAAAGCAGTTCATCATGTGAATATATCACACATACCAGCAACATAAATTGCAGTACCAATTTTCAATGTAACTAATATATGTTAAAAGTCTCTGCTGATTTTTGGTTATCTGACTTGCTTAGGACACTGAGCTGGGTTTTAATAACCTCTCAGTTGGAACGTTTAGCAGATTTAGTTGTCATTAAAAATATATATATTATTTTGGTCTGAATTCTTTTTCCAGAGGTCCTTCTGCATTTATAAAGCAAAGTGAAAAGTGGCCTTTCTTAGTGCAAAATGATCTGCAAATGGCAGTGAATATAGATCACAATGCACTTTCTTGATCTTTGACAGCAATGGGAGTTTATGTTGTAATCCTCCAAAAGAAAAAAATCTCTAGAGTAGATTCTTCCTGATGTCAAAATCAGTTCAAAGATGTCATCATTCATAGCATAAATTCAGGCAACATAATAAATCTATCACTACCAAATAACTATTCCAACATTCTAAAGTACTCTTACCCAATAGTACCTACCCAACTCTTAAACTGCATGCCTGCATGCTAGCTAGCATTTTCTACAGCTCCTATCACACTGAACCTGAGCCAAAAATGTCAAACTCGTTCTGTGGAGAGGAACAAATTCTAATATGAATTGTGTTCTGGCGGCCAGAGTATAAATTTAGTGCCACATACCTCCCCATCCCCAATGAGATCTCCCTTTGATGTCAATGGGAGATTTGCACAGAGATCAATTAATATGGCCTGTATATAGTGACTAAACTTTTAGTTACTGGGGTGGGGGATTTTCAAATGCTTCGGAGTGACTTTGGAGTCAATGGGACTTGTGCTCCGAAGTCACTTTGATGCTTCTGAATATTCCACTCCTTGTGATTAAGTATTATTCATTCAGTACTTTATTGTTGCATTCAGATTAGCAAATAGGCTCCCATTTAAGTCCTCGGCTATTCAGCTTTTTTATTCCTCTTCCTCCCTCATCTTCCTTTCTTTATTTCTCTCCTCTTTCCCCATCTTTGGGCTTGTCTCCACGAGGAAATCACACTGACTTTAGTTGTTGGGGTTAAAATGCCCTGTGTCCACACACACATTTTTTTTAATTGATTTATTTGGCACCAGAGTAATTAATCCTTCTAGAACAGGAGTAAATCCACTTCACAGTGAGTTTGTTCACTTTCAGATTTGTGTGGACACATTCCTAACTAATCCTCTTCTGGCAGTCCTCCCTCTGCTATCTCAGACTACATTGCTTCACACTTGGACCCGCCTGTCTGAGCACCTTCCGCTGCTCCAAAGTCATCTTGACCAGATGTCATCTTTTCATTTAAATGCTGGTGGGCAGCCAGGTGTGCTCCTTTTTGATACCAGGTAGTGGTGAATTCACACACCTGGAATTACACACCCATTACAGCAGCCAAGCCCCTAGCTCATGCTTCCAAACGGATCCCTGCAGAGCTCCTGAACTTGATGGCCCTTTCTGGATAGTTGCATATCAGTCCCATCTGGGGAAGAACCACCAGAATGCAGACACCATAAGACACTGTGAGAGCAAATGAAGAAGAGGGGCACTCCTGGATCTGGTCAAAGGGGTTCTGAAGCATCTGAAGGCAAGTGACAAGAACAGGACCTCCAGTAATGCTCCAACTACCTGCCCATATTGGTCTGCATTTTTGAAAGTGATGCCATCACTGCCCCCAAGAGTGATATAGTGAACAGTGAAGCAATCCAGACACCCTGGCTAGTACCAAAGATAGCACGGTAAGCAACCAAAGGTCTAACCAGGAGGAGATTTTTTCAGGCAGCTGTACAACAAAACAGATCCAGAGATTTCACAAGAACCCCATGAGTAAAGCTAGCCTGAAAATATTGCGAAGGAAAGCTGAACTAGTAAGCATTATGTGCTTAATTCGATTTAACATCCTCATGTAGACATGCCCTGTGTGTCTTTTCTTCATCTGCATTTCCTTCCCTCCAGCAACTTATAGTTCCTATCCACCCACTTACCAGTGCCACCCATTAAACTGAATAGCAATGAAAATACTTAATGCGGACATATAAAGTGTTGATATTGGGGTTTAGAGTTAATATCTCCCAATTAGACTGATGAAGGTGGGGAATTAACACCTGTGAGTCATGGTTTCAGGCTCCTTGCAGAGACAATGCACTGCATTGGATACACCCAGATCATAATCCCATGGGCTAGAAATATTTTTATTTAAACGAAAGCTTAGATTCAGCAGACTCTCAATGTGGCACATTATTTGACACCTCTGATCTAAGCAGAAAGAGTGAAATTCGCACCTGTGCAGAAAGCCAGTCCAAGGGCCATGGACTTTTTAAGTCCCATTTGCTAATGCAAGCCTTAAGCCACGTCTACACTACCACTTATGTCAGCAAAACGTATGTCACTCAGGGGTGTGAAAAAACACACTCCGGAGCACTTTCACCAGCATAAGTGGCAGTGTGCATAGCACTATGTCGGCGGCAGAGCTTCTCCCGCCAACATAGCCACCACCGCTCATTGGGGGTGGTTTAATTATGTCAACAGGAGAGCTCTCTGCTGTCAAAATACAGCGGCTACACGAGTGCTCTTACAGCGGCACAGCTGCATCGCTGTAAGCTCTCTCATGTAGACATAGCCTTAGAATTCTGATTTGAGGTAGAAATCTGAAACTAAAGATCATTCATCTGGTTTTGGGCCATCACCTATGAGTTTTTCAAACCTACGTGGGATTCCTATTAACCAGCAGACCACAACTGCCTCTCTCTGCATTCCTCTGGTTAGCCTATTCAGAAGCAAAAAGTCTCAGCTAACGGGAACCCAAATCTAGATTCCTCCACAGAGAAACACTGTGATAATGTAAAACTCTGGCGAGTTTTTCATTCCTGCAGCTCTGATGCTATTGAACACGGGGCAAAGAAAAAAAAAAGTTGTACACATAAATAGCAATGCCAGGTTGTGTAAGAATGTGGAGTTCCCTTCCATGTACACACAGTCCTCTCCTGTCTGCCACATTACTATCAGGGTTTAAATAAAAAAATCAACAGGTATTAATCCTTCTGCTCTATCACTGGGAGCTACTTCTGGCATGTGTAACCTCAGCAAAGAGGCCAAGGACTGGTTGGCCTCTCTCCCTTAGGAGTAGCTTGTGCGAACCAGGTTTGGGGCACCTGTGGGGCAAAGTGCATGATGCTGCACTATTACCCTGCTCTATGGATAAATAGAGGACTGATGGTTTTAGGGCTGTCAATCCAGCACATTACACAAATATTAAATTTCCTTTAAAAATAATGAACACAATGGCTGAGATAGAAACTCCTCCATGATAATAGTAAATGAAACATTAAACATGAAACAACTACAACGACGTTGCCACAGTAATCCCACGTTGCTTATGGTAGTGATATTTTAAATAATTCATCCCCTATCTTGTACTTTTGCCCCCTTTTTCACACTGCTGTACACACTTTACAGCCTTTCAGCGACAAACACAGAGAAAAGTGCACCAATAAATTATTTCTTCATTGAATCCTTTTTGTAAAGAAAACACACACACCAGTTGGATACTGGCTAGTTAACCAGTTGTATTAGTATTACCTCCTACCTCATCCTGTTAAAAAGCCAGATTTTTCAGCCATTTGTGCTGCTTTTAATCCATAGGAAGTCAATTTTCCACTCATATATTAGTTTATTTTATATTTTCAAATTGATTCTACTATACATTGATTTCCTGTTGTGTGCATTGTATCCTGAGCTAGGATTATACGTTTAGTAGAAGTGGATATTCCCGCCACATAAAGGTTGCTTCAGCTCTATAGGGCCCTTATCTTGAAAAGGGAGAGTCCAATTTTATTGAAACAGCTAAAATCCCACTTAATTGAATTTTTTTCTAAGATGTACAAGCTTAGAGACTTTTGGTTTCCAATTCAACTTCAGCTTCGCGGTGTTTAAATTTCCAAACCTATAAAGACCTTTATGAAAAAGAACTTACAAATATTGTATTTCTGATATGGTGAATTACTGTAGAAGCTTGAGGTAAGAAGCAGTGAAATATCAATACTTTGTAGAACATCTTTTGATCATGCTGGCTTTTCATGGGCTGTTTAACACATTCCTATGGAAAAAGATCATGTTTGAACCTACATTTTACAATGTTAGAGCCCTGAAACGCTGCAGAATAGAATTAAGGCAGTGCACTGGAACAGAAAGGAATATACTACCGGAAAACATTCAGTGCAAGGAGATGAGCTGACTCTCAAAATCCCACCAGACTCAGGGTGAAATCAATGGGAGTTTTGCAATTAAAGTCAATGGGGGCAGAATTTTACCCTCGATTTTTAACAGAGTTGCCCTGGACTGGGCTGGGTTTTAGATTGTTCCTAGTGTTCATTTTTTAAGGCAAGCTCTAGCTCTCTTTAGAAATGATGTTCCCACATCCCCTTAACTTTTAAGGTAAAGATAGGATACAGCTTTCTCTGGTACTCTCTACTGAGAACAAGATGCCTTAACCAAAGCCCATTGAAGTCAATGGATCAGGCCTTAGCTAACTGCATAAGCTTGAAGCTCTCTTGAGCACCATCTTTTGAATCTCCCCAACCATATCAATGGACTTATGTCTCACAGAGCAGCTTTCATGGTTATGTAGCAGAGGTGGGTAGAATTTTTCAGCCAAAACATATATTTGTTTGGACAAAAATGCAGATTCGGGTTGTCTGAAATACTTCACAAATTCATGTCGACTTCCCAAATTGTTTCAGCTGATAAAAACCTAAAAAAAGAAAAAAAAATCCAAAAAAATCAAGAAATTTTGTTTTGACATTCTCAAAATGAAATGTTTTGATTTTACAATTTGAAATGACTTTTCGTGTTTACATTTCCTTTTAAAAAAATGTGCTTACAAAGCTCAAAATGGAAAGAAAATGTTTCATTTTGGGTCAAATTAACATTTTGCTTAACCCAAAACAATTTTTTGATTTTACCATTCACCCCAAAATTGAAAAAATCTTCATCTGTGTCACCGTGTGTGTGTGTAATATTATAATATGCCCCCCATTACAACCCCAAATACCTGCATCATAAGTAACCCCAAAACAAAGCTATTAGAAACACAGCTAGTCAGCTGACTAACCATATAATCCTGTTCCACCCTCCCACACCCTATGTGTTATTTTGGGTTTTGTTTCCTTTCCATAGGTCTTTATTATTGTTTAGACTGTAGGCTCTTTGGGACAGGCACTATAGTTTCTTGTGTGTACAATGACTTCCACACATCTTAGGCTCTCTTAATAATCAGTGACAATCATATGTACAGTTTAATGTTCAGTGAACTTTTTATATGGCTCTAGAAGATATTTGATTTTTTAATAGAAATTACATTCCCTTTCCAATGTATGTCTCTGCATAGGTAGACATTTTAGACAGATTTGAACATTCCCATATAAGGGGCACTGAAATATATTCATAGCTTCCCCTTCACCCTCCTCCCACTAAGAGCTGTGTTTAAAAAAAAAAAAATCCCTAACTCTGCCCCACAGCAGAATGTCTCTTTTAAAATGTCAGAGTGTTCATTTTCAGCCTCCTCTCTGGCATGGCTATCTTATTGCTCTTTACATTTGCTACCTTGTTAAGCCCCATTGTGGTAAATAAAACATGAAGAGAAATAGAGAAAAATGTAAGGCTTTTATTTACTCTCATTTTTTGGATATATTTCTCTAGATGAATGCTTCTTCCTTTAATGAAACCCTTGACTGCTCCAGTGGTGAATGTGATTTAAGTACAGTGGAGACAGCTATGATTCACAAACCCTGTTCTGCTCCAGCACTGACCGTTATCTGATGCCTCTTCATGCACAGTTGCCCAAATGACAGTTTAATGGCTCACTGTAAAGGCTAGTTATTTTGTATCTCTATCCAGTGAAAATGGCTAATGGTGATAAGGAAAGGAAAAAACAAAGCAATTGTTCAGATCTTCAGACTCATCCAAGCTACTTAGCACGTGCTGAGAGCCTTCAATTAATTATTTCTTCAGTCCAGTGAAGCACTCCAAAATGATTTTAAAACTCACCAGCTGCACTGAGAGTCTATGTTAACAGGGTGCATGAAACTGAAGTTGCACATAAGCAGAACTAACAGATTTTTATTAGGGGGATATACTGATCACACCTAGATTTACAAAAATAAACCTGAAAATATCCCAGCTGATTAAAAAACAACAACTTTCAGATGATGGGGAATGACGGAGAGAAAAGTGTTGGAGGAAAACACCATAAAAATTGCTTGGGATGTCTATCCCAAGAGACAAAACTATTAGTGTCATCATTATGATGTTCACTTGGAAAAGAGGTGGGGGGGGGGGAGAGAGAGAGAAGCTACATTACTGCATAGATAAAAATGAACAGAGGACAGCATAGGTTAAGAAAGAATTAATAGTAGAAGAAAAATCCCTAAGGCCTCAATTCAGGACACATCTAATTTCACACATGAGTAGTCCCACTCAGAACTGTCTCTCTTCTGTTTGTACAGCGCCTAGCACAATGGGGTCCTATCCTGATTGGGGATTTTGTGTGCTATTTATAAGTATTTGCTGTAACCACTGAACTAAATGGGACTACTCACATGTTTACAATTAGGTGTGTGATTAAGTACCTTGCTGAGTCAGGGTCTGGGTCAATTTAGAGGAGATTAACAAATGTAGGAACTAGTATGACATACTTTTAGTAAGATTATGCCAAATATTTTTATCATCCTAAATACTGTACACGATAAAATATATAAAGTGGTCTGATGGAAAAAACAATCAGAAACTTGTGAAAACAGTTCCCAAAATTCTCAGTGAATATTATTCACAATGAATTATTTGGCCCGGTCTGAATGGCATAACCTGCTCACATTTTAAATACATACGGTATGCTCAGAGATGCTCAGCCCTTTGAGTTTAAGTACAATCAGAATCGCTCTTGAATAATCAATTCAGGTAAATAATGAGACTAATCAACACTATATGCATGATGATGCCCAGGTCTGATGGCCTGGCCTATAGTAACTGCAGAGGTGCAGCTTTCTGAGCAGCAAGCTGACAACTTTGTGATTCCCCCAGATAGGGCCAACATGGTTTCCCCCAGAGAACAGTGACTTGCTTACCTTATGTTTTTGACACCATTTAATGTTTGTTTGTCTGGAGTCTATAACTAAGAAAAGACTAGCCTTATTCAGAGAGAATAAACGTTGGTATTCACATAAGGTCAGCTTCTATAAAGAACTGCACCACAAATGACAATAAGTATTTTTCTAACATCTAACTGCCTATGCAGGCAGGCAGTGACACTCTGTAAAACTATATGTAATAGTGCCACCAAATGACCCCAGGAATGTACATTTTGTCTCTTTGTTAGCGCATCCAAGAGGTTTCCAATAAGACTGTTTTTCTGCTTCTACCATCACCATTCCCGGTAAAGAGAAGGACAAGAAAGAAATGGAGGGAGGGGGGATTCCTGTGCAGGTTTTTTTAAAGATATTCTCCTCTCCCGCTGACTACCAGACATAACAGTGGCTGCTTCTTTGGAGAAGAGTTTGAACATTAATATTCTTCTTTCATTCCTTAAATATTTTGTTACTTTTCAAAGAACCAAACTTTTAAAGAGAAGGCCAAAATGACTATGGAAGAAATACATATCCACACGTTCTGGCATTCATACACACATTTGTGCATGTTAATCAGGTAACAACAGATGCAAACTGAATTTGTATGGACAAATATGTATTTGCATACGCAACTTCCTGATTTTCACACACAAATTTAGGTGCTTAATGCTGTGGTATTTCTGTGTTCTCATTCTTTACATGTAACCCTTCACCTACCTTCTTCACCTACCTTCCCTTTCATATAATGTTCTATATCTGTAGATACACAAAACACACATTTATATTTTATCCCCTTTTTTACACAGGAGGAACTTGAGACACAGAAATATTTGTGTAAGCATGTTCTAAATATGCCATTTCTCTTTCATAGCCACTGGCAAGTTTTCCATATAATGGCAGCCTTTTTCAGAGTGGTAGAAAACTTTAGGGATACCTAATTGTGTTCCCACATTTAGAAACATCCAGTAAACAGGTAAGGTACCTCAGCATAGAAAGCTAACTAGCCTGTAATAGCAAAAGGCACATTGTTGAATAGCCCCTGTTAATTTCTGAAAGGGCCAAAGGCAATTCCTGTGGCAGTTGAGCGCTCATAAGAACATAAGAATGGCCATACTGGGTCAGACCAAAGGTCCATGCAGCCCAGTATCCTGTCTACCAACAGTGGTCAATGCCAAGTGTCCCAGAGGGAGTGAACCTAACAGGTAATGATCAAGTGATCTCTCTCCCGCCGTCCATCACCACCCTCTGACAAACTGAGGCTAGGGACACCATTCCTTACCCGCCCATCAATTTTTAAACTTGTTTGCCTAGAATTAGGCACCTAAATCTATATTTAGTCACCTAAATATCAATGTTATATAGTTTAGCACATAAACTAAATTCAGCATAAAGCTGGTATTAACGTGCCTAGATACAGATTTAGATGCCTGACTGTTGGCACCCAAATTTGAGAACTGAGTCCAGAATGAGTTCTGCTTTCCAGCACCCAGAAGGCATAAGACAGGGATATAAGATAGCTTTTCTGTCTTCACTGATAGAAACAAATAAATACTGCTCATCTGTCATTTCCAGTTCATGCAACACTCTACAGTACTTCTCAGTCTCATGAAGGAAGCTAAGGCATATGGTGATACAGACATGATAACTTTCTCCTCTTACCTGTGAAGCAGGCAGCTATCAGTGTCAATCTAACTACGTATTCTATTGTTATCTCAAAAACAGAAAACATGTAGAATGGTACTGCATATGCAAATGTGTGAATAAGCATGTAGATAGTGGTCTGGATAAATCTCTGTCTATACAGAAGTGTAATGTATTTGGCTGTTTTATGCCCCATATGTTCATCACTTGCTATCTTTTATGTGTATCACATGCACAACATATTCTCACTTATTTTTTCTTGACCTGCAGCATATAATTTTTTTAAAAATCCAGTTTAATGAAAGAATTTCACATTTCCCAGTGCTACTGTTTTCTCTTGCACAAAGATGGCTATTAGAGTTAATGTGGAATGTTAATTACCAGGAATGGTGGCTCTTGGATTAATGGGATAATTGATAATACCTGCATGCAAAAATGTCTCATCAAGGTGTTTTTAAGATTTAATTAATTAGCCGTGTGGCTTGGATAGCAGGCATTGACCATTGGCTTTAACAGTCCTTTATCAAGCTTTTTCAGAAATCTCTTTTGTTTAGCTTTTAGGAATGATTAGGACAGGAAAAGCAAAGGGAGGAATGGAGGTGTGTGAGATGTTGCAAGGGAATAAGTAGCCCTTTGTCCTGTCATGAACTATAAAAAAACCCACCCACATTCAAACAGGATTTAATCACGGCAGTGGTCTGTACACATTGCTCTTAGGGTTAGATACCTCCATAAATAATGTATAGGCTTGGAGACTAGGGTGACTTAAAGTTGTTCACAGCTTATTCTCCACTGCATATAACAGACTATGAGATCATTTATTATACTTTCCAGAAGCCTTTTGGTGCAATCCCACTGGATCCTCTTTTCAGTCTTGAAAATTTAGCAAACTACCAAAAATAGGTCAAAAGAGCTTGCCTGATGAACACTTTGGTTTTGGGAAAATCTGCCAGCACCTAAAATAGGGATCATTTTGTGATTGATCTGAAAGCTCATAACTGATTATTTGCTGCTGAAGTAAAAAGTATCACATTATCTACTTCATCCATTTTCTTTCATGTGTTTTTGTAACAGATGGAGGCATATTTTTCCTAGAGATGGATCTGAGTCACAAAATTCTGATCGGGATTTTGAACTCTCCAACTCATGACAAATTTACTCATATTGGAGGAATAGATACAGTGGCTGGTCATGAAATTCCCACTGTTCCACCAATATGCTTCAACCTTAGTAGTATATAGTCTTAATGACACGCTCTAGCCTTGTCTTTTATTCTATGGCTGCCAATAAAGGGGTTGTTTGTGGTAGAATTTATGATGTCAACACCAGCCACTGGGAACTGGATTGAGATCATTGAATTGATTTCAGATTATCACTGAACAGTTGTCATACAACAATATTTAGCTCTTTTAATCAGTGGATCTCAAAGCACTTTAGAAAGAGAGGTAAGTGTCATTATCCCCATTTTACAGCTAGAGAAACTAAGACACAAGGAGGAAAATGACCTGCCCAAAGTCACTCAGTAACAGAGCCAGGAATAAATCCTAAATCTCCTGAGTCCCAGTCCAGTGCTCGATCCAGTAAATCATGTTGGTCAGTTACTATAGCTATCCACCTAAGCTGGTATTCTAGAGACAAAAGGCTCAACATCTCCATGCTAGGCTCCTGAGATACCTGATCTTCCAACAACAGAATTCCAGGCCTAACATTCATAAGGGGTCAGTGATATGGACTATAGATGACTACAAGAGTCATTCCACTAAGATTATGAAATTCATGTTAAATCTCTAGTTCCCATTCAGAATGTGTTTCTGCATAAATTTCCTAGAAAGTTATTTCATTTCTGCTCTGTATGTTTCTGATCTTATCAAAAACATAATAATAAAATTGATAATGGAACAAAAAATCAATGGTAAAAACAGGATAAAAAACCCTCTCAGTTACAAAAGGCCAAATTTAAAATAGCCAAAAAAGTGAAATAGAATGTAAGTCAACTTGTCTTTTCCCTAGTTTTGATAAGGTCACATTTAAGAATCAGTAAAAAATAATATTGCTCTATACTGCAGCCTCTGTATGTCAAGCTTTTACTGATGTCAAGGGGCAATTTTGCATGTGCAAGGATTAGTCCTTGTAAGTTACTGGTTTAAATTGTGCTCTCAAATGAGGACCCCTTTTGTACCTTGGCCATTCAAATGCCATGAAAATTATTTTCTAATTTGGCTTTTTGAGGAACACACATGAAGCGTCACATTTTCAAACAGTGGCCTATCATTTTGAATGCCCAGGTATGCCATTTGTATGCAGAATTGTTGCACTTTGAAATATGGGTTCCAAAGTACACAATTAGACTATATGAGTTGAATGTGCAAATGTAACTGTGTATGCAAATGGCTTGGAACTCAAAATATTAATATCCAGAATTAGATGCTGGGTCACAGCTGGATGAAAATTTAGCCACAATTATTGTTGATCAAACAGCTTATTCATTTTTGGGGGGAGAGGGAACCCTAAATGGGCCAAATCTTCATCTGGTGTAAATTGGTTTCTCTTCATGAGCGTCAATGGAGATAGGTCGATTTAATCCAGTTGAGGATCTGGCCCACATACTGTAGAAGGCAGCATCATCCCAACTGGATTTGAAGCCTCTCCTGAATCAGATATTTTCCCATTAGGCTGCAGTGGTCTTCACTTCTCCTTTCACTTACACAAGTTCAGCTCCATTGATTTCAGATGAGTTACTCTTGATTTATGTCATTTTAACATGGAGGAAAATTAAGTCCAGAGTGGAGTATATGCTACAATACTACTGGTATCTATATGTGTTATGTTAGTAGTAAGGACATGTGACAGAATAACCTCCCATGACAGGAGCAATTCAACATCGGGCCTGATTTTATTCTCACATTATTTTTACATGGGTATAGCTTCATTAACTTCAACTGAGTTGTTCCTTACAACAGTGTAAGTGAAAGGTGAATTGGCCCCAACATGTTATAGTGACATTCCACAGAGTCATTTTAAATAATTCTATTTTTGTTCATTATATTTGAATTTTTAATTTGCGCAGAAATTGTTTAGAATATTAAAGGCCAGATCCTTAGCTGGGGAATATTAGTGTAACTTTACTGACTTGGTCCTCAATCAATAAACACTGAAACTGAGTTCTAATGATGTGTAAATTGCTCTAATAAAAACTCATCGCTATAATTTTAAAAACAGCAGAAATCAAACAAATACCATGTTTTTAAAAATCTACATTATTTTTCATTTTGCAATATGAAAATTGATCTCTGTTTTCCTACCAACAACAAAAGACTCGTATTCTTTACTGTACACTCCCATTCACATTATGAATTACATGTCACATATTGCAAGGCTATAACTGCAACTGAAAGAGTGAAGGTTGATAAAAATCTACTCCAGGTTCCTCAGTGTCAGGATACTTATCAGCCTGCAAATTGCAAGACCAAGATTTAGGGTGGGTAAATAAATAAATGCTGACTAGTTCTAATTTACCCCAGACTAGTTCAACGTTCCTTGAGGAGAGCTCTGATAATATAATAATGGGACTGTGCACATATATGACACTTGACATGCAAGGATCTCAGCACACATTATGAACATTAATGAATTAAGTCCCCAAGCCTGCAAGGAGCTCTGCACATGGGTGCGCTCATATAGGCTCAGGGCCTTAGTCTCACAGCCCTCCTACAAGGTCCATTTTACAAATGAGGAGACCATGGCCCAAAGAGGTAAGGACTGACCGCTTCACCCTTTTGATTTTATGGCATCCAAACTGACTCATGTCCATCACTTGGAGAGTGGAGCATCAAACTGATAAGCCAGTCCCTTTTGACTTTATTTTTCTAGAGCACAGATTTCTAGGTGGGGGAATGAAGCCATTGCATTTAGTTTGGAAACATCCATTCTGTGTGGGATATTTTTATGTCACCTGAACCTGACCATTACTACTATCTGAAAACCATGGGAAAAGAGTCACAGCTTGTTCTCAATTATCCCTACCATATTAGGGTGCACACCTGGGGTTACATTCTGCTGTTGGTTATGCATTTGCAACCCCTTTATAGACAGTAGGATGCAATGTACGTATTCTGGTATAAAGACAAACAATATTTGGCCTATGATTTTTAGGAACCCATATTGTCTGGGTTCTTTTAGCATCTATCACAAACAAAACTGAAAGCAATTTATATTACACTTGCAAGTCATGAACAAATATTGCCCATTATTCAGACAAAAAACTCACAATATGAACACTACCTTCTAATCTCAACCCCCTACCAACCAAAACAAATAGGAAATTAATGCAATCTAAAAAATAAAAACCCTTCCTCCCACCCCAAGCAGATTTTTGACTCTGACAATGAAGAACCAGAAACTATATGAAGTCCACCAGGGACCTTACTATTGTTATTGATGTTACATGGAACATACTACAGCTCAGTTACTAGTGACGTGCGGCAGTATAAAACTGAGAGAGAGAGATTGATCCTCAACTGGTATAAATCAGCATAGCTTCACTGAACTGCACCCAAAAACACCAGCAGAGTAGCTGGCCTTGAAATTCTTGAATCTAAGATATAAAGAAAAAGGAGCTTGCAACCAATACGTGGTACTTTATCCAGCCGTGCAGCAGTGGCTTAAGGTTTTCAGATTCATGTTCTGCTACAAGGCTGTCTTCCTTTTAATTAGCACTCCAGGAAAAAACACGTGGCTAGCACACAAGGAAGATGAATAATACTTGTTAGTCTAAGCCTTTTAAGGGATACTGCGTAACACACACACACACACACACACAAACATGCGCGCGTGAAAACATCACAAAACTACAGGAAGCTCTATTGTGGTCTACATTCTTTAGAATTACTACCAGTAAGAACTCCCTGCACTCCGCTTCTATTTATCTGTTTGAGCAGGTAGAATATGTACACTCTATCAGGCAATTCACATAGAGATTTTAATAGCAGAATGTAATTCCTCAGCACAAGAAAAATGAAAGTGAAAGGTCTATGAATTATTACAAACCCACTCAATCTCTTCTGGCCATGCAGCAGTGCCCTGAACTGTAAAGGCTTTTTTTCTTGTGGTTAAGTTACCATGGAAGATGAAATAGTCACACAGATGTACTGGTCAGTAGAAACTGTTATTGCTAGCTGTATACTGACTATAAATACATTTTTGTTCTGATTTATAACCTCTCTCTACTGTATAAAGAAAAAAAAAGACCCCAGAAATATTTGTTTGTTTTTAAACAACTTTTTCAGACAAAAAAGTTTTCTTTTTCCAAAATAATATTTTTGGATGTTAAACCTCTGTTGTGAAGATGCATCAGATAATTCGCCAGACTGTTTGGAAACAAAACTCATTTCTGTTACAGTGAAGTTATTTTCTGCTCCATGAATATCTCCCAACACATCTTGGCTCTAGACCATATTGTTTTGTGGTTTGTTATCTTGCTGTCTTCCTCAAGGATTACTGTATGTCTTGGAGTATAAACTAAATGCCGACTGAATTTCTTCCCAAAGCAAAGTCCGTTTTTTGAATCTCTGAAGGACCTCCTGAACAAGCATGCAAGTTTATCTTTATGTGGAGAGTTTTTGTGCTGGACAACAGAACGTTCCATGTATAAGTGTAAGGAGGAAAGTGCTGAGCGGGAGAAGGAAGAATGATCTACTGGGTAGGGTCCTGGATTGAGACTCAGGAGACCTAGATTCAACGCCCAGCTCAGACACAGACTTCCTATGTAAAAAGCAACAGAGAGTCCTTTGGCACCTTTAAGACTAACAGATGTATTGGAACATAAGCTTTCGGGAGTGAATATCCACTTCATCAGACGCATATAAATACATCTGTTAGTCTTAAAGGTGCCACAGGACTCTCTGTTGCTTTTTACAGATCTAGACTAACACGGCTACCCCTCTGAGACTTCCTATGTGACATTAAGCTACTCATCTAATATACTTTCTGCCTCCGTTTCCCATACGTAAAACAGAGATAATGCCCACAAGGGTGCTGTGAGAATAAAATCAATTCATAGTTGTGAGACACTCAGATACTATGGTGATGAGGGCTATATAAGTGCCTAGGTAGATGGATGATAGAGAATGAGAATACCGCCACGTAGCCACTGAGTCACTCACAGCTAGCATCTTGAGCAAGGCCTAAGCTAAGCGCCTCATCAGCATGACAAAGATCACATGTAAGTCCACCTCTTCTCAGATACACCTATTCTTTACCCACATGTTGTCTCTTTTTATCCTGTGAACTTGTAATACACTGGGCAGAGAGACAGCTTGAGACTTATTGCTCTAGATGCTCTGCTCTGCCCAGTATAAACTTGGTGCACTGGGAAGGGGTGCAAATGACCCAGTTGCCACTCCCAGGTCCTGGGGCCAGTTCTAACCTCGTGCAGAGCAGCCTCCGTGAGCTACTGTAAAATACGCTATCTGACTATGATCCCCTCGGGGTCATTAACTGGTGGAAAATACCTGGGCAATAGCACTTCACACTCCCTCTTGCCTCCAATGCGAGGGGTTGTACACATGTGGAGTGTGCCACAGGAACCAGCTCTGCCAGTTCTACATTCACTGGGAGACTGGGGAAATCTGGCAGCTTTGTGTCTCCTTCGTGCCACCAGAACAGGGCAAAAGGGTCAGACCCTGGCTCCCCACCTCTCAGTGCTTAGTAAAATGCCCGGCACTTACCACCTCTAGCTTCTACCGCCAATTAACGATACTACACTTGCACTGACTCACAACATTCTTACGCACTCTGCAGCACAGGGGCTTACAGAATCAGGGCACTTTATGCCTGTCCTCCTTTCGTTTCTCTCCATGTAAAATGGATGTTTACCATTCTAAGAAGCCCATCCAAATTAAAATAAGAAAAGCTAGACTCAACCGCCTTTCCCTGAAACACACAGGAGAGAACGTGTTTCAAATCACATACCTTACAAGGATAAAAACTCAAGCTACCTGACACAGTTCTGTAATAGCAACGATACAAACAGAAGCCGGCCCATGGGAGGCCTGTGCTGATTTTACAAGGTGCTTAGGTCACCATCAAACTTTGTGATGAGGATTGTGTGTAACAATTTCAACTTGTTTGATTGAAATATTTGCATTATAACTTGTTTGGGATTAAAAAAAAGTATTAGGAACTTAATACTTCGCATTGGTTTTGGTCTGTGAATTTTTGAATCATCTAGAGAATATGAGCTCCTTGATGAAAAGTACTATTTTGTGTTATGAACCAGAAAATAATGGCCTATCAGACTATAGAAAGTGGTCTACAGCATCTATCTTTAATCTTTTTGTGTAAGTGTTCTAGACACTGTAATTTCCAATAACAATAATGGAATAAATACCTCATTAACCCCTTTAAAGCTTCCAACACCATGACAATATCTAAATGAACTGTCAGTGGAACAGGCATTGTTCAGTAAGACAGTAGACCAGAAAGTTAATATTGAGCTATATCCTCAATGAGGTAACTGAAATGTATCCACATTCTCAACAATCGGATGGCTTATATATTGTCACTACGGTATAAGGAGAAATCTAAAGGGATCATAAATCATTTCACCTTTGCAACAAGAGATAAAAACAGCATTTACTGAACTTTGGAAGGAATGTTTGTTTAGACAGAGTTTAACTTTCAGAAGAGCCACTGCTTGAACTTCATATTTATGCATTTCTGATCCATAAACCTATTGATATGGCACTATACTAGTCATAAATTAGTATTCGGACAGACTAATACCCACTGCTGTACTGAATGTCATGGATATTTATTGAATGGGAAGTAAAAGTGTAATGTCGAGTTTGAGCAGAATATTCACATAACAATAAAAAGTATAGATTTGGCTTTAGGGAACAATTCACGGTGCTTGAATGCATCAAAAAGGAAAGTAGGCAACTTGTTCAAAAATATGAAGAATTTAATTAGTAAGTATGGTTAGGCGGTGAAAGTGTCCAGATCAAAATCAAAGCCTGTGGGTGAAACAAAGAAGGACTATATTATGCAAGACAATGGACATTCTATTGACTCGAACAACATGGTAATAGCCATTGAGGTAAAAGTACCGCAAAAATGAGTTGTGGGGGAAAGGGGCAAAAAGGAATTGTGCCTTTGCTTGGAATCTAGTCAAACATCTTCTTTGTAGGAACATAGCAGGAAGCATTATACCTCACCCATCATTCATGCAGCATAGGATCTTGTAGTCCTTCAGAACATGGAGAATGGGCCAAATATTTCTCTCAGTTACAGTGCTGAAATCACATTGGGGTAGGGTGACCAGATGTCATGATTTTATAGGGACAGTCCCAATATTCGGGGCTTTTTCTTATATAGGCACCTATTATCCCCCACCCCCGTCTCGATTTTTCACACTTGCTGTCTGGTCATCCTACTTTGGGGTGTCATTGCTACAACAGAGGAACTTGTCCCAGAGTCTGCTGAATATCAGGATTTAGTTTAAAATCATAATGCAATTCTCAAACAGTTGCATGCAGATAGACGGAGCAGAATATCAGATATGAGTTCCACCATGTAGAGCTGAAGGAAGAATTTTGCCCTTTATGAAAACATCAAATATGCATTCTTTGAATGAAATACCTAATAGTTCTGAAAAAATACTAAGCTGAGATGTTTAGCCGAGAGGAGTAGGTCACCCAATTCTAGGTGGGAAAGAAGCATACAAGTTCTCTAGGTAGCTTTGCAAATCTCAGCCTTAAAAGCAATTCAACCATTTTTCAGACACTAGTTGCTTGTATATTAGAATCATGCTCAATCCAAAGCAACAGTGGGTGGGATTTTCAAAAGCACCCAAGTCACTTAGGAGCACAAGTCCCATTAAAAATAAATGAGCCTCAGGTTTTGGGTGTCCAGCCTGAGACACCCTAAAGGGGCTTGATTTTCAAAGAGCAGATGTTCAAACACTTTCTGACCATCAGGGCCCACTTAAGGTGGCAGCAATTTGGGCACACAAAACAGAAGACACCCAAATCACTAGCACTTTTGAAAATATAGGCCATAGAAAACAACAACAACAAAAAATACATGAAGGGCTACCCTGAGACATTAAATTACAGCACTGGGATGTCAACGCCCATTTGGGCTGATTGCAAAGTTTGAACCCTGAACCTTCAGTAAGAACCCCTAACAACTTGAGCTAGTGGTCTAAGTCCCCTAGCTGGAAGCCAAAGCAGACTCATAAACCTTTGTGGCTCAGCCATTCATGAGAGACACGTAGCATACCCTGAATAGTGGGTTACAAAGCACTTGAGGTGTGGAATGGTATCTCCATGTCAGGAGTTCTGGGGTGCATGCCTCCCAAAGCTCCCACGGAGTGCAGTTGTTACCCCACTCTCAAAGAGGGTGCAGTGTGCTCTTCCCTCGACAGATAGCTTGGTTGGGGCACGGGGCTATGGCTCTGCCTCCCTCTCACACTCCCTGCCCCATGTGAGAGGACTAGGGGGGCTAGTCAGGTGTAGTCCTTGAGCCCACGGTACTATAAACAGATACAATTGGTACCTAGCTACCATTTGTGCCTCTGAAACTCTCCTCCAATGTCTTCAGAGATCTCACTGGGGCAGTACAACTCTCACCATCTCCCATGCAGGCCTAAGTCTACCAGGTACAACCCAAACGGTGGAAGTTTGTCCCTCATCACAACAGAATGGGGTTAGGAAGTTTTCTCTTTTACATATCTTAGAGGAATGTAACCATTTTAGACTATAAAAATCATGGATCTCAAGAATGCAGATGCAAAGGTGTTGTGAACTGCTGAGACTTCTTTTATTTATTTCTGATGTCTTGCAATACACCACCACCAAAACTATCTCCCAACCAGCACATGAAAGCTATGCAGAATTAATTTGGCAATTTCTTTTAAGGCAAAGGAAACACTTGACTGATTTGTAGTAGGAAATTAACTTCCCAAAATGCAAGGTGAAGCAAAAAGGTGCTGGCTGGAATTAACTCTTTACATGCGTTATGACACCTGCTACAGGAAGATGCCTAACACAATATGTAGACAAAGCCAAATGAGGGGTAAGCAAACCAGTTTGGAAAATATAAGAGCGACCCCTCCTCTGCACCCTTTGTCCATCTCTAAACTCAAACTTTTTTGAAGGTTGACAACACAGAGGTACTTGCACCCAAACCCTGGAGTCATATTTGCATTTAAGGCCTAATTCTGAGCTCAGTTACACTAGTGTAAATCAGAAGTAGTGTTACTCAGGAAGTTAATGCTCATGACAACCATTAAGTCCTGTTAACCTGAATTTATATTTTACAGTGGAAAAAAAGAAACCCCAATATAAATTGCTGGTTACATTGGGGCTCAGTCCTGCAAGGTTCTGAGCGCTCTGGTCCCAATTCTGCAAAGAACTGAATCACAAAGTTGACTTTACTGCCTGGCTGGATCTGGATCAAAACCAGAGTGCACAGCATCTTGCAGATGATTTTCATAATCAACAAATTTGATGCTCCTAACAAGGAGAAGCACATAGTACTAACTAGAACTAGGCAGACAGGGCTCACAGAGGGCTCAAGTGGGACTTCAATTGTGCATAGGCTTTAGGCTAGCCCTCTACATGGAGATGAATTTCACCTCCGTTCCTAACCCTCATTATTACATTTTTTGGTTCTCTTGAGTAGAGACATCTGATTTGGCTAATTTCCCTCCCACATACACACTTATATGGTGACTTACTAGTGTGAAAAAAAAATTGAAATAGGGACCGATTAAGGTATTTTAAAGTCACTGATTTATTCAATTAATTTAGCCTCTTTGTCATGGGGTGACACTGGCCCTTTAAGAAGGAAGAGGCCAGTGCATCTGTGTCTGGTCAGCTGACCCCAGCTGAACTTCAGAGAGTGCAAATGGGCTCTCCTCCTCCTGGAAGGCCTATGAAATTCAATGGGAGTTGGGCTCCTAACTCCCATAGGTTCCTTTGAAAATCCCTGCTACATCTTTGTACTGCGCTTTGCACAATGTGGAGCCCATCACAGGCATAAATAATATTGAATAATAAAAGTTGAAACAAAATGGGATAAAAAGGGCATTTCCCCTGAACTCACTCCTAGGTCTATTCTCTTCTCTGTCGGTCCACACTAACGTGAACAGGAATTATGCATGTTCTTCGGACTCTGCTCCTGCAAACAGGTGCCCAGGTGTGAAATTATGCAGGACTAGACCCTTACATCTGTGCAAACTCCACCTAAATCAGTGAGACTCTGTTTAATGGTCCATACCAGAGTATCTTTTTGCAGGGCTGGGACCGTGGTTTGTAACGCAATGAGATAGGAACACTTTTTTAGACTTCATTATTTGTTAGATATACTTTTTACCCAAATTCTGTGACCTGGTCAATAAGCAGTTAGTATTTTATGACAAAGTGCAAGTGGTAGTGTTAACAGAGGTTTGTAAGTACATGCACACATGAGAGTTGAGGCTAATTTTTATGACTCCAGAAGAACTGTGGGTAACAAACAGAAGTCAATTTTTATGACCACAATGATTGTATCCTCTCGATGCTTTCAGAAAATTGATACTAATTAACTGAATTGAGTAAGGCTAAGTACACTTGCTCACAGACCGGCTGGTATATCAAGTACTGTACTTGAGAATTTTTCAAAGGGGGAAAATGATTAACATATTTTATCAAAAAAGAAATTGGTGGCCAGTCAAAATATACAACATAAACTCCCAGTTTAAAGTACTTTAAATTCCTTTATTATCTTACAATTTCATAAATCATTAGTTTCCAAATGTTTAATATAAAACAAAAATATTTTAAAGAGAGTCTTTTATATATGAAGATGATAAAAATGGATTTGGTTGTTGCAATGACGCAAAGTACTTTCACTGAAAATTTCAAACTCTTATGATTTTAGTATTAACCTTTCTATAACCTCCATCTTGCCTCTCAGTCTTGCCCTCAAAACAAATGAGCTAACGCTCCTCGCAGCACTGTTATCATATTCCACTCTTTATTATTTCACTTGCTAAATGTTTTCTTTCCTAAGACACTCAAACTGATTTAATACCCTTCCTGCTTAGGCTCTGCCTTATGCACAGATGTACAAGACTTTTGCATCAATTTAAAGCGCAAGTGATGAATGGAATTTAATGATCTTTTTTGTACAGTTCTGTGTAACACTAAACAATGGCCAATGCATTCATTCATGATCAGTTTTTTGCCTTGTTTTTAATTAGCTTCCTATCTGGAGGGGCGGTGTGAAAAATTGCACCCTGGGCCTTAATACATCTTTCTTTTATAAAATGTATGTACAACAAATAAAAAGCACATTTTAACCTACCTGCTACCTATTACGTTAAATGTCATTGCTACTAAAGACTGGCAGTTTCGCTATCAAACGCCCTCATTATTTTATTCCAGCTCTAGTTTGGGTATAGTCAATCAAATCACACTAGATTTATGTCAGATGCTAACAAAATACAGTATAAATAGAGCTATTGAGTACAATTCAGTGATTCTGTGTTTATTCAGCTCTAAGCTATGAAGCTAAAGTGGATACCATTTATAACCAAGACATGCATTCTTCATGGCCATAAGAGTTAGCAGGCCATAGCTAGAGCACTTTTAAGCCTGAGAAAATATAAAGTGTTCCTATGAGCGGACTCAATTTTTTTTTAAGTATACAAATTAATAACTTATATAAAGATAGAAAACACTACCATGGCTATAGCTCAAATATTTTGATTGGGAAAGTTGTTTGATGGACCTAAAACAACCTTGTTTGCAATGGAAGCCTCATTATTAATGGTCAGTGATTTTAGTACTTTCAAAAGGTGACTTTCCAGGGGAAGGATTTTAGGAGTATGGCTACATATTCGAGGCTTCCATTCACATGGACATTTGCAGACCTTTTCCACTTGCTCAGAAGAAAAGTTTGCATATCTGGGCCTTCAGCCTCATCAAGCCAATTTTGTCCATGCAGAATTACTGAAGTCCTGTTTCGCTTACAGGATTTACAGAAGGGCTATGAAAATAGCAGCCTTAGAATGTCAGGGGAGAGCCATTCACACAGAATTCTATGCACATGTTCCTCACTTCCATATTCAACCATGATTTCTACTTGACCCAACCAAGAGCAGTGAGTATTGTACAGTGAAGGATTTAGTCTCTCTGGCAAGCCAGGTTTGGCAAGACTAAAGGTTCAGTGAAACCTCGGGATTTCCCAAATGGGGAACCAACCAGACTATTTATTTTTAATCCGGAATCTAGGGTGACCAGATTTTTGGGTCTTTTTCTTATATAGGCTCCTATTACCCCCCACCCCCTGTCCTGATTTTTCACACTTGCTGTCTGGTCACCCTATCGGAATCTCAGCTCTCTGAAGGCCTTATGATGTCAGTCTACAGTGAAGTGCATGTAAGGGGTAAAAATGAATGAAAAGCCCTTGTTATAACTTTGCTCCATTGCATGCCTTCAGGTATACAGAAAACATAATGTGCAGGAAAAAGCAATGGACATAGTTTGAAAAATCAACGCAAGTCACCAAACAAGTAGCCATCCTGAAAGAAAGGTCCCTATTCATGCTATTAACATGCACACAATGGGTAGGAGAATGCCTCTTATCTTAGCACTTGATGATACTTTTTCAAGTATCCATTTGGAAAGCCTGGCTGACATACAAGTGCCTAGCAGTCCCCGGAAAGCTGTTCAGGCCTGGCGGTTGGATGTCACCTTTGTCTCAGGCCTCGAGAGCAGCCACAACACTGCCATAAGTATAGATGACCATATTAATTCAGATGTCACCCTATGGTTTTGCCAACCTGATTGTTTATATGGCTACGGGCATGGGCTAAACAGATGGAAAGTTATTGTTGCTACAGGCAGCACTGAGTTACGGTACATATCTGTGAATGCACTTTTTGCAGGGCAGCATATGCTGTGACTCGCCCCTTGGTTCCGTCCACTTTAGCTCAGACCTTGCCCACTTGTTCTGGGATAAGATTTCACAACAACAAATGGGGTACATGTGACATAGAATCATAGAGTATCAGGGTTGGAAGGGACCTCAGGAGGCCATCTAGTCCAACCCTCTGCTCAAAGCAGGACCAATCCCCAACTAAATCATCCCAGCCAGGGCTTTGTCAAGCCTGACCTTAAAAACCTCTACTGACTACTGTATTGTATCATGTATGGCAGCCCACGCACTGCTGTGAAAATGGTTTGCTGGGCCAACATTGCTAACATATGACAATTTTCCAGGCTTTAACATAGCAAAATGTCAACTTCCATCTGAGCACTTAGCAACTAATAAATTAAGCCTCACAACAACCTCAGGGGAGCGTTAGCATGTTGACTAAGGGGAAAATGAGGCACAGAATGATTGAGGAAAGCCACTCAGCAAGCCAATGGTAGAGGCAGGATTAGAGCTTGTGATTCCTACTCCTTGCTCTAACCATGAGGACATGCCTCCTTTTAAACACAGCACAGCCCATATGCATCCGTGCACAGCATCCGCTTGAACTTTCCGGAGAAGATCAAGACTGACAATACATTTGGAGAATAAAAAAATCCCCGGAATATAGATGCTTCCCTACAACACCAATCTAAATGAGATTCACATCCTGTGGAAGTACATTACCCTTGATTAGCAGCCTTTTATTTTTAAATATTGACCACAGGGCTCCGTTAGTTTATTTAGACCTGTGACAATGAGCTCTCCTGCTTAATGACAGCTGAGTCTGAGCAGGTGCCATTGGGCATATGGATGGGAACGAAGAGTATATTATGAGTAAGAGAAGAAGGACGGAAAGGGGGGTGCTTTTGTTTTTATGTATTTACTTTGCTGTGGATTGGCCTGTTAAAATAATAGCAACCCAGCGATTGAAATGATCCTAGGTCTCTGTCAGACAAATCACAGCTCAACTTATTTTCTTTCAGTTACATCAGAAAGTATGAACTCGCAACCTTGGCCCGAGCTCTTTTAATCGTACACTGACAGGGCAGGAATAATTCACCAGTTGAGCTAATCAAAGGTGAAAAGGGAGAATCAGTAAATGTCGTATCCTTTTGCCACTTTCATCAATCCGACTAACTGAATTTGAGCTAAAGCTTGGCAAATTTTCTGCAAAGGGAAATTAATATGTAACACATCTGAGGCCTGATGCGGGCCTGTAAAATTGGAAAGCCTGCGTTATATCAGAGGGCGATTATTGAGAGAGAGAGAGAGAGAGAGAATGTCCAGACCCTAGGTAATCAGAAAGACGCTTCTGTGTATCTCTCTGCTTTGATAGCACTCTGACCTACCAGCCTGGCACCTGAGTAGAAATTCCTCTTCTTTTCAATTTTTTCCCCATCAGGAATATATTCTATTGCCCATTTCTGTTGCCCACACATGATTGAATCAATTCAATTACGTTGGAAAAGTTGATACATATTCAGGCCATGAAGACACTCAGGATAGAAGGAGAGGAAAAGAGACAAAGAAATCCGTATTTACTCAATAATAAGTTTCATTTGGAGAAGGTTTGAAAACAATTCTCTCTCGCATTTGTCCCTGTCAGATCACATTATTCACAAATGAAGTTTACAAAATATCAATTCAATTTCAATAAGAGAGCCTGAATCTCAACACACGAGGGCTGAATTTACCAAATCATAACACTTGAGGGGACCCTGGTGGCTTCCAAATATTTTCCAGTCAAAGGTAATCAACAGCAGACTGCTGAATACTAATACATTCAATTTCACCCCTTTTGTTCGCATCTGTCCCCTTATAATACTATTTTCTACACTTCCAAATCACTGATGATGGCAGTCTGGAAAAAAAGAAGGGTGGGGGCTATCATACAGCCCAGACGGTTTTGTGAAAAACACTCTCAAATATCTACAAGATCCTCCCTTTTTAAAATCAATTTGTTGATGAGTAAACTAGGGAACAGTGGCACAGAACACCAGAATGCCACCCAACATCACCCCCAACTGTCTTCTAATCACATTCTAAGCACAGCATAGGTTTCCCAAACTAGCTGCTTGCATTAAAATTTGGTAACTAGACAACAAATGTCACTTCCTTCTCAATTTATCCCTAGTTATTGCAGCAGTAAGGAGGGAGACATTGCGTGCTAACAATGGACCAAGTCCTATGAAATGCTGAGTTCTTTCATCTTGGTGGATATGACCCCATTCTCAATGGGAAAAATCCCATTGACTTGAATGGGTGCTGGATCATGCCCCAATTGAGTACAAGCCACATGTAACTCAGAACAATTTGCATTTCTATAGTGTCTGCTATCTCAGAACTTCCAAAGGCTTTACAAATATTAATGAATTAAGCATCATGGTATTCCAATGAAATCAGGAAGGATTATTATGCCCATTCTACAGGTGGAACACAGAGGTACACTGCAGCTAAGTGACTATGTACACACCTAAGCATGGTGTTCAATATTTTGCTATCTTCCAAGGGTAGGAACAAGCTGCAGGTTCCATTTCCAGTTCTGCAGGAGAGTCTGTTTCAAAGCTGTGGCATGTTTAGTTATAGAAAAGCAATCACTAATCCACAACCAAATAGTGTTTATCTTGGAATTTGGGCATGGTATGTTTGCAGGGAAATTCCCTATCTACAGGCAAAAGGAGGAGATGTTTCTGGGCAGGTTGGTTGAAAAAAAATATTTCATCTGTTTGAAGGTATTCAGGGGTTTTTGGAAAGTTAGAATAAGTCCCCGGGGGAAGGATTAAAGGGCAGAGAGCAGGGGAGGTGGTCAAACGTACAAAAAATTGGGGAATACATAATGGTGCATAAAAGGTTCATCAGCATGAGTTGGGGAGTACCACATTACTCTGAGTTATACAGGTTATCCCAGATGTGCACTGATAAACTTTTATACCACGCAACAGCATCATGTATCCGGGGTATGCCAGAAAATTTGTATTAGGAACGTTTTAAAAATGTTATTGGAACTATGGTTTTTTATTTCTCTGCCTGTAAAGCCCGGTGCCTTCGTTATCATGAGTCTAACTGTTCAGAGATTCATAGATTCATAGACTTTAAGGTCAGAAGGGACCATTATGATCATCTGGTCTGACCCCCTGTATGCTGCAGGCCGTAAGACCCTTCCCTGGACTCTACCGTTGAAGTCCCCAATCCTGTGTTTTAGTGACTTCAATCGGCTGAGACCCTCCTGCTAGTGATCCCTGCCCCATGCTGCGGAGTGGAGAAGTAACTATGAAAAACCTCGAAAAATAAACTTAAAATTGCATTTCTGTACATAAAAATATCATCAGTTTAAAGTTTATCATCTGAGGAGCTACCAGAGCTAGAAGCAAGTGTAGGGTCCCGAAGGGAAGTTGGCTTCCATCTCCTCTCCTATTTCTAGCTCCACAGCTTCCTGAGATATTGGACTTTAAATCTGTGTCATATTTCTATACAGGAAAACCTGTCACTAGACCAGGACTGAATCTTGCCAGCCTTGGGTAGATGTAATTTAGGAAGAAATTCCACATTTTGAAGTAAAAGGAGGAAACGTGTCTATGGCAGTCTGAGTTGTTGGGGGGGGTTTTGGGTCTCTGCCTGATGGTATGGAAGGGTTTGGAATATTAGAAAGGCCCAAAGGAGATGGATTAGTGGTCAGGTGATGCAGTCATAGGGTTTTGATCAGGGGTTCTCAAACTGGGTGTCAGGACCCCTCAGGGGGTCACAAGGTTATTACATGGGGGGTCGCAAGCTGTCAGCCTCCACCCCAAACCATGCTTTACCTCCAGCATTTATAATGGTGTTAAATATATAAAAAAATGTTTTTAATTTATTAGGGGGATGAAAGGGGTCACCAGTACAAAAGTTTGAGAACCACTGGTTTTGATAATGGCACAGGCATAGCTGTAATTTGCCTGGGTACCAGCTCTACATATATCTGTAAATATAGATGATACACACACACACACACACACACACGCTAAGCTTCAGTTTAATTAATGGATCAGGCCCCAGCTACCTTAGACATCAAACCTCCCTCGGCAAGCTGCCAATACAGTTGTACTCCTCTGGGACAATGCAATTCCGCAAAGCCCAGAACACACAAAGCCAGAGCAGAGCACAAAAGCATCCTCAGTTGAGGCAAACTAGCTGTGACACAGACTTCTAGAGGACAAATTCAGGGTCTAGCCTTTAGAAAACGCTGAAAACCTTCCTGTTTGGTCACGTTTCCCCTCCATATTCAGAACAACATTCATTACATCAATTGCCTCCTCTCTTTTACACCAAAGGAGAGAGGCTACCCCAAGCAGAGCTTTCACTCACCCAAAAAAGAGGAGCCAGAGATTCCATGATGTCAATTAGGAATGTCATTATTTTATGAAGAAGGCACTCAGACTCTATGGGGGTGAGTGGCCGTATAAAACTCCTAAGATAAATAGATACATGCTCGCATGTATACATATGCAATGGTTAAAGTAGATTGAAACAAGAGGGGGCGTTCACACTATGGCAACCAAAGAGGAGGCGGCGCTATAGAGGAAAACTGGCCAGGGAAAGGAGGAAGACCTTTCTTCTGTTCGCCCTTACTTTAGCCTCCTATTTAGGCATCTGTGTGTGTGCACTGTTATCTACATCTGCATACACACCCGTGCAAGCACATCCTGTATGTACACAATGGTAAGTATAATAAATGACTCACAAGACTTGCAAACAAATGTCATTTATGATTATGGGATGCTGCTGAAAAATATGGCGCAAATTGCTTAGCATGAAATTTTACTTTTACTCTCATTCCATTATAATACCACTGCAGAATTCTTCCCCTCCTTGACTTTTTTCTGGCTTTACATGGAACGATAGAGAGCATATTAACCCCATGCTGTTATAAAAATGGTTTTATGCTTTGGAAATTATGCCAAGACAAAACCAAATAGCTCAACTTAATTTTCCAACATTTACAGGTTATTGTGAACTATCAAACCAATACTTGCAAAAAAATTATATTAAAATGGTGGTTAATATAACAATTTACAAACCATACCCTTTTAAAACACAGCAATTGTTGTTCTTAGCTCTATGGAGGCCACAGACTGTGCAGACAACGATTAAATAATACAAGGTTTTCTTTATATATTAGGAGGGTGAAAATGTGTAATTGGAAAAGAAAGTGAAGACTCCCTACAAAAGGATTTTGCACGGACATATGCCTTAATGGATTACTGTTATCAGTCTCACCACATAAACTAACAAGAGTGCTTGGAGTCTACCCTTTTTTTTTAGTATCTTTAGAAATGGGAGAAAATAAGCATTTAATGGTATTTTGAGAACATTTAAACCTCCTCATTATATTCTAAAATTGATCCCAGCGTTTCTGCCTCACGCAATGAATGGTTACACTGATTTTGTGAACTGCTAGGCCTAGATCCTGTGGGAACTCAAGAGAGAGACAGAATGAGTTTTGGGCCATTCCACTATTTCAGCTCATTGCAGGTCCCTTGAACAGTCTAGTGATAAAAAACAATCAGATGATTCTTGAGGAGAAGAAAAATATTTTACACCAAAGGTATGAAACCCTCCCTTTGAGCAACGGGTCTGAAGCCACAATGCCACACATTCTCAAAGTTAAGGGGCGGGTCAGATCACAGGGACATGGTGCTTCCCTACTCTTTTGCAGTGGCTGTTCTTCCATTGGGATGCCTGAGAAACTATCACGCTCACATATGTGAGAACCCACAGGTAAAATACATGCATTGCCTTTCAAACGCTTTGTGCTGTTTGAGGTGGAAGTATCACAAGGCAATTTTTTCTTTAGAAACAGCTCTTTGCCTTGTAAATTTGTTTTTAGAAAGAGAAAAAAACATTTGAAATTGGTCTTTAGGTTTGTAAAGGTCTAAATGTGGAAAAACAAATGAACAAAACCTCAAAGAAACACAGAAAAAGAAAGGAGAACACAGGACCAGGAACAAGTCAAGAGAAAACAGAAACCCTCTTTGCGCGCTGTTTGCTTTGAATTTGCCTTGTTGGAAGCCAAGGAAAACCCCCAACCTGCACAGGGACAATGGTTAAATAAGAAAAAGATTATGAAGCATTTATTCACCTAAATCCCTTGAACTAACTGAGGATTGGGATCAGTGCTGAAAGACAGGGGGAAAGCTGTAGAGCATTAGAGGAGTCACAGTTTGGTTTGAGTTCATTCTCATAATCTTTTTTTTTTTTTTTTTTTTTTTAAAAGGATGTTAATTCTGTACATTGAAAAATATCCCACAACTCCAAAGCTGTCCATTGTGATCCTATACCTGAATCAAATTCTTAAAATGTTCTATTTTTAAAAAACATCCACAATGGTTTTCTGCAGCAAGAAACCAACCTGTAGCAAATTCAGAATGGATAAATCCTTATCTATTCAAGAGCACAGAATGGTCAGAGTGTATTTCACTTTGGGGCAATCTTAGATGCATATCCAGAGAGGTACTGAAAGAATGCAAAGATTTGCCTTTCTAAAGATTTGGGAATATAAATTTCAAGTAACACTTTTCCATAGCTACTGATCATCTACATATTTCACCTATATCAAGTTAGCAATTTAAAGGATGAACCTGGTCTCCAGTTCATAAAATATGCAAAAATGGAACAAGATTGTACGTCCATTGTTTAAGCATCAAAGTGTATCTATTCAATCTGTGTATAAAATTGACTTGAGTAACTGCATGATACTATCAGTGACCTTTTCCCTACCTTCTCCTTATATCCCCATTGTTTGTTATGCTTGTTGCCTGTTGCTTTTTGTTTTATATTAAATCTTTAATCCTGCAAACAGTTATGCAAGCATTTAGCTGTATGCATTTGAATAGTCCCAATGACATCAATGGGACTACTTGTGTGTGTAAAGTTAAGCATGTGTGTGCTTTATCCAAAATTCTTCATACCTAATAATATGGGGAAGGGCTCAATTTTTAGAACATGGTTTGGGCAGGATCTCATTTTATCTATATTTTCTTTACATGTCTCTCTTCTTCCACTTTTTTTTCCTAGAAAGATCACCAATAAAAGATTGTAGAGACATTTAATGCAAATGCAGTTGAATTACTCATTGCATGTTGCATTGAAAGCCAGGAAGGCCATTGGATTTCCCAGTGTTTAAACAGTCATTTTCTGTTGCCTTTTTTGCCTTAGGCCTTGTCTACCCTACAGAGTTTTGTTGATGCAAATTAAGCTGACAATCAAAAACTGCTATAATTACATCACTTGTGCATGTTCACACTACGCTCCCTCTGTCTGCAGAGCACGTCCACTCTTGATGCTCTAGCATCAACAGTGAGTAGTGCACTGTGGGTAGCTATCCCACTGTGCTACTCACCATCACCTGCTGCCAGGAGTTGTGGGAAGGTGGAGTGGATTGCAGTGCATCATTGGTGTGGGCTCCACATCCCACAATGCAATTCTTTCCATCCCAACATTCCATGGACTTCCGACTGCGTTTTGCAGCATTTTTCAACAGCCCCTATTTACTGTGAGCCCACCATCTCTGTCTGAAAGGATGGACCCCACACTGCTCTCTACTGTTGTGGTCACTGTTATGAACACATCACAGATGGTCATGCTCTCCCAAACTGAACAGGAATCAGAGCTGCCTGACCTATCGTGTGCCATGAAAAGAAATACCAGATTACTTTTGGCATTCACAGAGCAGCTGAACATGGTGGACCATCACTTTTGGGCTCAGGAAACAAGCACTGAGTAGTGGGATCACATCATTATGCAGGTGTGGGATGATGAGCAGTGGCTGCAGAACTTTCAGATTGGGAAAGCCACCTTCTAGGAACTGTGTGCGGCGCTCACTCCAGCACTACGGCACAAGGACACTAGAATGACAGCTTCCTTTTTGGTGGAGAAGAGCAATTGCTGTGTGGAATCTGGTGACTCCAGACTGCTACCAGTCAGTGGCAAATCAGTTTGGAGTCGGGAAATCGACTGTTGGGGCTGTGTTAATGCAAGTGTGTAGGGCCATTAATCGCATCCAGCTGCAAAGGACTGTGACTTTTGGCAATGTGTGTGAAATAGTGGATGACTTTGCAGTAATGGGATTCCCTAATTGCAGAGGGGCGATAGATGGCATGCATATTCCAATTTTGGCCCTGGACCATCTTGCGATGGAGTACATCAGTAGAAAGGGGTACTTCTCTATGGTATTGCAGGTGCTTGTGGATCACTGTGGGCATTTCACTGATGCACCTTCCTGGACCACTCTGTGTTGTCTGATGCATCTTCAGGAACACTGGCTTGTACAAAAAGCTCTAAGCAGGGAACTTCTTTCCAGACCAGAAGCTTATAGTGGGGATATAGTTAAAATGCCCACAGTGATCCTGGGAGACCCAATGTACCCCTTATTCCCATGGCTCATGAAACCTTACAAAGGAAACCTGGACAGCATCAAGGCTGTCACAAGACTGTCACAGAGCAACACTAGGCTGACCAGGTGCAGAATGACCGTGGGATTTGCCTTTGGCAGATTAAAAGCATGCTGGCGCTGCCTTTATGGCAGATTAGACCCAAATAAGGAAAACATTCCCATGGTCATAGCATCGTGTTGCGTGCTCCATAATATTTGTGAGGCTAAGGGTGAAGAGTTTACCGCAGGGTGGAGTGCAAAGATGGATTGCCTGGATGCTGAATTTGAGCAGCCAGATACCTGGGCTGTTAGAGGGGCACAATGTGGGGGATATTCGAATCAGGGAGGCTTTGAGGCAACATTTTGATAATGAGAACCAGTAAAGTATCTTTCTATACAGCATTCTGCCATATTTTGTTAACTTGCCGCCGTGCATGAAAATTGTGATGATTCCTGACCGGGATTTTCAGTCAGCAAATGATCAAACTAGGCCACTAGGTATTACTACCAGCAGCAATCATCAGGTGTAGGAGACAAATATATATTGGTTATTTTCCAGAGAGTTTGTTTTTATAAAATACCAATTAACAACACTCACAAAAGGGTTGGTGGGAAGGGAGATAACAGTGCAGGGCAGTGTAGGCTCTCATAGCTGTGTGTAAGTCCAGTTATCACGGATGGATTCAACAGGGTACCAAGACGTTCTGGGAAGAGACCTGGAAAACAGTGCTAATCCTGAAATGCACCTAGGAGTAATAGTAGAGAACAAATTAGACATGAATCTGTAATATGCCCAACAGTGTATAGGTTTGAGCACGGTCTTTGCAGAATGCTCTGGTTAACTAATTTAGGATATTTCAGATGGAGAGGTGAGTTCCTAAAATGAAGGCCCATAGCAGGAAAACACTCTGCCATTAGCATCCTCAGGGACTGACAACTCAAGTGCCTCTGTGTTTTGGGTTTTGTGTAGGGAGAGGGCAAAATTTCTCCTTTAATGCACTGGAACACTTTTGCTCCTGATTCTTATTTACACTAAGGCTCCTTTTCAACACTCTGGTAGTTTAAAAGTGGCCTTATTGACGCTCACTTTAAGAGCCCTTCACATTGCCACTGTGTAAAAGAGGATAAGGCCCTTTTATTATTATTGGCATTTATTTTATATTTATTTTCATTTTGTCTGGCTTTCCAAAAGCTCCGGTATAATTAACAGAACGCCCCATTACCTTCCCCTCCTGCACAAAAAGAAAGGTTCACTTCAAATAATTTTTGTGAGGTTAATGGGAAAACAGGGCCGGCTCCAGCTTTTTTTGCCACCCTGAGCGGTGAAAAAAAAAAAGAGGCCAAAAAAAGAGAACACAGAGGCTACATCTACACTACAGGGGGGAGTCGATTTAAGATACGCAAATTCAGCTACGTGAATAGTGTAGCTGAATTCGACGTATCGCAGCCGACTTACCCCGCTGTGAGGACGGCGGCAAAATCAACCTCTGCGGCTTCCCGTCGACAGCGCTTACTCCCACCTCCGCTGGTGGAGTAAGAGCGTCGATTCGGGGATCGATTGTCGCGTCCCGACGGGATGCGATAAATCGATCCCCGAGAGGTCGATTTCTACCCGCCTATTCAGGTGGGTAGTGTAGACCCAGCCAGAGTGGAGAAAGACCCTGAAGGAAATATTTAAAATAGAAAGGCAGGATGGAAAGGAGAGTGAGGAGCGCATTGTAAAGGCCCAGGAGTGGATGATAAGAGTGATGGAGAGGCAAACAGAGATGTTGAAGTCCCTAATCATGCTTCAAGTAAAACACATGAGTGCTTCCCCCCAGGCAGCTGATACATAACTGCTTTCCATGCCCTCCCCAAACTCCTGCCACACGTATACATGTTTTAGATATCCCCCCCCCCCTTAAATTAGCTGTCTTTCATTTTTCAAGGCTGTATCTCATTTGTTTTCATCACATTTCTAATCTCTCCAGGTTTCCTTATTATATATATTGGCCCTCCCCAGTTTTTGCAATTCATCACAGCTTAGTTTACTGCATTTTCTGGATCATTAAAGATATTTAATAAAGCCCCAATTCAGGGAAATTTCCCTATTCAGGACAGCACCTAAGCATTAGTTTAAGTTCCAATGAAGTCAATGAGACTTAATCACCTGCTTAAAGGTAAACATGTACTTATGTGCTTTCATTAATTAGGTTCTATGTCGGGTCCTAATACTGAGCCGTGTGGCAGCCCACTAGACAACTCCTCACAATATGATCTACATCCATTTATTATGTTTAGTTTGTTCTTTCAGCATTTTTTATTCACAGTGTTCATTTCAAGCGAGTTTGAATTCTGAGTATGATTTTGTTAGACTCTGTATCAAATGATTCACTAAACTACAAATATCTAATGGTTCCTGTTTTCCCTTCATCCAGTAAAACCCCGATCTCACAAAACTTTACTCACGTGCTTAATTTTACGCATATGACTAGTTTCATTTACTTCACTGGGACAACTAATGCAAGCAAAGTTAAATACATGCATAAGCCATTGCAAGATTGGGGCTTAATTTTGTAACAGCAGTCGTTTGCCTGGCAACATTTCTTTTTATAAATCCATGCTGCTCTCCACTCATGGTCCCATTATCCTCTAAATATTTAGTAATAATTTTCCCCCCTTACTCTAAGACCTATTATTTTATTAGAGGTGTAGATTAGATGCTTTCCAGATGGCAACCGCCAGGATAATTTTTCTTTCCTTTTTTGAAAGCTGGTATTATGTTTGGTTTTCTGCAGTCATCTGGCATCTGCAAAGTTTTCCAAGACTTTTAAAAAATAATGGTACGTTTTACATACGTTAACTTTTTAACTCCCTTACTACTATAAAATGCATATTATCCTAACTTGGGGCTAGATTCTGCCACCTGACTTACTCTGAGTAGTGTCTTACTACACCAATACAGTAGTACCCCTGTTTTACGTATTGGGGATCTGATGAGTTCATAAAAGTGAAGATCTCAAAATTACAGTAGCTACAGTGCATAAGTTGCACTATGGTACACTGCATTGCTTTCTTCCTTTCCTTCAAACCACTGCAAAGTGATTTCCAATGCACTGAAGGCATTGGAATGTGAAGGGATGTCAACTTGTTCTTCATCAACATCGCTTTTGTTATGTGATTTATTTTTTCTGTAGCAAAAATGGTTTGAAAAACTGGTTCATAAAACTGGTTGTTCATAAAATCAAGGTTCTACTGGAGTCACATTGACCTCTGTCTGGCCCAAAATAAGCAGTACATGTTCAGATATATTCAATTATTCTTTACTTGCTCTTTATCAATATCTCTTTATACCTGATCTTTCTTATTTTCTAGTTTTCCAAACTTCTCTATTTATTCTACTTGTTGAAGGCTGATTTTTAAAAGGAGTTCAGCATCTCAGCTATTTTAATCTGGGATAACCCAGCACAACTCTCATTTGCATGTAAAGTATGGTCAATGTGAATTGATCAAAACCAAATTAACAGCAATTGGTTCCAATATTTTCCCTGTTTACACATTAGCTTGCTACCTTTAACATATAGATATATTGAATTCAGCTTAGCAACCTGAGCATGAATGCTTTGGCCTTTAAAGAGAAACTTATCTGTAATTAAAATCATGCACAAGTTTTAGTGGGAGTCTGTTTACTACCTAGAAAGAAAGCTGATTTAAAAAATGAATAGATTTCAGCACAGTGGTTGCTGCACTTTAATTCCTAATTAAATCCCCTAAAATTATGGGAGGGTCGCTTTACCAAGAATCAGATCATATATACATCCTATCTGGTTTTGGGTGGATTTTGAAAAAAAGAAAAACTTTATTGGATTCCTTCTTTTAAAAATACCATAGCAAACTGGTAAATTAGCATAGCTGTAGTCATTACAGTGGATTTTTTGCAAACATTATATAGTTGTTTCAATATGTACTTGCAAATATGGGGTATAAATCATTTGGTACCATATTTAAATGACAAGTAATAAGGACTTTAAAATAAAAACCAAAGAACATACCCAGTAGTTTCTATAAGGAAATGATTTATACTATGGTATATAGTGAATTTCTTATGATAATTTAGAATGGTAATTGCTATGGTTTCACTACACTGTTTAATTGCTGCAGTACATTGATATATATATATATATATACACACTAAGGAAGACACTGCAATAACTGTTGTGGTTATATAATATTATTTGCATAATCTGCACTGTAGTTTATTCTTATAGCAGATAATGTGGTATACTCGGGAATCAAATAGTTTCTCACCATATTGATTGCAATTAAGAACACAAATATGAATACAAAGATAAGGCTTTTCTCAAGGTCTACATCACAGAACATTCACAAAATTAAAGTTTATGTCATTACTGTGCTTGTGCTTCTAGGAAAGTAATTATGAAAACAGAGCTGATGAGATTTCCCGGGGCAGAACTATAAAACTGATATCTGAATTCTTTTAAAAGAAGCTGCATTTTTAGGGCCAAATTTTGCTCACAGGTACTGTCCAACTGCTATGAAGTCAAGACATTTGCTTTGGTATAACTAAGAACAGGACTCATCCCACTGATATTAATTTATTAACATAGCTCTCAGCCACATCCCCTCCATTTGTGATCTCATTAGCTATCACAACCTAATCTGGATGGGACCAGTCAATACTACATGGGAGATCTCTAAAGAAAACCTGTGGGAAGTGATTTTGGTAATTCACCAGGTTGCATTGTTCTTCCTCAGCCAGTACTGAATAAAGCTGGTTGAAAAAATGGCCATCAAAATGTTTTCAATGGAAAATGGCTTTTGATTAAGTTGACTTTTTCGCAGAAAGATTTCCATTTTCATTGAAAAAATTCAGGTTTGCATAAAAAAACCCAACCCCCTGAAAAAAACAGAGAGCTCTGATATCAGCTAGGGCCTCTAGGCGCTACTGTAATACAAATAATAACAACAATGAAGTGACTCGCCCAAGAGCAGGTCATTGGCCGAGCCAGGAATAGAGTCCAGGTCTCCTGACTCCCATGCCAATGCCTATCCACTGCCACGGTGAATTATGCACTCATCACAAATGTGTGCCAGAATGTCTAATACCCAGAACACACCATCAGATATTCTGTATATGCCAAATAAATTTCAGAAAAACTAGCCAAACAGAATCCCAACTAGTCAACCATTCTCTTTCTAGTAACACCCTCGACTACAAAGGGAACTGTAGGTGCCCCAGTCCTCTGAAAAATCAAGCCACTTTTATTTTTCCAGCAAGCTGGAAGAAACTATAAAAGAGTGGAAGTGACATCATGACATGGCCTCACTCCCCGACAACTCAACATCTGGAAACAGGTCTGGAAGACAAAGACTTTGAACTGGGGAGGGTGGGCCCAGACTGAAAGGCAGTTCCAGTCTGTGTATTGAAGATCTGTAACCTGTTTGTACCATCTATCAGGATGAGACACTGCTCGATTCAAATCCTGTATAGTTTATAGAACTCGGACTGCAAATTTACTTTTATTTTTTAGGTAACCAACTTTGATCTTTACACTTGCTATTCACAATCACTTAAAATCTAGCTTTCCATAGTTAATAAATCTGTTTTATATTTTACCTAAAACAGTGTGTTTTGGTTGAAGTGCTTGGGAAAGCTCAGCTCAGTTTACAAAGGCTAGTATGTATCTTAGAATCATAGAATCACAGCATATCAGGGTTGGAAGGGATCTCAGGAGGTCATCTAGTCCAACACCCTGCTCAAAGCAGGACCAATCCCCAACTAAATCATCCCAGCCAGTGCTTTGTCAAGCCTGACCTTAAAAACCTCTAAGGAAGGAGATTCTACCACCTCCCTAAGTAACCCATTCCAGTGCTTCACCACCCTCCTAGTGAAAAAGATTTTTCCTAATATCCAACCTAAACCTCCCCCACTGCAACTTGAGACCATTACTCCTTGTTCTGTCATCTGGTACCAATGAGAACAGTCTAGATCCATCCTCTTTGGAACCCCCTTTCAGGTAGCTGAAAGCAGCTATCAAATCCCCCCTCATTCTTCTCTTCTGCAGACTGAATAAGCCCAGTTCCCTCAGCCTCTCCTCATAAGTCATTTGCTCCAGCCCCCTAATCATTTTTGTTGTCCTCCGCTGGACTCTTTCCAATTTTTCCACATCCTTCTTGTAGTGTGGGGCCCAAAACTGGACACAGTACTCCAGATGAGGCCTCACCAATGCCGAATAGAGGGGAATGATCACGTCCCTCGATCTGTTGGCAATGCCCCTACTTATACAGCCCAAAATGCTGTTAGCCTTCTTGGCAACAAGGGCACACTGTTGACTCATATCCAGCTTCTCGTCCACTGTAACCCCTAGGTCCTTTTCTGCAGAACTGCTGCCTAGTCGCTCAGTCCCTAGTCTGTAGCGGTGCATGGGATTCTTCCATCCTAAATGCAGGACTCTGTGCTTGTCCTTGTTGAACCTCATCAGATTTCTTTTGGCCCAATCCTCTAATTTGTCTAGGTCCCTCTGTATCCTATCTCTACCCTCCAGCATATCTACCACTCCTCCCAGTTTAGTGTCATCTGCAAACTTGCTGAGAGTGCAGTCCACGCCATCCTCCAGATCATTAATGAAGATATTGAACAAAACCAGCCCCAGGACCAACCCTTGGGGCACTCCACTTGATACCGGCTGCCAACTAGACATGGAGCCATTGATCACTACCCATTGAGCCTGATGATCTAGCCACCTTATTGTCCATTCGTCCTACCCATACTTCTTTAACTTGCTTGCAAGAATACTGTGGGAGACCGTATCAAAAGCTTTGCTAAAGTCAAGGAATAACACGTCCACCGCTTTCCCCTCATCCACAGAGCCACATCAAGGGAGGGGCAGATTGAGTAATGAACTTACACAAGTAAGGCTTCTGACCAGGGCAAGACAGTACAGTTCTGGGGTGTGAGACAGGGAAACTGGGGGTAAATGGCTGGAGCCTCTCTATTGTTGGTTCATGAGTGGCTGGGGAAAGCATTCATGTAACTTAGTTGGGCGTGTCCCTGCCTGTGGATGTCTGTGTAAGTGCAGTACCTGCCAAAGGTGTGTAGCTTGCCAGCAGCATCAAAGAGTGAGAGAGATACCCGAGGTTGGTGGGATAGAGAGCTCAGCGGTCCCACAGTCCAGATTGCATTGCAGGAACCCCATCACAAGTACCTAAATATGGATTTCATTGGCTAAATTTGGGCACCTAGTTTGAAAATTTAGATCTGAGTGCAAGTGTTACACACCTACATGAGAAGCACCACTAAGTAAGTGAGCAGCTATAGGTTGTATTTCTGCTGTCTTTTTGCTTTGGGAACAAAGTGAAAGACTTAGGAAATGCTTGTCAATGAAATGGCTCCTTCTCAGTGCTTTGTGGAGCATACCTAAATCACAGGCATCACACAGTTTCCAGCAGTAGGTAAGGAGACAACTAAGCAGACCACTATGCATAATATTTAAAAAAAAAACAAATCCTTCTCTGTGAATATTTTCCCAAATAAAAGGAATGAGAAGTATGCTTTCCTAGGACTGATGATGTGCTGCTGTTCATCATCTGTACATATTCAGATAAACACCACATATCTGCAAACCTGAAGTTTCACAAATTTTACCTCAGATTGTCTGAAATTTTGTATTCGGATTTAGTTATTGATTTGTCTTCTGTTTAAAAGGTGTCAGTCATCCAATCAAGGAGCAGAAACAATACCACGTGACACAGATGACCAATCACACACAATGAATACTTACTCGTCAAAGCAAATAACCCAAAGGCTGAAAGGTATTTGGTGGATACTTAATACTAGTACTTAATACTCAATCCCTGATTGAGAAGGCACTAAATTCAGACTGGGCAGTGTTTGAAATTAATAGTTCATCCAGCTCTAATACTAAGACAAGATACTGCAGAAAGTTGTTAAGACAACTCACCATGAGAGTAACTCCTGCTTCAATTTGTAGACTTCTGTAGTTTCAAGAAACAACTGATGGCAGGGGCACTGGTGGACGATAAATATAGCAGGCAATCAGTGTGATTGGTTGTGATCATGACATTTCACAAACGCAGCTTCTGTCATTTTCTAAAATATTGTTTTAGAGGGTAGTGACAGAGGTAAAAAACAAACAAACAAAAACCTCCAAATACCCAAGAAATGTCACCCTGTTTCCCTAGATGAGCCAGACTGAAACTTTGAAGAAAAAACACGATTCAGATGAGAGCGATTCTTAGCTCTGAATATGTACCTGAAAAATTAGAATTAGATGTTGAGATTATTGAAGTAATCAAATCACAGGATTCTTTTCACAATAGTTTACAGCATACTGTAGACTGTGTGTTGCAGAACTGGCTTGTTAGAACAGGGGACTGAGGAATTTTCTACCTGACACTGCTATTGACACAATCTTTGCCTTTAGGCCGCAAATCCCAGTTTGTGAGGTAAGTTAATATTATTTTCCCCACTTTGCAGCTGGTTCAGTGGAGTCTACAAGAACTTTTTTATAAAACATAGAGTCAATGTCATTTTTCTTATTTTTAAGATTAAACAGATTTTTTTTTAATCAAAGGAATATTCTCCTGCAGCATTTGCAGCCCAGATACCGTGGCAACATTGCATTTGTGGACGAGCGCTAGGAAATGAAATTGGCTTGATTACTCTATCATGGACAGCACTACATCCTCCCAGTCACTCAGGCCCATGACCTGGTTAACATCTTTGATCTGGCTCGTTCACTCAACCTACCTCTTCAAGCAACATCTAAAAATTATCACTTTTTCTTCCACACCACCTCTAAACTCCAGCTCTTCCTCTCCATCCACTCAGCCAAAACTCTCCTCCAAGCCTTCGTCATCTCACATCTTGACTACTGCAACCTCTTCTTTGCTGGTCTTGACTACTGCAATCTGTTCCTCTCCAATCTATTCAGACTGCTGCTGCTGCTAAGATAATCTTTTCAGCCTGTCTCTCTGACCACATCAACCACCACCTCGAGTCCCTCCTTTGGCTCCCTCTTCACCAAAACACAAGTTTCTTGTCTTTACCTCTCAGGCCCCTCATAACTTAGCCCCACTCAACCTAGCTGATCTAGTAACCTAGTACCACATTGACCTTTGCCTTTGCTCGCAGCCTTTACTGCCCACCAGTCTGCTTCTCTCAAACACCACCAAACCTTCTCCCATATTTACCCATATGCAGGAGAAAATTACACTGATAAAATTCCAAACAGCCACTATCTTACCTTCCTTCAAATCCTGGGTGTTTCTTATCTTCATGGCAGCAACAAAAAAAAAAAAAAAAAAAAGGAGAAAATAGATGAAGCTAAAAAATACCAAAAAAGGGAATGAATCCTGCATTGTTCGCCTTTCTAAGTCTGTCCTTGGTGTGTAAGTTAGTGCTATCTATGGAGGCTGAGTGTTTCAAAATGGTCAAAGGGACTGAGGCATCAATTCCCACTTGCCTACAATGGGAAATGGGTGCCTAATTCCCTAAGACCATGTCTCCATTTGGATCGCTTTGCTGGCATAGCTATACTGGCAAGGCACTCAGTGTGGATGTAGTTTATATTGGCAAAACCGTGCTTCCGCAGTATAGCTCATTTCACTGTCCCTAAAAGAAACAAGTTTTACCAGTGAAGTTTTGCCAGTGTGACCGCTGCCTGCTCGGCATGGCGCTCTGTCCCCCTCTAGTGGTGGCTAGATATTGATGAGCCTGCTACAACCTTTGCTAACAGAGATGTGTCTTTTAGCTCAGGCAGTAGAGGCTCATGCATTAAGCTCAAGAGGTCCCAGGTTTGATCTCCAGTGATGACAACCAGGTCGGCATTATACCAGTCTGACTGCGTCTAAACTAGGGGCTTCTGCTGGCTCAGCTAAGTCAGTCAGGGATCACACCTTTTCACATCCCTGACCAACAAAACTATAGTGGCAGAAGGCTAGGGTAGACATAGCCTTGAAAATCCCAGCCTTAGGCTCCTGTAATTTACAATGTGCAGGCAGACTTCCATGGATCCACAGAGCTCCATGGATTTCAATGAGGCTTCATAGAAGCATAGCAGTCTGCCTGCATGTTGTAAGTTTGCTGAATCAGGGGCTTCAATTGTATTTTCATTGTGGTAGAGACCTGTGTTCCTACATGCCTTTACACCCATGGCACTAGCAACACATAAATAATAATCATAATTATACAACATGCCACCAAAAGTGGGTTAATCACTCAGATGCCATGGTAATGGGAGCTAACATACCCCAGAGAGAAACAGAGGCCAGGTCTATACTGTAGTAATGTCAGTAAAAAAAAATTAAAAAAAATTATACCAGCAAAATCCCACTGTAGATACAGTTACACCAGCAAAAAAGTAATTTTGCTAGTATTGCTTATTTTATTGGGTGAACTGATACAAGCTATGCCAGAAAAAGCACTCTTTTACTCTTTTAAGTTGTGTCTACCCTAGGTGGGGTTGCCAATATATTATACCTATACAGCTCGACTGGCAATCCCTTCTAGTGTAGGCACAACTTGTATCTAGATCAGTGGTTCCCAAACTTTAACAGCCTGTGAACCCCTTTCACTAACACGTCAAGTCCATAGGCATGCGCACGGGGTGTGCCGGGTGTGCCCGGGCACACCCTAATGCCGGGGAGGGCAAATGTCCTCCCCTCCAGGCGCAGCAAGCCGCGGGGTCTGCGCTTCCTGGCCGGAGTGCCCGGCCAAGCGCAGCAAGCTGCTGGCCCCTCCCCCGCCTTTCTCCCTCCCCATGAGTCCTGCCGCCACGCGCGCAGCGCTCTGGGGGCCGGGGCTGCATGCTCCCGTGGGGCAGGGTTTGGCTCCACGGGGAGGCAGACACCTCCCCCCCTCTCCTGGAGCCATGCCGCCGGGTGCAGCGCTCTGGGGGCCGGGGCTGCACGCACTCCCGCGGGGCAGCGTTTGGCTCCGCGGGGAGGCTAGGAGCCTCATCTCATGCCATGGTAAGGAGTTCGGGTCCAGGGGGGGTGGATAAGGGGTGGGGGGAGTCAGGGAATATGGAGCAGGGTGGGTTGGATGGGGGTGGGATCCCGGTGGGGGTGTTAGGGGCAGGGGGGTCTCTGGAGGGGGGATGCAGGGAGCGGGGGGGGTGGAGAGGGGTTGGGAGAGGCAGGGAGCAGAGGGGGTCGGATGGGTCAGGAGTTCTGGGGGTCCTGTCAGGGGGCGGGGAGCAGTTGGATAGGCGTGGGAGTGGATAAGGGTCAAGGCAGTCAGAGGACAGGTAGGGGTTGGGTCCTAGGGGGGCAGTCAGTGGACAAGGAGGAGGAAGGCTTAGGTAGGGGGTGGGGTCCTGGGGGGCAGTTAGGGGCAGGGGTCCCAGTAGGGAGTAGTCAGGGGACAAGGAGCGGGGGAGTTGGGGGTTCTGAGGGTGGCAGTCAGGGAGTAGGAAGGAGTGGATGGGGTGGGGCTCTCTGGGTGCACACCCTAATGAAATGGACTGCGCACGCCTATGGTTAAGTCTCGTGAACCCCCTCTTAAAAATGAATATTTCCAGGGTTTTTCTCCTTTACCTGAGTATAAATTATAAAAGCAGTGATCTTGGAAATATAAAATTTGTTTTTATGACATGCTTATTACACACTATTTATTATTAATTATTATTTATCATTACAGTATTTTTATTACATTATGAAAATGGCAACACTCTTCCAAGATCTCACTTTCATAGCTTGTATCACTTTGAATGAGCCTGTTATAAGACAAGGCTCCTATGTTTCATCAAGGAGTATCAGGTGTGAAACAGCATGAAGGTATTTAAGAAGCCAACTCAAAGAGTTCCTCCTACACAAGCATTCAGGTCTTGAGCAGTCCCGGCAAACAACGCACATTACAACAAAGCTTAAACTTGTTCTTCATAATAATTTTCAAAACAATACTATTTCATTTTAAAAACAGCAAAAAATATTCACCTCCCTTTCCTTTTCTTATAAGGAGTCTTGAGGTTTAAATCTCCTCAGTGTGATAGAGATGCTTGCTTTGATCTGCTTAGCTCTTGGAAGTCCAGGGGCTCTGGGATGCTGGCCCCATGCTGCCCTAGGGACACACCCTAGGGACAGCTCTGTCCAGCATTAGGGAATTGTTTCCTGAGAACCCTCTAACTTTTCGCAAACCCCCAGGGGTTCACGAACCCCAGTTTGGGAACCACTGATCTAGATATACCTGTAGCAGTATATAAGCAAACTCTCTCTCTCTGGACTAATCTACACTAAAGGCTGAGTGGTCCTCTGTTGGAAAAGCACCGTCAGTGAAGCTTCTATTGTCACCAACTCAGTCAAAATAATGGAGGATCTGACACACAGAACTACTCACAGTGACTGCATCATTCCCAAGTTATAACTTGGAACATGAGACATTTAAAAACCTTTACAAACTGATATTTCCCAATGATAAGAGATTCTTCTTGTGGTATGAACACAGAGACCACATCAGAAGAACACTTTTAAAAAAAACCTCAGGTCTCAGATTGAAACTTTATTATATTTGTCTTTTTATAGGGAGGTTTTTATCATTGTCTACCGCTGTGTTGTAAATTAGCGAATATTTTGTTACAACTCCAGCAGAGTCCTTTGTTTAAAGAGGTGAATCTGGATTTTGTAAACTAAATATTTCTAGTGCATTTTTGTGGGCAACCTATTTTATTGGACTTTGAATAACAGTTATTTGCATACTCTAACTCAGTTTATGATTGACAATAGTTGATGTTGCCATAGAATTCACTGTACAGGAGTAAATACCACAGCAATTCTTATTCCTGTGCATAATAAATGCACCAATAATCGCTTGTGACTGGGAGGGAGAGATGGAAAATTAGAACAAAAATGTAAAATTAGGATTAAATAAGAAAAAGCGTAAAGAAAGTTGGCAAGTTAGGCAGATGGGAAGAGTTGCCAGGAAATGGCAGTCATTGCTGAGATAGGCAAACTTCATAGATTCAGTTCCATTTGCTTCAAAAAAAGATTCACCTGAACCTCTTTGGAAGTATCATGAAATCAGGTTTTCCTGTGAGATTTCCAGTACTTCCTATTTTGGCAGAGCTATAGGTACAGAAGCAACGTCTTGCAGTATTTTGGTACATCTGCATCTGCTCCTGGCCAAACCCAAGAAGTGTGCCAGTGAGTGAAGAAATAATGTAAGAAAAAGTTAACTGCAATTTTTTGAATTTCAAAAAGACTTGAGTTTGCTTCAAGGTGTGTTCTGGAAAAAGGTTCAGGTTACATTGTATTTCCTGCAAACCATCCTTAGCAAAGACAATGGACTAAATTCTGCTCTCAGTTACACTGCTGTGAATCTGGAATAATGCCACTGACTCCTGGAGTCACTCCAGTGTTACACTGATGTAAATGAGAACACAATTTTGCCTATTGTGTATGCTGACTATGAAGTTCCACACCATTTGTACATACACAACTCTATAGCGTTCCCTGTTTAACCGCAGTAAGTACAGCAAAATAACACTGAGGAGTATTCACTTGAATTCCAAATAGCTGCTTAGTTTTTTGGTTTTGTCATCTGGGAACATTAATATCAAAGGGTTTTTGGTTTTAGTTCACACAAATATTTGGGGAAATGGCCATTTGCCATAGAAATAACCATATCCTGACCACATAAAGTTATTTTCACACACATGCAGGTATGCAGCATTCACAAGGGACGTTCTCACTCATCATCAACAGGTTAGCGAGCAGAAATAACACCATGCAACTTAATTGACCCAATCACACAACACAAATAGCAAACACAGAATAAAGAACAGCAGAAAATGAAGTGGAAGTGAAGACAAAACAAGTGACCTGAGGGAATTTAAATAGGCACAATGTACTTACCCAAAATTTTTGCCAGAAACTCTGGTCCCTTCTACCCCCTCCACTAGCACAAAAAGTTCTGTGAGTCCTTTAATAGCCAGAAGTCATTTTGGGAAATTATAAATATTTGGATGTCACTAACAAGCCCACTAGAAGCATGTTCTAAGCGCCATTTATGGGTGGAATATGGATTTCTCTCTCTTAGCACCTAACACTCTTTAATTTATCCTCATCTCACCCTCTATCAGGTAAAGAAGTGCTATTTGCTCCATTTCACCTCTCTACGTGACCTTCATAGATCTTACAAAGGCTTTTGACCTGCTCAGCAAAAAGGGCCTTTTCCAACCGCTAGACAGACCTGGTTGCTCCCCAATTCTCCTCAGTCTGTTTCGATCTTTCCATGATGGCATGAAGTCTACAGCTCAGCATGACGGTGATCAATCTGACAGCTTTGAAATTTGCAGTGGTGTCAAACAGCGATGTATTTTGGCACCAACACTCTTCGATATATTCTTCTCTCTGCTGCTTCGTCATGCTTTCCATCTAGCACCAAAGGTGTACATCTCCATACAAGATCAGATGGAAAACTCTAGCATTGCTTTTTCCTCTTATATGTGTAAATTCAAACATCTGCTGATAGACAGAATTTCTTTTCAGCAATGATGCAGTGCTCATCACAGACACTGAAGAGGAGCTCCAGCAACTTTGCAATAGCTTTCCTATCGTTTGTGATGAATTTGGACTAACTGTCAGTCTAAAGAAGACCATGATTAAGGCTCAAGGTGTATTGACTGAACCAAAATTTTTAATAGCTAGCCCCTCCTTAGAAGTTATGCTCATGTTCTGCTATCTAGGATTAAGTGCGTTGGATAACTTATCTCTAGTAGACGAGCTGAATTCTTGCATTGGATAGGCAGGTAGCTACCACATTCAGCCAACTGACCAAGCACATGTGGGATAACAAGTAATTAACACTGATCACCAAGATACGGGTCTACCAGATGCGTGTTCTGAGCCCGCTGCTGTATGATAGCGAGACCTGGACCACCTACAGCAGGCACGAGAGAAGGCTAAACACCTCCCACGCCCACTGTCTTCACTGTATTTTAATTTCAAATAGGAAACCAAAGTTCCTGACATTGAAGTAATTGAAAAAGCACAGTTGCTAAATCTGATTGCTGTTCTCAGACACAGACGTCTCTGTGGTGCAAGTCATCTGCACCAGATGGATGGACACATGCCAAAGGATCTTCATGGAAAACTTGTGGATCCTCCAAAGCCACTGGGCTGACCTACGCTCAGGCTCAAGAACATTTGCAAAAGTGACTGAAACTTTCAGCATTCACACCACAAACTGGGAAGATGCAGGCCACATTGAGGACTGCTCTGCACCAGGGAGTCAAAGAGGCTGAAGAGAGGTAAATGAGAAAGAGGAAAGTGCAGCAGGCCTCAAGAACAAACAGTGCACCAGGTTTATCCTCTGGCCCTGTGCCTTATGCCTTACGTTATCTGTGGCAGTGACTGTCGCTTGAAAATTGGATATTTTATCTACGTGTAATGCTGCAGCATGACACACATTAACTGAACTGCTTTGGTGCTTACACCATTCTCTGTCGAGATGGATGACTGTCATTTCAGAGATGAGGCACTGAGTCACAGAAAGACTAAGTGACTTGTCCAAGGTCACACAAGTAGTCTGTGGCAGAGAATTGAATGCAGATCTCTCAAGTCCTAGGCAAGCATGTAACAACTGAACCATCTTTCCTCTCTGGAAGGAAAGTGAGAGGTGAGTCTTTTTTGAGTAATAGAGGGAGTCAATATCAAATATGAGGATAGTCACACTTTGGGGGTGGGGGGAAAATCAACAGTTCTTTTGTTTTAACCTTTGTTATGATCTTGAAGCTTCAATCCAGCATTCTCAGTCTCCAAAATGAAAAGAGTAAATTGATATGTCATACAGCTAACAAAATGAGGAGTGTTATCAAGTGCAGGCTGTGTAACTAGACCACATTCAGTACACAAGTACAAATCATATTGTTCCCACCTATTACCAGAGCCTGAATATGTAAAATATGAACCATTCCACAATCTGTATGCTCATTTATATTACCTTTATGTGAAACTTAAGGAATAAAAAATGTTCCATTTCCCCTTCAAATGTAACACTGTATTAGACAGCCCCACTAGTTATCTTCGCTAGAATACACATAGGGCCATGTTCATTAAAGGAAAAAACGGACATTTATCTATTTGGTCTTTGAGCATGAAAATGAGACTAAAACTGAGTGAAACTTTTTGAATGGAACATGAAGCCTGATGAAGCTTCCTGGGGTTCACAATGAGCCCGTGACTCTGGCCAGTTTTGTCTAAAATGCTCCCATATTTCATGTGAACATGAACTGTATTTCACGTAAATCTGCGCTAAAGCTTCCAGCTGATCTAGGCCAGGGCATGGTTCCATTTAAAAAACATCATAGTTCTGCGGGGTTTCAATCCAAATTTAGATACAAGGTGGGGGCTTTGGGTGAGTTTTGCTCTGCATTTCCAAAAATCCAGACTCAGCGCAAAACTCCAGGGGTGTGCCTCACCTGAGTGAAAATAAAAGTGGTTGGGCATGGAATTCCCAAATAGGAAGTGAAGCCATTAGGTTTTGCACAGCTTTAACAACAGCATCATGGAAATCTATATTTACTTTGGTATGGTCCCCTACCCCCAATGACTTCAAGGATTCAAGACCAGGCCCTTAATGCTGCCTTGACTTCCTATTTGACTCTCTTGTTTCTCCGCCAATACAATTTCAATCCCCCACCACATTTACTAAACTCACGTATAACTTCCATATTGCTAAGTCTAAGACTGCATCTCTATTCTCATCCTTCTAGAACTAGCCCTGGCTTCCAGCACAGCAGATCTCTCTTTTTCCAGGACTCTCTCTTTTTAGGTTTTCATAACATGGGGCTCAATATCTCCGATGGCATCTTCCCTTCTCCCACTTTCTGTAGGATTCCTACAGAGTTCTTGCATTTCACCTCTCCTCTTTTTCTTCTACACCTCCTCCCTACTGGATGAACTCATCTGCTTCCATGTTATCAGCTACCATCTTTATGCTGACAATTCTCAGATTAGGATGGCCAGGTGCCCAGTTTTCAACCGGAAAGTCTAATCGAAAAGGGGACCTGACAGCGTCCGGTCAGCTCTACCTATTGGACACCCAAAGTCCAGTTACTGCGGGCAGGGGAAGCAGGGAGGCACTGGGTCATCACCTGTGCCAGCCCCTACTTAGCCGGGGCTGCCTCCTACCTGTGTCGGATGGCTGCAGCTCCCAGCCCCAGCTCCACGGGGGAGTCCCTCCTGACCCAGGTGGGGGGGTAAGAGGAGGAGAGGGGAAAAGCAGCAAGTGACAAGGGATAGGGGGCAGAGGAGTGGACAGGGGGCAGGGTCTGGGGGGAAGAGGTAGGGTGGGGCCTTGGGGGGGAAGAGGCGGGGCAGGGGAAGTTCCGGCACTCCTGCTGGAGTGTCCAGTTTTTAAATGTTACCAAGTTGGCAACCCTATCTCAGAGATACCTCTCCAACATACACTTCTTCCCCTCTCCTCTCTTCTAGGCCCAGCTGCCTCCTACAGCCAACCTAACCCAAACTCAACATAGTGAAAATTGAACATCTTATCTTCCCTTCTTGCTTCTCCCCACTCTAGCTCCTCTCTGTCACTGTCTAACTATTGATGAACAGACCATTATCTTCCCCATCACTCAGACACAAAACATCAGTGTCATTTTCAGCTCCTTTCTGCTACTGTCCCATATCCAGGCTGCTGACAACTCCAGTTAGTTTTTCCTTTCAAACATACCAATATGCAGGGGTAGCAGGTTTCTATAATTTTTGGTGGTGCCCAGAATGGGTCCAAGTCTCCGACCCCCCCTCATCCCCCATCCTACCCCCCAGACATCTGCCTTGTAAGCTGATCTATATTTTTTAAAATAATGTAAAAATGGACGGGAAAGAGTAAGCATTTAACAGTTTCCCTATATTTCACAATGTGGGGAGTCTTGGGGGAGGGAAATGAGGGCTCTGGCTGAGGGTGAGGGCTCTGGGGTAGGCTGGGGATGAGGGGATTGGGATGTGGGAGGGGCGCAGGGCTAGGGCAGATGGTTGGTGTGCGGGGGTGAGGGCTACGGAGCTGGGCCGGGGATGAGGGCCAAAGAGGAGGACTCCCCCCCCCCAGCCCTCTCCCCACCGGCAGCAGCAAGCTCCAGGGGAGGGGCCCTCCTCTGCCCCCTCACACCCAGGCAGTGCACACACCCTGCACCACGGTCCCTGAAGGTTCTCCCAGGGCCCTTCTCAGATCCAGAAAGCCCCCTCACCTCCCCTGTGGTGGATGCCGGGGGTGGGGCTGCCATCACGTGTGTGCCTCCTCCCTCCGCAGGCAGCAGCACAGACACCACCTCAGCCTGCCGCTGGCGCCGCTGCCTTTTGTAAGCAGTAGTGGCAGCAGCCGGCAAGGGAGCACAGCGCGGAGCCGCAGGGCAGCTATCTGCTGCCTAGGGCACATGCAGGGACGCTTTGGGCGAGGCACACGGGGGTGGCAAGTGGGGCCAGGAGATGCTCCAGGGGAGGCACGCAGGGTGGCAGGCAGGGCCGGGGGAGAGACCTGGCCCCGAACATTGGTGGAGCTGGGCCCCCGGGCCCTGAATATTGCTGGAGCACAGGCATCATGGGCCCATATAACTCGCCAATATGTGCCCTTTCTTCTCCAACTCTATTGCCAAAATACTTGTCCATACCTTGGTCATTTCTTGCCTTTTTGTCCTCCCTTCCTCTCATCTGATTCCCCTGTAGACCACTAAAAAAAATGCTGCTCCTAAAATCCTCTCTTTCACTCATTGGTTGCTCTCTGTCACTCCCTCTTCAAATTTCTTCACTGGCTGCCATATCAAACTCAAGCTCCTTGTCCTTACCAATAGGGATGTACCCAACTACACTCTGATCTTTGCTTCAACGCAGATTTATTTCTTCACAGCACCTTTTGCTATGCCCAAACAGTGAGGCTCGCTACTTCTCTTGTTTCCTTATTTTATGCCTTCTTCTACGCATGACTTTCTGCGTGCAATGTCACTTTCTTCAGCAAGGAACACCTGCCTCTCTCTGAATAAAAACCCTTCCTTAAACCATTCATCTTCCCTGGAGCCTTTCAAGACTAGTAAAAGACCAAAAACCAGTAAAAAATATCCACCCTTCCCCACCTCTGAGTTAAGGTTTTCCACTGGTTAACCTTAAGGTAATTAAGGTTTTCCAGTGTTATTTGTTTCTGAGCTATCCTGTCTGCCTAAAGTGGTAGGGACTGTGTCTTCCTCACTTTTCAGTACTGAGCACACAAACAACAAAGGTGATTCTAGGTTCAAATCCCAGTGATTTGCTCTCTTTTGTTTCTATCTCATGAGTTGCATTTCAATTTGAATACTTCAGATCAACCCAAACATTGAAAGCAAAACTCACTGGAGTCTGTTAATCTATTTTTTTACTATGAACACAGGAAATTACCATTTGCCATACTGGACTATACAGTGGTCGGTCTAGTCCAGTATTTTGTTGCTGACACTGACTAGTACCAGCTGTTTCAGTGAAAAGAACAAGAAACCCTGCAAGGAGTAGCTATCCGATAACATGCTCCCAAGGAACATCTCTTCTAACCCCCATTGGTTTGAGGTTGGTTTATGCCATGAAAAATGGCAGCTAGTATCCCTTCCAAAACTCTGGATTCTTTTGAATCCTTTCTGTTATCACGGTGGATTCTGTTGTTACACATGTAAATGTTCAATTCTTAGCCTCAGTCAATGAGTTCCACAGGCTAATTGTGTGTGTGTTGTGTGAAAAAGTATTCTCTTTTATCAGTTTTAAATTGGCTGCCTTTCCAATCTCAAGTATCCATGGCACCTTGATCTTTTATTGGGGCCCGTAGGTATTACTACAATACAATTAAATAATAATGATGTTTCTTTTGTTTTATAATGTTACTGGGCAAAAGCTTTCCACTTCCCATGGTTCAATATGAAGCCATAAATCAGGCTAACTTAATTGGCCCAGGTCCATGAATGTTAGCAAAGCTTTTGAAAAATCTGAAAGGTCATTTCCGTAAAGTTTCACATAGCTCTGCCTATGACACCCACAGCTGATTAGTACATTGAGAAACAACAGATCTCTTACTTTTGCCGAAAGTAAAAGTGCCCGGAACAGTTCTTTGCAGAAAAATCACTAATCCTCTAAAAACAAAACACAGCACTAAATTAAATTTTGTCATTACATGATATTGACAAGTCTGTAAGTATGATCAATTTTTAAATTTGGCACCAAGAAGCTCCCCCTTGTTTCCTTTGTTTATTGCCAATTGTTAGATGTGTTCCTGCTTACAACTGCAATCTCATTAGATCCAGAAGTCCCCTGATTTGAGGAGAATCTTTACAGTATTTAGATAATTTATTCTGAGTAGTGATCTGGCTGACACTTGATGCAGTGAGGAGTGAGAATGTGCAAAGGTAGCCCCTCTGCAACATTTCAAGCAGCCTTTTAAGAAGCTATCCAACAAGGAAGATTAAACATTAGCTGATTACGGACAAGTAATTAACAATGTCAACGAAACACAGAAACTGAATTAATAATAATTATATCATCAACATGATGATCATCTTGTAGAGAATCCCAGGGAAGAGGAGAGGTTAATTACTCACTGCTAGCAGAACAGTACCAAGTCGACCGCAACCATGCCTCTGGATGGTGTTAACTGCCAGCCAGATAATTAATTAACATCATAATTGTAATGCAGGCAGCATGAAAATATTGAAATATTACACCATTTCCATTCTATTACCTATCCAAGACATTCTATAACTTAGAGCTGGAAGTACAAAGCTCTGTTGGGGCCTAATTTCTCTCTGGTGTGGCTTTGATTTTACCTTCACGTTCTACCAGTGTGCTATACCAATTTATATACTCTAGTGGCCTGAGCAAAGGAGAGGGAGCCGGGAATTCCTGGGTTTTAATACCAGCTTAATCCCATGCATAATGTCTGTACTGTTTGCTCATTCAGTAACTACGCTACCAGCTGGCATTTAACTCATTACTTTGTCAAGCACTGTGGGACGCAGTGAGTATGATAGGCACTATACTTTCCATTCTGCTTTGCATCAGGCCTTGTTCTAGCACACATCTGATATACCCCTGGATGACAGACAAACCAACAGTACAAAACATACATACTGAGCCTCCAGCAGCAATAATAACAAATACAGTAGAATCTCAGAGTTACGAACACCAGCGTTATGAACTGACCAGTCAACCCCACACCTCATTTGGAGCCACAAGTGCAGAGTCAGGCAGTAGCAGAGACCAAAAAAAAAAGGGGGGGGGGGCGGCAAATACTGTACAGTGCTGTGTTAAACGTAAACTACTAAAAAATAAAGGGAAAGCAGCATTTTTCTTCTGCATAATAAAGTTTCAAGGCCGTATTAAGTCAACTTTCAAAAGTTTACAACTGAACAAACAATCATAACATTTTGTTCAGAGTTACAAACATTTCAGAATTACAAACAACCTCCATTCTTGATCCATTTGTTACACTGACATTCTACTGTAGTGGTTCTGATCTCAGTTACATCATTGTAAAGAAGGAGTAACCCCACTGAATCCTTTGGAGTTACTCCAGTGTATAAAGAGTGTACATTAAAACAGAATTGGGTCCCTTACAATTTGTGCAGCCACTTAACACATTTGTATAACAACTGGGTTCCAACTCTGCTATTCTTACATAGAGTACTCACGCATACAAGTTAGTGAGACTCCCCAGATTTATAAGCCCTCAGTAAGAGTAAAAAAATGCAGAATCAGGCCCATAAACACCATCTCTACCATTTCTGGTAGTCCGGCTTCTTCTTATTTCACTGCCATTTAGTTGAATAATTATTATCATAACTGATTACTATTCTTTTATTACTGTAGCACCCAAAGGCTCCACTCTGGAGATTGGGGACCCATTGTGCTTTGTGTTACTTACTAGCTAAGGAAGTTATTTCAGTACAAGGAACACGAAGAGATGTTGTATTTTATGGCAAAACATAGCCAGGAAATAAAATAATAAAAATGAGGAATTGCAGCCCTGAATGTTGCCTCCTATGCAGAGATAGTCATAACAAAGACGACTTTTCATATTCAAAAACATTTTATAGACACTAACTATTTAAACCTCAAAACAACCCTGTGAGGTCAGTATCTATCATTCCGCATGATAAAGAAGAAAGTGAAGCAGCAGATGGCTAAGGGCCTGTCTACACAAAATAGTTTCACCATCAAAAGTTCTGCTAGCCTACTGCTACCAACGTAGCTATTTCAGCAGAGACCAGAAACACTTCTGGTTGCATTTGGCAGCGCAGTGTGTCCCCTCAGCATCAGGTTGTATTAGCAAAAGATGTGTAACACCGTGGGTAGGCATCCACATGACCCCTTCACCAATGTACAGCATGCTATCTTGTGGGAAATGTTTGCAGTGTATTGTGGAATGACAGCACTGCTCACAGGGAATTGGGGGAATTATCCCCAATTCCCACAATTCTATTTCAAACTATAATCCACTCTCTCTCATTTCATTTTTTAAAATCCCCACAGTTCTCTCTGGTATATCCCATAGTCTACTCTTTTCCGCCTAACTCTTCAATCCATCCGCCATCTTGCCATGAGAAACATGGATGCTGCACAGATCAGCAGAGCTCTCGGATCTAGAGACAGGGCAAATGATTCTTTTCTGTTTGTGGAACCATAATGGCCAGCCATGCAGCAGGGATACAGAGAATACTGAGGAATGGGTGATATAGACACGGACTGAGATTGGCCAGCTGCTGCAGCTATTCACTCACCAGCTGCACAATGGGAAGCTGTGATTCTGGGTCTATGAAGTGAGCACCAAGTTTGGGATCATGATGCTAATCTGGGACGATCAGCAGAGGCTGCAGAACGTATACACGTGGAAGGCCATTTTCCTGGAGTTGTGAACTGAGTTCACTCCAGTCCTGTAGTGCAGGCACACCAAAATGAGTGGCACTCTGACAGTGGAGAAGTGAGCATTGATCTCTCAAAAAGAAGAACAGGAGTACTTGTGGCACCTTAGAGACTAACAAATTTATTAGAGCATAAGCTTTCGTGGACTACAGCCCACTTCTTCGGATGCATATAGAATGGAACATATAATGAGGAGATATATATACACACATACAGAGAGCATAAACAGGTGGGAGTTGTCTTACCAACTCTGAGAGGCCAATTAATTAAGAGAAAAAAAGCTTTTGAAGTGATAATCAAGCTAGCCGAGTACAGACAGTGTGATAAGAAGTGTGAGAGTACTTACAAGGGGAGATAGAGTCAA
>NC_048302.1:123866222-124023722 GCF_013100865.1 Trachemys scripta elegans
CTCTTAATTAATTGGCCTCTCAGAGTTGGTAAGACAACTCCCACCTGTTTATGCTCTCTGTATGTGTGTATATATATCTCCTCATTATATGTTCCATTCTATATGCATCCGAAGAAGTGGGCTGTAGTCCACGAAAGCTTATGCTCTAATAAATTTGTTAGTCTCTAAGGTGCCACAAGTACTCCTGTTCTTCTTTTTGCGGATACAGACTAACACGGCTGTTATTCTGAAAATTGATCTCTCAGACAGCTTGCTATCGCAGATTGCTACCAGTTGGGGGACAATCAGTTTGGTGCTGCAAAAGCTATGGTAGGAATTGTAGTCATCAAGGTATGCAAGGCCATTAAGCATGTCTTGATGTGCAGGATTGCGACTGTGGGCAATGTGCAGGAAATAACAGATGGATTCAGTGCAATGTGGTGGAGTGGTAGATGGGTTGCATATCCTGATTCTATACTCACCCACCCCTTGCCTCTGAGTACATAAATTTAATAGATTCCAAGGTCAAAATGGATCACTGCAATCATCTAATCTCACCTCGTGTATGACACAGGACATAGAACTTCCCCAAAATAATTTCTTTTGAACTACAGCATAAATATTTTTTTAAATATCCAATCTTAAGTTAAAAATTGCCAGTGATGAAGAATCCACCATGATCTTGGTAAATTGTTCCAATAGTTAATTACTCTGACTGCTAAAATTTTGCACCCTATTTCCAGTATGAATTTGTTTATCTGTTACACTAAAGAACCCATTAGGAAATATTTATTTTTATGTAGGAACTTATAGATTGTTGTCACGTCACCCCTTAGCTTTCTCTGTGTTAAGCTAAATAGATTGAGCTCCTTGGGTCTATTCCTATATGGCATGTTTTCTAATCCTTTAATAATTCTTGTGGCCCTTTGCTGAAGCCTCTCCAATTTATCAGCATCCTTCTTCAATTATGGACATCAGAACTGGAGACAGTATTCCAGCAGCAGATGCAGCCTAGGATCGCATTAGCCCTTTTGATCACAGTGTCATACTGGAAATTCGTGTTCAACTGATTATCCACCCTGACCCCCAAAATCTTTTTCAGAGTCACTGCTTCCCAGAATAAAGTCCCCCATTTTGTAAGCAAGGCCTACATTCTTTGTTCCCAGATGTATATATTTACATTTAGCCCCATTTAGCTTACCAAGCAATCTAGATCTCTCTGTATTAGTGACCTGTCCTCTTCATTATTTACCACTCCCCCAACACACACACCTCCTATCTTTGTCTTTTCTGCAAACTTTGTCAGTAATAATATTATGTTCTTTTCCAGGTCATTGATAAAAATATAGAGCCAATCCCAGTGGGACACCACTAGAAACACACACACCCCAGGGTGACTCCCCATTTACAATTACATCTGTAAACAGAAAGAGGTACTTCTCCACGGTTGTGCTAACACTGGAGGATCACTATGGGCATTTTACTGACATTAATGTTGACTGGTCAAGAAAGCACCATGATGCTCACATCTTTGGGAATACAGGACTTTCTGACAAGCTGCAGACAGAGACATTCTTCCCAGGTTGGCATATTCATATTAGCAGGGTTGCCTTGCCAATTGTGATTCTGAGGGCTCCAGCTTATCCTTTGCTTCACTGGTTCATGAAGCTGCACAGCAGACATCTGAACAGCAGCCACAAAAGATTTCCTATTAGCAGAGCAGGGACAGGATGATCATGGAGTGTGCCTTTGGAAGAGTGAAGGGTTGGGGAGATGTCTCACGACCAGGCTGGATCTCAGTGAGCAAAATAGTTCTGTAGTTACTGCTGTGTGTTATGAGGCAAAGTGGGAAAATGGTACCTTCCTGTGGAAGATGGGGGTGGAGAGGCTACCTGGTGATTTTGAGCAGTCTGACTCAAGGCCAGTAAGTAGAATCTATTAAAGCACTGTGCAGCTTAGGGAAGCCATAAGAGCACACTTTGACAGAGCTAGACAGTGTGTGATTTTGTGCGATTGCACATACAGTGAGCAGTTTATGTACATTTTTTTTAATGCAGGAAGTGCTGGTGTCTAGGGGAGGTGGGGAGCATGTGGCCCTGGCCTTGAGAAGAAGGAACTGTTGTCCGTGCAGTATAACGGCCGTGGAAGGTTTGTTGTTCAGGTGCTTTGCTCCATAATATGTTTGAGCATCTGTGTTTGTTGTCTGAGAAAATGCATGAAGTCTTGGTGAACCTTTTGGTCCTTTTGTCTTTCCTCAGGCTCTTGGTCCTTCTCTGTCCACCAGCATACAGCCCTCCATTCGTGGGTCCCATGAGCTCTGGATTTGGCAATCTTGACCAGTTCTGCGAACAGGTCTTCCCTTGTGTGTTTTTTTTCCCTCCTTATCATGGTGAATATCTGAGCAGGTGCAGAAGGGACAGCCCTCAAGGATATCCCAGCCAAGGCACTGATAAATAACCAGACAGAACCACTGGTCGATTTTTAGGCATTAGCAGACATCAGAAAAAGAACAATAGGACTCTCTAAATTTTTTCCCCATGTAGAGCTGCACAACATTATGTACAGGGCTTAACAGTTACTAGCACTTGCTGACCATGTAACTGCACACAGCATGATGAGAACACGAGGGCACTTTAAACACTCTAGCTGTGAGGGGCAGAAGGCCAGGTCTGGGTAACTTTAGGGATAGTACAGTGAAGACTGCTAAACTTATCACAGGCACTGGTATAACACTTAGAGGTGTCAGAAGCCCAGAGAAAGGCAGTTGCTTGAAAGAGCTTGCAGTCAGCGATGGCCATATGCTGCCACCCACTTCACTTACATGATCCCCTCAGAGGTCCTTGCAGAGTGTCATGGGAAGGTTTCTTACCATGGGGCAGAGACAAGGCTGCTCTCCCTAGAAACATCTGGGCAAAAATCAAACACTACCTGCTTACAAAATTCAGCAAAATTTGTCAAAGGACTAAAAAGTTGTTTGGTCCCAAGATAAACTCCCAACTCTGCTAGCAGTCGAGACCCAATGTCTTTGCTGATAGTTATGTGAATCTGTCCATGCCAGGAGCCCCTGAAGCTAACCACACACAGTTTCTACCTCTTTCTTGAATCTAACCATAGCACGAAAGTAACCTATTTGGACTTAAAAAGCCATGAATGTGTAAAACATACATAGTATGTTTTGGACTTGAAAATGAAAGTTCTGTATTGAGGACCTGAAAAGCTATATCCACACAGTTTATACAATGCATTTGCTGCAAAATCATGTCATCCAAGTCCTCAGTTACTGCTTTGCTTTCAAATGTTCTTTTCAGTTAACTGGGATGTTGCAATGTATTTCATTGTTGTTTGTCTCTGAACGTACACGGAATGCTCCGTTACTGGTGTGCATGTAGCTTACAATCACTGGAATTATGTGTTTTGGTATTTGCAATGCATTGAATTTAATCTGGTTATGATGCTTATACAAGTATGTACTTCAACTGCATCAATGGCATTTGGGAATGTTTCTTGGCTGCTTTGTCTTGGTTTTTTTTAGCATTGGTTTTGTCGAGTGCTGTCAGTGCATGCTCTTTAAATAGACAGGCTACTTTAAAACAAAAACCATTTGTCCGCTGGCCACATGGGGTCAACCACCATTTTGAGAGGGGGAAGGGGAAATCAGAAGGGAGGGTGCAATCGGGGGGAAGTTTAAGAGGCCGTGGAGAAAGTAACAAAAACCACGCAGCCGTGGAAGGAATAAATTACACCTACCTGAGTCCCCTTCCTCAGTGGGTATGGCGAGGTCTCAAACAGCTTCTGGCTTTTATGTGGCCCTGCATCCCTCATGCCCTCCCTCCTCAATGAGCTTCTCCTCACTTTGCCATATGGGGGGGTCCTCCTCTGGAGCTCACAAGTGTCCACTTTCACTGCTGGTGGGATCCCCCCTATGTATAGCATCGAGCTCCACATAATAACAGCAGCTCTTACAGGCAGCACCAGATTTTGTCGCCCTCCTTTGCCTTTTGTTAACATGGTCATAGCTCTTTCCCCTTTGCCCAGTATTGGAACTTGTCTATCAAACCTCAGCTTCTGCATTCCCTTGGCAATATCAGAATATACCACTCAATTCCACACCTGAATATACCACACTCAATTCCTCATAGGCAGAGGAAATCCAGGACTTCTTTCCTAGACCACACAGAGCAGGAGTTTTAGGTGGAGTTTTCCCTGGAGCCATACCTGTGCAGTTACAGAGGTGAGCGAGCAGGAAAAGAGGCATTTCCAAAACACTCTGGAGAGTTTAAGGTGGGAAAAGGGCAGGCTTCCAGCCACTACAGTGACTCCCCACACCCCATGGGCAACAGAGTTCAGAGTGGTCACTGCCATGGGGACAGTGGCATTCTAGGCTTGATACCGGAGGACTCCTTGTACCAGTACAGGTACTTCTGCATACACACAGACATTGTGCCAGTAGAACAGTACCAGTAGAGGGCTTCTGTTAGTCAGGGGACTGGTCTAAATTCACCAGCAGAAGTCACGGTTTTGCAGGCAGGACTCAAAGCTAAGTGTGGACACATGCCAGGCTGTGCCAACAGAAGGCAAGTTTTGCTCTAAAACTTTGTAGTGTAGACCAGGCCTAAGTGACTTACCCAAGACCACAGAGTGAGGGTTAAATCTAGAACTCAGTAGCTTCTGGCGCCTCCCAATCATGTGCTCAGACCACTAGACCAGTGGTTCTCAAAGCCAGTCCGCCGCTTGTTCAAGGAAAGCCCCTGGCGGGCCGGGCTGGTTTGTTTACCTGCCACATCCGCAGGTTCGGCAGATCGCGGTTCCCACTGGCCATGGTTCGCCGCTCCAGACCAATGGGGGCTACGGGAAGGGCGGCCAGCACATCCCTCGGCCCACGCCACTTCCCGCAGCCCCCATTGGCCTGGAGCAGCGAACCGGCTCTGAGAACTATTGCACTAAACTGTCTCTTTCTTACTAGTGTAAAACTGAAATAACTGACAGTCCCCCACAGGTGCCTAAAGTTATCCATAATAGTCTTCACAACTGAACACTACAGAGCAGATCACTCCTGACACAGCTATGGTGGTCCGCTCTGTTCTGAGATCACTAATGAAAATACTTATTCCAGTGGGAGGGATATCATAGCACTAGCCAATCCACAGATTCTGAAGTATGATGATTCCATTTGTGGAACAGTACATCCTGGCGGTAGCGTAGCTAGCGGGGTGCAGGGGAAGCAGCCGCTTCCCATCAGCACATAAGCGAGGCCTTTCCAAAAGCGGCCGGAGGAGCGAGGGGGGCGCAGGCTGGCGGCCCACAGCGCCACCCACAGCCATGGGGGGGTGGCAGGCGCGGCTGGAGGAGTGGGGGGGGGGGGGGAACCGGGGGGGGGGGGGGGGCGTGGCATGCAGCCCACAGCGCAGCCGGGAGCCGCGGGTGGGAGGGGGGGGCGCAGGGGGGGGGGGGGGCGGGGGCGGGCAGAGGTGGGGGGGGGGGGGTGCAAAATAAATAAAAATAAATTAATGGAGATATTCTATCTCCTAGAACTGGAAGGGACCTTGAAAGGTCATCGAGTCCAGCCCCCTGCCTTTGCTAGCAGGACCAAGTACTATGGCGGTCAGCAGCCATGGCCGGAGGAGTGAGGGTGGGCCATGGGGTGGCATGGCAGGGCCAAAGGAGCCATGGGGGGGAGGGGCGCTGCGGCCGGAGGAGGAGCCACAGGGGGCGCCTTTTTTATGTTTGCTCCCCCTCCTCTTAGAAGCTGGCTACGCCACTGCATCCTGGTACAGATATAGATTGGAGATGCCAGCTAGTCTGCATGTGATTTACTCTTATGTGATCTATTATCAGGATTATCACCAAAGTTTAGACCAATACACTGAGATGAAAGGGTGACAAAGACATTCTCATAAGACTGATTTGTCAAAAATTTTAATTCAAATATTTTGCTTATTTTCACAAGAAAAAAATTGATCAAAACTAATGATTGACCTAAACCAAAATTCTGGATCTGAGTAACTCTGAATTTTGGGACTGTCCAGCCTATTCAGATCTGGGTTTTGCAAAAGACCCCTATCTTTTTAATGGGCAGGAAAAAAAACTTCTGGATTCAAATACCCCTGAACCATTTGGGCTAGAAACTCAGATCTAAATCCAGATCTAAAAGTTCCTAATTGAGTCCATCTTTAACTGTAATTAAAAATGGAAACAACAAGAACAGGGCAAATCCTACAAACATTTGCTACTGAGTGTTGTGCTTATTACTATGAGAAGTCAATGGGACTAGTCTTGGCCAAAAGCATTACTCTCAGTAGTAAATGGTGGTTTTGGTTATCTGGGGTATACAGTATGTTTTGACCTAAGTTACCTGGTTTCAGTGCAAGATCATTTATTTTTGCATAATGTCCAACCTAAACCTCCCTTGCTGTAGTTTAAGCCCATTGCTTCTTGTTCTACCTTAGAGGCTAAGGTGAACAAGTTTTCTCCCTCCTCCTTATGACACCCTTTTAGATACCTGAAAACTGCTATCATGTCCCCTCTCAGGGCTTGTCTTCACTACCCACCTGGATCAGCGGGTAGAAATCAATCTCCCGGGGATTGAATTATCGCGTCTCGTCGGGACGCAACAATCGATCCGCGAATCGATGCGCGTACTCCACCAGCCCAGGTAGGAGTAAGCGCTGTCGACGGGGGAGCCGCGGCGGTCGATTTGCCGCCGTCCTCACAGCGGGGTAAGTCGGATCGGATACGTTGAATTCAGCTACGCTATTCGCGTAGCTGAATTTGCGCATCTTAAATCGATCCCCCTCTCACTGGTAGACCTAGCCTTAGTCTTCTCTTTTCCAAACTAAACAAACCCAGTTCTTTCAGCCTTCCTTCATAGGTCATGTTCTTAAGACCTTTAATCATTCTTGTTGCTCTTCTCTGGACCCTCTCCAATTTCTCCACATCTTTCTTGAAATGTGGTGCCCAGAACTGGACACAATACTCCAGTTGAGGCCTAACCAGCGCAGAGTAGAGCAGAAGAATGACTTCTCGTGTCTTGCTCACAACACACCTGTTAATGCATCCCAGAATCATGTTTGCTTTTTTTGCAACAGCATCACACTGTTGACTAATATTTAGTTTGTGGTCCACTATAACCCCTAGATCCCTTTCTGCCATACTCCTTCCTAGACAGTCTCTTCCCATTCTTTATGTGTGAAACTGATTGTTCCTTCCTAAGTGGAGCACTTTGCATTTGTCTTTGTTAAACGTCATCCTGTTTACCTCAGACCATTTCTCCAATTTGTCTGATCATTTTGAATTATAATCCTATCCTCCAAAGCAGTTGCAATCCCTCCCAGTTTGGTATAATCTGCAAACTTAATAAGCGTACTTTTTCTGTCAATATCTAAGTCATTGATGAAGATATTGAACAGAGCTGGTCCCAAAACAGACCCCTATTGTTATACCTTTCCAGCAGGATTGGGAACCATTAATAACTACTCTCAGAGTATGGTTATCCAGCCAGTTATGCACCCACCTTATAGTAGACCCATCTAAGTTATATTTGCCTAGTTTATCGATAAGAATATCATGCGAGACCGCATCAAATGCCTTACTAAAGTCTAGGTATACCACATCCACTGCTTCTCCCTTATCCACAAGGCTCGTTATCCTATCAAAGAATGCTATCAGATTGGTTTGACATGATTTGTTCTTTACAAATCCATGCTGGCTATTCCCTGTCACCTTACCACCTTCCAAGTGTTTGCAGATGATTTCCTTAATTACCTTGTTCCATTATCTTCCCTGGCATAGAAGTTAAACTAACTGGTCTGTACTTTCCTGGGTTGTTTTTATTTCCCTTTTTATAGATGGACACTATATTTGCCCTTTTCCAGTCTTCTGGAATCTCTCCCGTCTCCCATGATTTTCCAAAGATAATAGCTAGAGGCTCAGATACCTCCTCTATTAGCTCCTTGAGTATTCTAGGATGCATTTCATCAGGCCCTGGTGACTTGCAGGCATCTAACTTTTCTAAGTGATTTTTAACTTGTTCTTTTTTTATTTCATCTGCTAAACCTACCCCCTTCCCATTAGCATTCACTATGTTAGGCATTCCTTCAGACTTCTCGGTGAAGACCGAAACAAAGAAGTCATTAAGCATCTCTGCCATTTCCAAGTTTCCTGTTACTGTATCTCCCTCCTCACTGAGCAGTGGGCCGACCCTGTCCTTGGTCTTCCTCTTGCTTCTAATGTATTGATAAAAAGTCTTCTGGTTTCCCTTTATTCCCGTAGCCAGTTTGAGCTCATTTTGTGCCTTTGTCTGTCTAATCTTGCCCCTGCATTCCTGTGTTGTTTGCCTATATTCATCCTTTGTAATCTGTCCTAGTTTCCATTTTTTATATGGCTCCTTTTTATTTTTTAGATCATGCAAGATCTTTTGGTTAAGCCAAGGAGGTCTTTTGCCACATTTCCTATCTTTCCTACTCAGCGGAATAGCTTGCTTTTGTTGCAATGTAACTAGTTAAAGCGAAGTGCGTGTGTTTTTTCCATGTGGTCATTAGTTGTCATGTATCTATTTGTGAAACAAGTTCCACCTGCTCTAAAAACAATGTAAGGATTCCTCATGTTTGTCATTCTGTAATTTCTTGAGGCCAGATTCCAATATCCTTGTTCATGTTCTGTTCAGTGATTCATGTGTTCTAAGGCCAGAAGAGACCATGTGATCATCTAGTCCGACTTCCTGTAAAACACAGGCATAGAATAGTACCTTACTCCAGAAATAGCAGTGTAAGGTGTTTACCGACGTGAATAAGGGTGTGAGAATCTGCCCTCGAAAAATACATTTCTTTGTACAATGGAGTACATTCTCTTTTCTTCTTTAACATTTATTTTTCTGCTTATAAGGGGAGCAGTGCACAGATAGGGCCAGACAGCTTGTGTAAATCAGTGAAGCTGCATCAAAGTCAATGGAGCAATTGGGCCTTAAAGGAACATCTGCCTATTGGACATCTCAAGTAACTTAGTCTGGTTACATCAAGACACTGGTTACTGCATTCAAGCTTTTGTTAATCTCAGTGACGAAAGGGTGCCCTGAAATGCAGCCACTGGATAATTAAAATTAGAATGCTATAGATGGCTAGTAGATTGCTCATTTTATATAACGAATTGAAAGCCTAATAGGAAAACTCATAATACCAGCCCTCTTAACATTAACAATTACCATGATTAACAATGATACTCACAACTCATTTTTCATTAAAGACTATGGGCAGAGATAAGCTTGTTTATATAGACCAGCTTTTGAACAGAGGAGCCATTTATCACTTGGAAAGCCATGAAAGGACTGAACAGCACCCAGCAATTAAAACTTGCAAAGTGACCTTGTGACAATGAAACACCCACCCTCCTCAGACGCAACAGTAAAGCAATTGTTTTTAGATCAATTAGAAATGAAGAGATAATTTGTTGGTTTCTTAAATCATACATCTTGGCCTGGCAGTCAATGAAGCACACTCCTCCATATATAAAGACCCTTATAGCAAATGCAGGTTTTCCTGAAGTACAGCTACAGATCAGAAGAGTTAAACTTTGAGAGGTTGGATCAAAAGATCAACATGAAAAAAGATAAAATATGCCTTCTATTAAAATACCAAATACAGAAAAGGGCTCTCCCTTGTGTGTTTTCACGGACAAACAGCAACACATATGCATTTAGCTGGGCCATCTGCTAATTATCCAAATGAATTGCAGAGTGTCTCAGTATTACTTTGCCCTCCTTCTGTCTGTTGTATCCACCTTTTGTCTCATCACGTACTTAGACTGTAAGCTCCTTGGGGCAAAGGGTACATCTACATTGCAGCTAGAGGCGTAATTTCCCACTTGGATAGACATACCTGCGCTAGCTCTGATCAAGATAGCACACTAAGGATAGAAGTGCAGCTGCGTACACACAGGAGGTGGAGCAGGCTAGGTGCACTGAGCACATACCTAGGGTTTCAAATAGAATTGCACTTGGGATGGCTTGTACACATGCAGCTACATCACTGTTTCAGAACACTACCTTGATCAGAGCTAGCCCAGGTATGTCTCCTCAAGCTCAAAATTACACCTCCAACTCCAGTGGAAACATGCCCAAAGACAGTCTTTTCATTATGTGTGTGTACAGGGCCCAGACTAGCACAATGGGACTTGATCCCTGTTTAAGCATTCTGGTGCTATCACAGCCCAAATAATATGTAGTTATAATCATAGAAATCATATAATAGAAATATAGGGCTGGAAAGGACCTCGAGAGGTTATCCCCTGCGCTGATGCAAGACTAAGAATACCTAGACCATCCCTGACAGGTGTTTGTCTAACCTGTTCTTAAAAACCTCCAATGACGGAGATTCCAAAACCTCCCTTGGAAGCCTATTCCAGAGTTTAACTATCCTGATAGTTAGAGATTGCTTCTTAATATCTAACCTAAATCTCCCTTGCTGCTGATTAAGCCCATTACTCCTTGCACTACCTTCAGTGGACATGGTGAACAATTGATCACAGTGCTTTTTGTAACAGTGCTTAACATATTAGAAGACTTATCAAGTTCCTCCTCAGTCTTCTTTTCTCAAGACTAAATATTACCTTTTTTTTTTTTTTTTTTTTTAACCTTTCCTCACAGGTCAGGTTTTCTAAACCTTTCATCTTATTTGTTGCTCTCCTCTGGGTTCTCTGCAATTTGCCCACATCTTTCTTAAAGTGTGGTACCCAAAACTGCACCCAATACTCCAGCTGAGGCATTACCAGTGCTGAGTAGAGTGGGACAGTTACCTCCCATATCTTACATGCAATACTCCAGTTAATACGTTTGCTTTTTTGCAACTGCATCACATTGTTGGCTCATATTCAATTTGTGATCCACTATAACCTTCAGATCCTTTCCTGCAGTACTACTACCTAGGCAGCACAGAGGCTGGGGGAGGCTAAGCCAATCCTAACACTGCTGGGGGGGCAGTGGTGTATTTGGGGCCCCTGGAAAGATCTCCCCCCACCAGGGCCCCAGGGCTGGAGAAGCTCTCGCTCCCGGCCGTGGCCCGAGTTTTTCCGGCCTCAGGGCTGCAGCGGGAGGTGGAGGGGAAGGAGCGAGCGGGGGCAGGGCCTTGCGAGGGGAAGAGGTGGAGGGGGGGCAGAATGGGCAGAATAGGGGAGGAGTTCTGGGCTCCGAGCTCCAGCCAGGGCCAAGAGAGTTCCACCGCACTCCTGTGCGAGGCTGAGAGCTCTGAGCTCCTCCTCTCCCCACCCCCTCTGGCCCTGACTGAGCGCTCAACTTCCTTGCCCTGAATGGGGTCATGGGGGGGGGGCCGAGTTCACAGCCCCCCCTTGGCTTCGACTGAGCTCACACACACACCCCTCCTCCGGTGGGGCCACATGGAGGGGGGAGGAGGGATGAGCTCTCAGCTCCTCACCGCCCCGGCCGGGGTCACAGGGGGGCTGAGAGCAGCGAGTGGAGGGGCGGGCCTCAGATAGAATAGGCAGGGTGACCAGATGGCAAATGTGAACAATCGGGATGGGGGTGGGGGGTAATCGGTGCCTATATAAGAAAAAGCCCCAAATATCGGGACTCTCCCTATAAAATTGGGACATCTAGTCACCCTAGGAATAGGTGGGACAGGGAGGTAGCATCCGCAGGGGGAAGCTTTACCTGCTGTCCGTACTCCATTTAGTATTTGTGCATTTGATTTTTCCTTCCTAAATGTAGTATTTTGTAACTGTCGCTATTGAATTTCATCTTGTTGATTTCAGACCAATTCTCCAGTTTGTCAAGGTCATTTTGACTACTAATCCTGGCTTTATAATGATAAAAGAATTTTTATTTTAGATTCAGGAAGACAAAGAAAGAGAAAAAACTCTCACTCAGAGAGCACAGTGTGTATTTCTCAGGTTGCAGTAACTGAACAAAATGGCTGCTGTCTCTGCAAAGACGTAGCATTTTTAGAATGTAAAGGAGCAGTAAACAAAAACAAACAAAAAATCAAACCCATCACAGTTTCAGTTAAATACACTGTGACAGGTTGGATCACAGAAACCCCCTTGGGAGCTGCCACCCGATGTGCCATCGACTACCTCTGCTCCTGTTTTTTCTGCCAGCTCAGGACTTTAGCATCCTGTCTTGCTGAGCCAGACACTCCCATCTGCTCCAACACAGACCCACGGTCTGAATTACCTGCCCCAAAGCTGCAGGTTTACCTGAAAACAGCTCACAGAAGTGTGCTTGTCTTCAGCACTCAGATGCCCAGCTCCCAATGGGGTCTAAACCCGAATAAATTCATTTTATCCTGTATAAAGCTTATGCAGGGTAAACTTATAAATTGTTCGCCCTCTATAACACTGTTAGAGAGATTTGCACAGTTGTTTGCTCCCACAGGTATTAATACATATGCTGAGTTAATTAATAAGTAAAAAGTGATTTTATTAAATACAGAAAGTAGGATTTAAGTGGTTCCAAGTAGTAACAGACAGAACAAAGTAAGTCACCAAGCAAAATAAAATAAAATGCGCAAATCTATATCTAATTAAACTAAATACAGATACAATTCTCACCAGTTCCAGAATGCTCCCTTTTACAGGCTAATCTCCTTTTAGCCTGGGCCCAGCAATCACTCACACCCCCTGTAGTTACTATCCTTTGTTTCAATTTCCTTCAAGTCTCCTGGGGGGGGGTGGAGAGGCTCCTTCTTTAGCCTTTCTCTTGTGGGTGGAGACTCTCTCCTCACCCTGTGTAAAATCCAGTCACAAAATGAAGATTCCGAATCCCATGGGCAAGTTACATGCCCATGCATGACTCAGAACTTGCAGGTAATAGCCATTACCCACATGCTACCTTGAATGTCCTCAGGTAGACTTCTTATGTAAACTGAAGTCTTCCAAGCTCTTTTGTCTGTTAAGTGCTTCCTAACTGAGCACCTAATTTGCACATTCCTTTCCCAAAAAGTGACCAAATGTTCTAACTAAGGCTACTTAAAAATCAAGCAATCATACAGCCAATGTTCATAACTTTGAACACACAAATGGTGCCTGCATACAACTAGAATTAACATAACCAGTAAATTATAACCTTTACATAAATATGTTTCATGGCATACATAGCAAAACCCTATTCCAGTTATATCATACATAATTTATGAGCACCCCCCCATAAAGCCTTATAGGGTACACTGTCACTGGGGTACACTGTCACATAACTTAGGGGGCTTTGGGGGTGAGTGTATATACACCACAAGAGCCGGAGAGAGTTCTGAAGTAAAAGACGGGTCTCCAGAAAAGGTGGCCACAGCATTTTTGCTGATTCTTCCTCAGTACGAAATATCATGGAAACATGCTGCAGTGCTGTGGATATCAGTCCACATATCTGTTACTGATCAATATTCACCAGAGTTTATGCAAATCAATTTCAGTCTGTGAGGTGCTGAAAAACTATTAACTTCAGTAATTTGTTATTTGTTGCTAATAGCACGGGATTGGTCATCTGTGTCATACGGTATCATTTTTGCTCCCCAATTGGAGAACTGAAACTTTTAAACTGGAGACTAATGAACAATGAATGACACATACATAGCAATAGACTTTGTCCATATACTACTTCAAACAGACGTTTAGAATTCAAATACGTATTTGAAAACACTGCTTTCGCAGTATCCATCCAGCTCTAATCTCATCATTGCAGTCTTAAGAGGAAGCCAAGAGGAAAAGGAAAATTGCAAGAAAGCTTTTCAGTGTGGCTGGTTTGAAAGATATATTTATGTGCTTTGTATAGCTTTAATTCGCACTCTAGAGTTACCCTGGATTTTTATTAATCAAATTAATTTACTATTCAATTAAAAAGCCCAAAGTGAATTAGAAAGATTAATATTACAGCCACTGGGATACACACACACACCCTTTTAGAGTAATAAAAATACAATGAAATATCAGTTACAATGTAACACGATTTAAGCAATTTTCTTTCTTCATTTCCTTAAAATAAACCCCAGAGTTAAGGAGAGTGTTTAGTAGCACAATGAGAGGTTAAAGGAATAAGTGTGCAGTCTTCCATGAATGGAGTTCATAAAAGATGTGCCTCTCATTCTTCCTCTTTCTCCTGGTATTAATTGAGTCGGGGTAATCAGCGTTTGAGCAATGTGCACCGTGCGATTATTTCCCCTTGACTCCTCCCATCATCAGGCACTTTTCACCTGCTTCTGATAACAACTTCAACCGATTTATATTATATGGGGCCTTCCATCCCAAGACACTTTACAAATTATGGGCAAAAACCTGCCTTTGCTCATTGCAGCTGTGCAAGTGCAGTGGTGAGAGGACTGGTACAGGACTTGGAGAGGGTTTCTAGTCTATTCTGCTGCAGCAGGGCAAGATAGCTCAAGGGTGACGCACTCTGTAGCGCACCTTATTTAGTGGGTGCTGACAACTGCAGCATATGTTCAGGGATGCCAGACCACACCGACATGCTAACAAACCACCTTCCTTGGGGCTATGCTGTGCTAATCTGAGTGTTAGCCAAGACCATTGGACTTTGAGGAGAGGCGCTATGGACCACCTTTTTCCCCTACTACACCTCTACTCCGATATAACGCGACCCGATATAACACAAATTTGGATATAACGCGGTAAAGCAGTGCTCCGGGGGGGCAGGGCTGCGCACTCCGGTGGATCAAAGCAAGTTCGATATAACGCAGTTTCACCTATAATGCGGCAAGATTTTTTTGGCTCCCGAGGACAGCGTTATATCGAGGTAGAGGTGTACATCCATCCGTCTATCTCTTTAACATTTCACAGATTCAAGGGCCAAAAGGGATCATTGTGATAATCTAGGTCTGGCCTCCTGTATACCACAGGCCATAGAACTTCCCCAAAATAATTTCTAGAGCAGATCTTTTCTAAAAGCATCCAATCTTGATTTAAAAATTGTCAGATGTAAAATCCACCACGACCCTTGGTAAGATGTTCCAACGATCAATTACTCTCACCATTAAAAATATACGCCTTATTCCCAGTCGGAATTTCTCTAGCTTCACCATTCTCTGCTAGATTGAAGAGCCTATTATTAAATATTTGTTCCCCCTGGAGATATGTATACACTAATCAAGTCTTCCCCTAACTTTGACGCTAAATAGACTGAGTTCCTTGAGTCGGTCATTATAAAGCATGTTTGCTAATCCTTTAATAATTCTTGGGGCTCTTCTCTGAACCCTCTCCAATTTATCAACATTCTTCTTGAATTGTGGGCACCAGAACTGGACTTGGGCAGCGGTCGCACCAGTGCCAAATTCAGAGTTAAAAATAACCTCTCTACTCTTACTCGAGATTCCCTTCTTTTATGGATCCCAGGATCACAGTATTCTTTTGGCCACGGTGTTACACTGGCAGCTAATTATCCACCACGACCCCCTCTGAATTAGTGACCTGTCCTCTTCATTATTTACCACTCCCCCAATTTGTGTGTCATCTGCAAACTTTATCAGGTATGGTTTTATGTTTTCTCCCAGCTCATTGATAAAAACGTTAAATAGTGTAGGGCCAAGAACAGATCCCTGCGGTATCCCCCTGGAAACATACCAGCTCAGTGGTGATTTCTCATTTACAGTTACTTTTGAGACCTAACAGATTGCCAGTTTTTAATCCATGTAATGTGCTCCATGTTAATTTTATTTTTTTCCTAGTGTTTTTACATCAAAATGTTGTGCAATACCAAGTTAAACACCTTACAGAAGTCTAAGTATATTACATCAATACTATTACCTTTATCAACCAAACTTGTTGTTTTTTTTTAAATGAGATTACAAGTTAGTTTGACATAAGCCCATGTTGATTTGCATTAGTTACATTAATAAAGAATTAATGGGGGAGGGGGTAATCTAGTCCCATGTCAGCCTCTCCATTATCTGGCTCGAGACTGATGTCAGGCTGACAGGCCTATAATTACCCAGCTCATCCTGTTTACCCTTTTAAAATATTGGCATAACATTCGCTTTCCTGTAGTCTTCTGGAAGTTCCTCGTGATCCAAGACTTGCTGAAAATCAACATTAGCAGTCCAGCAAGCTCCTCAGCCACCAATTTTAAAATTTTTGGATAACCTGCAGGTCGGGACTATACTCATTAGTTGCCAAGTATACTCAACTACCAATAGATTTGACACGTTTCAGGATTGAGCTCTCAGATAAGATTTAGACAGAGCCAAAGAGAGAGTGATAGAAAAGAGGTTGGCGGAATAAGGGGGGAGAGACAACTGATACTGCTCCCTCCTTTGTGTAGGAATTGTAGGGTCATTGTTCTGGACACAGCCATGGAGATGATGTCATCTATTTCTCTTTGTGACAGGGGACACTCACCTCTTGTGAGTGCCTCCTGTTTGCTGGGTATGGGGCTGCAATCTTTTCTTGGTTTTGGCACCCCTTGTAGGTTGTTGAGTTCCCTAGGTGGGTCTTCAGAGGCTCAGCCCTCCAGCTAAGTCACAGAGTTAAAGGGTGAATGGATGAACCTCTTCCAGGGTAACAAAGTTTAACAAATGGTCATCCCTCACCAGGGTCTTCAGCTCCATCTGCAGGCTTGTTTAGATTCCAGCCCATTTCTTGGGCTTTTAGTGAAGATTCTTGCCCCGTTTCAGGACTCAGGCCATTTCCTCAGTGGGGTCCCAGACCCAACCACTACTCCAGATCCCAACACACGGACCCAGTGAACAATAGCCAAAGAGTGCTTCCCTTAATAGTTGCTGCTGCTGCATTTCCTGAGATGCTTCCCCCTTAGTCCCAAAACCTATATTCATTACCTTAGGGTTACAGTCGCTGGATTTTCTCCATCTGTTCCTTGCTTAAGCAGGGTCACTCCCAGGTCTCTCTGCCTGGAGTGTTTCAGTCTTCCAGACCTTCCTCACCCTTCTGGTCCCAGCCGGGAACTGACCTGCTCAGGCCCTGCAGCTCCTTTTAACTGAGCCTGCTAGTCTCTGATTGGCTGCTTCCCTGCAGCCACTCTAGGCAGGCCTAGAGAACTTAGACTCACAGCTCTTTTTCTAGGGCACAGTGTGGTAGGACCATGATGCCTCCAGGAGTCACCTTGAAAGGGCTTGGTACACCCTGTCATGCCCTTTTTTCATCTGACTGGGGCAGTAAGAAATTGGAATGGAAGGATGGTAACTGCATATGAAATTAGGGAAGGAGAGAACGTGAAAGTAGAGGAAACACTGGAAAAGAAAAGACGACTACTGTAATCAGGGAAACTATAGGGTATGTATGTGCACATACGTGTACCATAAATATATACACATTTATGTTATGTGCCTTATGTAAGAAGGAGATACATATAAAGATATAATGTTCTTCTAGTTTGTATACTTAGAGCTTCTTGAGTTCTTTCTTCTTACTTGTGATTTATTTATAAAGACTAAATTAAGTTTCTAAGTAAACAGTCCACATTGTAACAGTTAATCTTGGCTGTATGTAACTCGTTTCTTATTCTCGTAGATAGGGAAAATATTGAATTAGTATTCTGTCCATGTTAATTTTTAATTTAAAGTCTTTAACGAAAGTACAATGGACTTTTGACATATAAATATTAAAAATTAAATTTCCTGAGTTCATTATCTGATAATTAGAACTAAATAACATCTTAACTGAGAGACAAACCCCACGCAAAGCAAGTCAGTTCCATTTAAGATTCCATTAGAAAAGTGTTTGAGCTAGTATGTAATAGACCATAAAATTTAATTTGGAAATGATATTACCAAAAATGATGGAATGATACCACTCACAAAAGGACATGTAGTCAGCCCTCATCTTTTCATTTGGCATGATGTTCTTCTATTGATTGTGTAGAATTAAAAAGGAATTACTTAATATTGCACAGAATAACATATGTAGGGCTTTTTTTTTTTTTCCTTTTCTCCAGCTCTCTGGTATTTAAAAGTCAGAATTGACCAGTGTAGCTCCATGTAATTACAAAGATTTCCTTATCTTAACCTATTTGCTGAAGTCATCCTAAAGAAAGGGTCTCCTAATCCATTGGCTGTCTCATATCTCATTTACATTGGTGGTAATCCCCATCCTATCTCAGCATTTAGGTAATGACTTTGGGATTAAATTGCACTTCTTGCAATTCTTTACTTTCAAATCTCCACAACATATCAGCAGGGCCTAGCTGAATAGGCCTGTCAGAGGTCTGGTAATGCAGTACGGTAGGTAAGGCCTCTGACTTTAGAGTGAAATTAACTTTCTTCATAATAGGGTTTAACAAGAAAACCTTGACTCTGTGTTGCAAAGTATTTTAGGGTGTTATAAAAAGATGCTTAGATTAAGTTACATTAAGATTTCTGAATGCTGTATTTAGCTATCTTTGCAGCATTTATATTTAAGGAGGCATTTAGTATCTCATCTTTAAATTCTTTGCAGTTGAAAAGACTTATAGAAAGTCTTAAATTTTGCCTGGGCATAGAATTTTGATGAGTATTTATCTGATATTAAATTTCACTTAATTTACTATATCCAAAGGGTAAAACTATCTTAGTTATACCGTTGTATTTCAATTCTAGAGCATCTCATTGAAGGGAAAATTAGAATGACTAATTTAGGCTCAAATTCTTCAAAGTACTTAAGTATGTGTCTAACTTTAAGCATGTGAGTACCCTTATTGAAGTCCATGAGAGTTCAACCATATGCTTAAAATTAGTAAATACCTTCCTAAACTGGGGCCTTAGATAGTAAACTCTTCAGAGTAGGGTGCGACACAGAAGGTGCCAACAAGCAAAGGGTTCACTGTTCTTTACAAGCAACTCCTGTCTCAGACCTGACAAACTTACTACACCTAATACAATCACTTTAATGGTATTCATCCATGAAAGGTAACATGAGAGATCTCGACTTGAAAGCTTGTAACTTATCAATACTCAATCATTGAGAGTTGGCTGTACGGGTAATATTTAAGGAATAAGGTAACTATATGGGAAACTATGTCTTATGGTCTAGGAGTAAAAGTCACCAGGGAATCATATGTGCGCTGTTGGCTCATTCAAGTGGGAGGGAGTCATCTCTCTTTGGTTCAGTTGTCTGCCTTTGCTCCATCCCAGAGCAGTCAACAGAAAATTATCAAAGACAATTGCAAACAACTGACACCACTTGCAGGTAAAAAGGAATGTTACAACAGACAGAAGATTTCCCTGTCTGTGAATAAAGATGAAAGACTGATTCAGTATAACATAGGGTGGAGACAGATATTCTACATCTTTCACTGAGGAGATATCTTGCTGAGGTGGGCTCTTTTTCATTCAAGTTTGGACTGTGGTTCCTGGGAAGCCAGCCAGCTCGGCAAGCGACTGCCCTTGGGGGGTGGGGGGACCGTACTTTATTAGATAGGAAAGGTAGACTATTGGTACATGTAGATACTAGTTCATATAGCTAAGTAAGTAGGGCTGAAACGCAAGGCCTACAGGTGGAAGCCTGTATGATTTTAGCTTAGCCATACTAAGCCTTAGAGTTAAGAAATACTTGACATAAGTAAGTGACCGAAGAATAACTCGATGCCACAAGATTACAGGAAAAGATGTGCCAGTAAGTAGTATTGTGAAAAAACAACCCTAATAATTTTAGATCACAAAATGCCCTTGAGGCACATTTTTCCTAACACGTGCCTTAACCGCAAGATACAGCTTGTGCATCAATGCTAATGAGAATAAAAGGAACTATACACAATCTATGGAAAATGGGGTACCCCAATATTCCTGGGGGACACAATACAAGTAAGGAAAAAGGGGGTTGACACCTTCATGCACATGTGCAGGATATGAGGTATAGTCAGAATCAGACCTTACAACTATCTAGCAAGATGCAAGTATGACTATAATTTGTGCATGGATAGATGTAGGATTTATATATGCTTGGATAATCATAACTTTGTTGGTAACTGTAATAAAATTGATAACGGATATTAGATGTTGTTCTTGTGAACGTGTGTGTTACTTTCCTTGGTCTTCACGTGTTCTTAGAGGCTCTAGATCTGAAACTTTCACTCTCTTGAATTTGAGGCCTGGTCTATACTACCCGCCTGAATCGGCGGGTAGAAATCGACCTCTCGGGGATCGATTTATCGCGTCCCGTCGGGACGCGACAATCGATCCCCGAATCGGCGCTCTAACTCCACCAGCGGAGGTGGTAGTAAGTGCCGCCGACAAAAAGCGGCAGAAGTCGATTTTGCCGCCGTCCTCACAACGGGGTAAGTCGGCTGTAATACGTCGAATTCAGCTACGCTATTCACGTAGCTGAATTTGCGTATCTTAAATCGACTCCCCGCTGTAGTGTAGATGTACCCTGAGACTGTAGCCATCAGAGCCGAACCCACACTGGTATAAAGCTACATTAGTAAATCCACTTTAACTAAAAAATTTTTTAAAAAGTCTACAATGGGCAAGACTCCCTCTTGCTAGAGACAGGGGGTAATAGGATGACTTACAGTCCTTGGTACCCCGAGAACAGTTACACAGAGACTATACTTTTTAGTAGCTGTAAAATATTATATATTATGGCAGCATACACATTACTATAATTTATTCTCTCTACCTTCAAGATAGATAGAGCAATATATTGAGTAGCAATACTATACAGATATCATACTGTATAGCAATTGTATAAGTAGCACTGCCTATAGTTAAAGTTGCCAAACACTTTTCATTAAAAGAACGTTTTCAGTTGCTTATAACTTTGCCAAACATAATTATTTTCTACGCCGGATGGCTTTGTAAGGCTATTTTTTTTAAAATTTCATCTAAAATGGTTGAGCTATTTCCAAGAAGAACACAGAAAAATACCTTGCTTTGTTGATGTTAAAAATAAATTCTTTCAACTATTTCGTTAAGCCAGGATCTGAAATTTGGCAGGCAAGTCCAATACCATCCTGGTGTCAGCAGCGTGTGCTCGTTGCCATCCCCATGAAAAACAGCCCAAATTTGGCAAATATATAACCCTTTGAAACATCTCTGCTCATTGCCTAGCAAGCAATGGGGTAGGTGGAGGGGCAAGCAGGAACCAGGAGGTTGGAACAGTGGCTGGAGTGTGGGTAGGGTGGCCAGATGTCCCTATTTTATAGGGACAGTCCTGATATTTGGGGCTTTTTCTTATATAGTCACCAATAACCCTCCCACCCCCGTCCCAATTTTTCACACTTGCTCTCTGGTCACTCTAAGTGTGGGTGAGGGGAAAGGAGGTGGTGACAGGGCAGAAACAGGGGTGGGTGGAACAGATAAGGACCAGGGGGATAACAGTAGGGCAAGTAACAGGAGCTCGTGGGGGGTGATAGGAGAAAAAGGGGACAGGGATAGAAAAGTCCACTCCCCTCTAGAATTGAACCCATTATTCCTGAATCCCAGCATTTCTCTGTGGTCTAGCAAATAGTTGTGAAACTTACTACAATGTATGCATGTCACCTCCTTCTAGTGACAGGTCTGTACAGAAGATAACAGACTTCTACTGCTACCAGTTACTCCATTAACTCTAGTGACAGATCTGTGCTGTGGATGTAAAAATCCCAACCCTGTTGTTGACCTATGTATGTTTTTTGGGGGGTTTTTTGGTTTTTTTTTGGGGGGGGGGGGCAGGGAGGGTCAATGTAGTTCTACATGACAATTTTTTCCCCCCAATTTTTCAGTTTTTAAAAAACAGGAAATCACATACAAAAACATTCATTGAAAGAATATTAAGGTTGCAAATCAAAACACAGAAATTAGGAAATGCCAGAATGAAGGCTGCCTGTGCAAATTAGCTCCTCCCCCTGGCATTATGATACAGTCTTGAATTCCATGATCACATACCATTTTTTGTACAGGACCCCTGCCTCATATTTATAATTAATAAATTATCAAATAAAACCTCATAAATTGGTGATTACAGATCAGATTAAATTTGTACTTTGGGTTTGTTTGTTTTTTTGTTTTGTTTTTTTTAACCTAACACACATGGAGAGTGAACCAAGACCAAATGAAAATTGACATTGTCCCCGGTTATTATTTATTATGGTACTATCAAGATTGGGACTCTATGGTGCAAGGCGTTGTACAAACACAGAGTAAAACACAGCACCAAAAAGCTTACACTCTAAATGGACAAAACAGACAAACAATGTGAGGGAAAACAAGAGATAAAGAGTCTTGCCAAGGGCTACACAGCAGGTTGGTGGCAACCGTGGGATTAGAACCAAGATCTTTGAACTTGAAGCTTGAGGTTTAGTTTGTGAAACCACACTGCCTTACTTTACCCCCCTGAACTGAAACACACAAGTTTTACATAGTCTATTGCATTCTTTCTCAAGTGTAACAAATACTGGAAATATTAGCAAATCCACACTGAACCACTCTTTCAAAATGCAATTAAAAAGTAACCAATTCTCTCTCCCTACTCCAGCTTTCACACCATGATGTCAGTAACGTTGCCCTTATTTTTGCCTTTGATACACGTGGGTATTTCTTTGAAATGAACTTCTTTTAAACTGAAAAAGCAAAGCAGATATGGATTTTTTTCAATACACTTTCCTAGGTAGCTACACATCTCCCGCAGGCATGCTGCCGAAGGCAGCCTGGCTGCCACCCTCACGGTGACCGGCAGGCTGCCCCTCCACGGCTTGCCTCCCCAGGCACGCGCTTGGTGGGCTGGTGCCTGGAGCCGCCCCTGGCTACATATTAACTTTGAAGGGAAGGAGTGTGGTAGACTGGCTATCAAATACATGACTGGAAGTTAGCAGGTCTAAGTTGTATTCCTCGCTCTACCATGGTGTGGTTTTGGGCAAGACATTGAGGATAGGGTTGTCAAAATCCCCTAAATGACTTAGGAACACAAGTCCAATCGGCTTTCAGTGGGATTTGTGCTCCAAAGTCACTTAAGGCCAGATCTTTAAAAGGTACTTAGTTGCCTAATGGAATTTTGACTTACATTCTAATGGGAGTTAGGCACTAGGCATTTTTGAAAATCCCACAGGGTGCCTATCACCTTCTTTAGGCACCTAAATACCTTTAAAAATCTGGTCCTTAGATGCTTTCGAAAATCCCACCCCTCAGCCACTGTAAACCTCAGTTGTCCCATCTGAAAACAAGGATGATATAACACAGCACAGGGTGTTCTGAGGCCACATTAGTAATGTTTATAAAGCACTTTGAGAGATTCCTTGGTGGTGCTACAGACGTACTACACATGATACTAACACAGCATGTTCTTTGCAGATATCCTCAATAAAGATATTAGACAAAAGCAACGCTACACACAGAAATCTGGAGCTTCTGGTTACATATTGTCGACGATACACATACAAGTATATTAAATAAAAAAGGACTAGCATGCGTTGTATTATAAAGGTGTTTAGCCCATTTTACATGTATGGAGAATGTCGTCTTATGCTATTTTTATACACTTGGCTATGCAAGAAAGTGTGGTTGTATCCAATGATGAGTGATAATTGGAAGCCCTCCTCCTGCCATCCTCCAGAATGGTACGAAAATTAATTCTTGTACAATGTGCATTGCATACACCAAGGGAAGTTGACCCTATTCATTTACATACACTATGGGGACCTGCTATCACACTGCAGCCAGCAAACAGCTTTTCTTATCTAGAAAAGACCCTCATTTGTTATTTCTTGCTGAATACACCCACTCCCATTATTTCTGTAATTCTTTGCAATAATAGACCTTACCCTAATGAAACCTGCATTATGAGAAGGTTATAGTCCTGACCCAAAGACTATTAGCTCTGTGCTCTGTTATGACTACATATGTAATTCTATAATTGATTTTAAAATTTACTTTTGTGTCCCAAACCGCAAAGTGAGTAGCCCATTAAGGGGAAGAAATATAATTAATATAGCTATTAAAGGTGGGGAAATGACATTATTGCAATTTTAAAGTAACATATTTAAGTGTACACACACAAAAATCAAGAAATACAAAAGTTGAGGTTCTCACTGTAATATTAGCTTGGCCACTTTGTGCCTAGTGTGTGCATTTAAATACACGATACATAGTATAGACCCTGATCCTAAAGCTGATCCAGGTAGGAGGGAGGCACATTGAAGTCAGTAGGCTTCAGGTGGGCAGAGGCATCCACCTATATGGATTAGTCTGCATGATCCGGTCTAGTAATCAAGAATACTGTGTATGTGCAGTGTCAACAAGCTAATGTTACTATGAACCTTCACTTTTGCATTGCTCTACTTTTGTGTATGTGTCGAAATATGTAATTTTAACATTCCCTCAAACACGAGTCACTTGACTTCTGTGTTTAAATAGCTGTTTAGTTGTATTTAAACAATAATAAAACACAGCCCCAACCTGTGGCTTTGACTGGAGCCAGGGCTGTGTGCCCTCTCCCATGCTCCCCACAGCTTCAGCCAGTGCTGGAGCTGTGCACCTTTCCACGCCCCACAGCTTTGGCAGGGGCCAGAGCCAGAGCTGTGTGCCCCCGCCCCATGGCTTCGACCAAGGCTGCAGCAGGGGCTGGAGCCAAGCTGTGCCCCCCGGTGGTGGTGGGACTGGACTATCAGTCCTTCTCCCCATGGGGCTCCAGTTGTCATTCCTTCCCCTCCCCCAGTCCTCTCTCCCTCTCCTCACCCCCCATTTTTAGTAAAAGACTCTGACAGGTCACGGCTCCCATGACTTTTTCTTTATTGCTCACAACCTGTCTGTGACTTTTACCAAAAATAACCGTGACAAAATCTTAACCTTAGTTATAATAATATTGTTATGAGCTGGGTGAAACCTGGCTATGGGCTGAGTTAACCCATTCAGTCTGCTCTGTGAATGAGTCCTCCACTTCAGATAGTTGTAAGAGACAGTTAAGGGGCCACACCTAAAAAAAAAAAAAAAAAAGGCTAATGGAGACATAAGAACAGCCATACTGGGTCAAACCAAAGGTCCATCTAGCCCAGTATCCTGCCTCCTGACAGTGGCCAATGCCAGGTGCTTCAGAGGGAATGAACAGAACAGGTAATCATGAAGTGATCCATCCCCTGTTGCCCATTCCCAGTTTTTGGCAAACAGAGGTGAGGGACACCATCCCTGCCCATCCTGGATAATAGCCATTGATGGACCTATCCTCCTGAATCTATCTAATTCTTTTTTGAACCCAGTCTTGGCCTTCAGAACATCTTCTGGCAAAGAGTTTGACAGGTTGACAGTGCGTTGTGTGAAGAAATCCTTCCTTTTGTTTGTTTTAAACCTGCTGTCTATTAATTTCATTTGGTGACCCCTAGTTCTCGTGTTCTCAGAGTCAGCCCAGAAATTAGCAGCTTAAGCGCACAGCGTTCCACTGGGTATTGCAACCAGGTGGGTGTGGGAGAGAACAACACACAAACTGAAAATAGACAAGAACAAACAGAACAGCAGAGGGAAAAACAAGAGAACCAAGCAGCACCTGTGAGCACAGCATGACCCTGAGAAAAGCTAGGGAGAGGGCCTTTGGCTCTGTTAGCTAAAGAGCTGTAAGATAAGAAACTGTTCCTTTTGGTTTTGATTCTGCAGACACAGGACTTTGTATATTCTTTGTAAATAAAAAAAACTGCAAAGAAATACCCGACTATGACCAATTTCTAATCCCAACTAGAACATCCCCAGGGCCCCAAAATTTGACTCAGCGCTCAAGTCAAAAAGCAGCAACGCTATTCTTAATATCACATGTACAGTATCAGTCCCAACCTAGATCAGGACCCGACTATGCCAGGCCAGTCCCTGCCCAAAGAGCTTACACTCTCAATAGACAAGACAGACAAAAGGGAAACAGAGGCACAATAAGTTGATTGAAGTACTAGCCCAAGGTCAGACAGACTATCAGTGGCAGAGATAAGATAAGAACCTAGGTCTCACTGATTTCCACTCTCATGTGCTATCTACTGGATCATGCTATCTGGCTAAAGCAGTAAAGCCCAGTTGAGAGGTAAGAAATGCTTGAGTAAGGGAGTACCAGACTGGGTTTGAGACAGTTTGGGGGATAAATCTGTATTAGATGATGAACTCCATTTTGTTTTGTGAACAACATTTATGATGGTAGCTTTCTTTTGGTCTTCCAGCATCTATTTTGTAGTACAGGCTTGACAGTCAGTGAACAGATTATGTTTTTAAATCTGTGACATAGCAATCAAGGGCCATCGAACTGAACAATACTTCCCAAATGAGCTTTCTACCAGAAGGGTCATTGACTTTGTTTCTCTATACAGAAGCTGACAGGGCAGGGCTGGGGGCTGCAGCCTGGACCTCCCCCACCTTACAGCACCTGGGGAAACAGGACAGTGTCAGCTTTAAAATGGGTGCTTCTCCAAGCAAGGGAAGCTCATCATGGGAGGTCCCAGATGATTGGAAAAAGGCCAATATAGTGCCCATCTTTAAAAAAGGGAAGAAGGAGAATCCGGGGAATTACAGACCGGTCAGTCTCACCGCAGTCCCTGAAAAAGTCATGGAGCAGGTCCTCAAGGAATCCATCTTGAAGCACTTGGAGGAGAGGAAGGTGATCAGGAACATTCAACATGGATTCACCACCAAGGGCAAGTCATGCCTGACCAATCTGATTGCCTTCTATGATGAGATAACTGGCTCTGTGGATATGGGGAAAGTGGTGGACATGATATACCTTGATTTTAGCAAAGCTTTTGATATAGTCTCCCACAGTATTCTTGCCAGCAAGTTAAAAAAGTATGGATTGGATGAATGAACTATGAGGTGGATAGAAAGCTGGCTATATCGTCAGGCTCAACTGGTCCCGATCAATGGCTCGATGTCTAGTTGGCAACCGGTATCAAGAAATCTGATGAGGTTCAACAAGGATAAGTACAGAGTCCTGCACTTAAGACGGAAGAGTCCCATGCACTGCTGCAGGCTGGGGACCGACTGGCTAAGCGGCAGTTCTGCAGAAAAGGGATTACAGTGGACAAAAAGCTGGATATGAGTCAATAGTGTGCCCTTGTTGCCAAGAAGGCTAACTGCATTAGTAGGTGCATTGCCAGCATATCGAGGGAAGTGATTATTCCCCTCTATTCAGCATTGGTGAGGCCACATCTGAAGTATTGGGTCAGTGTTAGGCCCCCCACTACAGAAAGGATGTGGACAAATTGGAGAGAATCAGCGGAGGGCAATGGAAATTATTAGGTGGCTGGGGCACATGACTTCTGAGGAGAGACTTATTCAGTCTGCGGAAGAGACAAGTGAGGGGGGATTTGATAGCAACCTTCAGCTACCTGAAGTGGGGGAGGGTTCCAAAGAGGATGGAGCTAGGCTGTTCTCAGTGGTGGCAGATGACAGAACAAGGAGCAATGGTCTCAAGTTGCAGTGGGGAGGTCTAGGATAGGTATTAGGAAAAACTATTTCACTAGAAGGGTGGTGAAGCCCTGGAATGGGTTACCTAGGGAGGTGGTGAAATCTCCATCTTTAGAGGTTTTTAAGACCCAGCTTGACAAAGCCTTGGCTGGGAAGATTTAGTTGGGTTTGATCCTGCTTTGAGCAGGGGGTTGGTCTAAATGACTTCCTGAGGTCTCTTCCAACCCAAATCTTCTATGATTCTATGAAGCCATTCTTTTGCCAGAAGCAAGTTGACCAGGCCAAGAAGGCTAGACAGGCTGCCTGGCCTCAGGAATCGAGCCAAACCCAGAACTCACAGGGATGATGAGGTCAAACCAGGAGGCTACATTCAGGAGTTTGTCATTTTTCAAAAATCTGTAACTCTCTTGTGCTCTGTTAAGAGTAAAGTATTCACGGATAAGAAATTCCTTTGCTAAGCCTGTGTGCCTTGCTTCACTGCCACATTCTCCCAAAAGGATGTAACTGGGAAACGTCTATGTGAACTCTGGTGAGAACCTGTCTAAGCAACTGGGGGGCTAGGAGGGCTGTGGCACTGGTTCTGGGCCCTTCAGAGACAGGGCCGGCTCCAGGTTTTCTGCCGCCCCAAAGGGGGGGGGGGGGGGGAAATAGCTGCGGCAGCGTGATCGCGCTGCTCCACACTTCGGCAGCAATTTGGCGGCAGGTCCTTCGCTCCGAGAGGGACTCGCCGCTGAATTGCCTCCGAAAACGTGGACGTGCTGCCCCAATAGCGGCTGGATTGCCGCCCCTTGATATTGGCCGCCCCAAGCACCTGCTTCTTTAGCTGGTGCCTGGAGCCGGCCCTGTCCAGAGAGAGACAGCAAAGTCCCACTGTCCAGGAATGGTGAGAGACATGGGTTCTGCATCTGGAAGTGTGCTTGAATGACCCAGAGCCAGAAACAGTGATCAGTAACTACTCAGATCCAGGGGGCTTTGAAGAACATGGGATTCAGTGGTTGGATCCAATCACAACAGACTGGAGCACGAGAGGGCCAGGTTGTGACAGGACTCCATGTTCTACAAGAATGGAAAAAAAAACCCACTAAGGGGAAAATAGAGGTTCTGAGCATGCTTGCCCTGATGTCAATGGGTGTTTTCCACTAACTTCTATGGTAGCAGAATTATGCTGAAATCTGCTACATTTTTTTGGTTTTGTCCTTTAAAATCCTTATACTTCACCCAAGTTAGTATTCCAACACAGAATTACTCATTACCAAAGAGCCATATGAAACGGACATGCCTCTATTCAATTGGATTTGTGAGATAAGTTAAGGAAGAGGCAGTTGTGTAATTGGCACACAAAATGGTCAGAATTGATCTAGAACAAACCTTTAACTTTCAAACTGGTTTAAATGGGGAAAGGACCATTGGATAATTACATCATTTAACACATTGATTGTCTAAAAGTCAATTCTAATGATTTCAGAAATAGAGGGCATTGTGCTTTCCTCATTTTTAAGGAAAGGTTTTTGTTCAGTTCAGAGGAGTAAATGGGGACTTTTTAAAAAGGAGACAATATGGAAGGGCTGAAGAAAACAAAAGTTTCATTATGGCAAACAAGGCTTATTTCACAAAAGCGAAAAAAAATCAATGGGACACAATTCAACTGGCTACATCTCCCCTTACAGTATAACAAAGTAAAAGAAAATTAAATGACTCCTACATATTTAGAATGCATAATTAAAAGATGTTTGTGTCATTAGTCTGAATAAATATACATTTACTCTAAGATTATATTCCCTTGTTGCTATTATTTGATCATTCTCCCATTAATTAAAAAAAGTCCAGCACCTAAATCATACTATTTTTAAGTACTGAAAAGGCTATAGCATATAGAAATGTGTCACAAGGAAAATAATAATAATACTTTGAATGTATATAGAAACTTTTCATCAGACAGGGCCAAATCCGGTTGCCTTACTCACATGAATAGTCAAGCGAGACTCTCAGCACAACTAAGGGTAAGCAGAATTTAGCTCTGGATCTCAAATGTCTAAATAAGGCTCTGTCTATATTAGAAGTTACACTGGTTTAACAAAAAGGTGTGTTTTTAAACTGAATTAGTCAAACCCGCACAAAGTTGTGTGGACATTCTTAAATTGATTTAAGCCCGGTTTACATCCGTTTGGCTTATTTCAGTAAGAAACCTTGCTAAAGCAATTAGATGCCAGATTTACATTTATTCAAGAATACACATACAGGGGTTTGCAACAGTTTAACCAATTAAATATAACAAACAACTTTAGTTAAACTTGTGCAGCTTGTAACAAAGGCAGGCCTAAGCTTCCATTACCCCTGTGAGGGGGCTCAACATTATACTCCACTTACAGGACGTGAAACTGAGAAGCATAAAGCTTCATCCTGAAAAGCACCTCTTTTCGAAGCAATAAGAGGTGAGTATAATCAGGAAGCATTGAGCATCTCACAGTATCTGTTCATATGCCTCTTCTACATCAGTTCAGCTCCACTAGTAGTAGCACTGTCTTGACTGGATGTGCTTTGAGCAGAGCTATCTGACATGGAAAGATGATTGGACTTGTGATTAAAGCATTGGACTGGGATTCAGGAGATTCTTGGCTGTGACAGACTTCCTGTGTGACTTAGGAAAGATCCATCAGTCCTGTTCTTTCCAAGAGTGTCTCCAGATGATGGGCTAGGGAACTTCCCACAAAGCCTTTTTCATCCCCAACGTCATTCCCGTTAACGGGAGGAGAGTGTTCCCAAGCTCCAGCAAAAAATAAATTCCATTGCCATGCTCTCCATATAGTTTTAGAGGGGACGTTTTCTGCAGTGTGTGGAGCAGTGGGGGCCTCTGAAGGAAGGGAAATCAATGATCCAGCTCTTGATCTAAGCATTTGGCCCTGCCCAGAACAACTGCTGAGTACTTAAATTTCCTTCCCTCCATCCACTTTACAGGTAACATACACACATGCAACACTTTGCAAATGGCATTGAGACTTGCAGTAATGGGGGACACTATCAGTGGAGTGGGGCAGCAGTGGTAGTCAGAAGAAAATATTTCATGTGGGGAAGCCCTGTATGTTTACACAGTAGACATTTAACATTATTAGGGCTTTTATTATACAGCACATCTTCTAACTACTATACTGCTCCATGCTTTCCTGCTATAACAGAGTTACATGGGTGTTCATAAATTAGACAGCAATGCATTTTTATTGTTTTCATCTAAACCGAACTTCAGACTCTCGGTGCTTCAGCAGCAGGCTTGAGAGCCTCCATAAAATCGGATGTGAAAGGGAAGGGGAAAAAATAGCATTTCACACATTTGTGGGCAGCTCAGAAGCCTGCACTAGGAGAACTGTGGAAGCCATCTGAGTTACGCATCTGTGGTATCAAAGGACTAGGCACAGGGGTAGGAGAAAACTAATGAAGTGCTCTTTAGTTGCTTTTGATTTGTTACTTAGGCTCAGACATAGGTGCTGGGGGTGCTACTACAGCCCCTGGCTTGAAGTGGTTTCCATTATATACAGGAAAAAGAACAGAAGTACTTGTGGCACCTTAGAGACTAACAAATTTATTTGAGCATAATGCATCCAAAGAAGTGGGCTGTAGCCCACGAAAGCTTATGCTCAAATAAATTTGTTAGTCTCTAAGGTGCCACAAGTACGCCTGTTCTTTTTGCAGATACAGACTAACACGGCTGCTACTCTGAAACCTGTTATTATATACAGGGTTTACAGTTTGGTTCAATGGCTCTCAGCATCCCCTCTATACAAATTGTTCCAGCACCCCAGGCTCAGATCTCCACAGTCAAATGAAAGGGGCAATTTTATTTAGTTTTCCACAGAACTAGATTGCTAGATTTCACCCAGAATAATACATTAAAATATGCCAGACTGAAGATTTGAAATTAAGTGGCTGTCTAATATTTTATTTGTTTTGGTTTACAATATACAAAGGGACACCTATTCCAAGACTCTAGGAGCTCTGACAAAATACTTCTGTATTTAGAGGATGCCCCTTACACTGCCTATATGCATTTATCTCAAAGTTGCTACGTTTTCAGTTTGTTTTAATGTGAACTACTCACAAAGGGACAGTGTGTGATAGGCTCAACTGATTTCAGTGGAGCTACACAGATTTACACGAATGGATGGTCTAGCTCAGCTTCTCTACCAATACCACCACCACAGTATCTCTTGCTCTTATTCATAGAGCATCTTGCTCCATTGACTTCAATGAGACCACTCTTGAAGCAAGGTACTACTTGATAAGAGTAAGTATATCAGAGTCTGGCCCTCTGCAGGTACTTCACATTCATGCTGTTGAAAGATAATGCACTCAGTAGGTCATGTCCCTGTTTTAAGATGAACATGTGACCAAAATATTCCTTCAACTACTCACCAGTGATGTGACCTATCTCCTTCATTTCTCTCCTACCCCTCTCCAAGAATTCACACAATGGGGCCGTGGAGGATATATTGATGACATGTCTATGTAATCTGCTGACATTGAATTGTCCCTGCTGGATGTTTCCAGAAGTGAGAGCAATATCTGGCTGTTAACAGCTTTTGTCTTATGGAAATTGTCAAAACAAACAAACAAACAAACGAGCTGCGGAAAGAGGGTAAACTAGGTGTCACAGGACAGGAAGGGAAAGCTGCAGCAAAGGTATTATTACTCTATTGTGCAAAATAAAAAATGGAGGGTGCAGAAATTCCGTATTCATCTTATCAACTTGAAAATACATGGACAGTCACCGCTATTACACCTAGTATTATAGGAAGGCAGAAAGACATATATTTGTTTTGAAATTCATCAGATAACTTCAGTAAATCACATGTCAAAATGTTTTTTAAAAAGTGAGGGTTCCGGGAACAGCTTCTTTTGCTTATGTTAAGCCACATAAAACACAATATATGAAATAAACTCAGCTGCTTAATCAGAGAGACAAAATGCCACCACAGAAGATTGTTCCATTTAAAAAAATATGGTTGTGACTTGCAAATACATTTTTAGAAGCAATTTTATTACAAAGTGTCCCATCAAGCAACATCTTGAATATTCTGGCTAACAGCACACATTCCTCAGTGCCGGGGGGAGGAGGGGGGAGAGAGGTTACAGAGAGCTCAGAAATGGTTAGACAAACAATTTATTGACAGTTGAACTGGTAATGATTTTAATACCTGACATTTTTAGGGTCTATTCTCTGGCCAATGCATGCTCATAATTTCAATCTCTGATAATGGGAGCTACATGCATCAGGTGATTTAAAAACAAAAACAAAAACAGACCGCTTAATCTGATTCCCTGATATTTGTTCTCTCTTCATTTTAAAAGGTAAGTTTAGCACGGGTAAAATGTGACAGCTTGACAGTCCTGAATTGCTCTTTTTACCCATAGAACAGCATGGGTAGGGGACAGGTCTTGCAAGTTTTTCACAGTGCCCAGCCAATATTGCTCAACCCCAAGTTGGCATGTAGGAGTTAGACTCTCTCCTGTTCTTTGGGACCTGTAATTAGGCACCTTCTGATTCCCAGTGCAGTCATCCCAAGATTACTAGCCAAGATTTTCAAGAGTGCCCCAAATCACTGGTGACATCATTTGAGTCACCTTAGAGGGGCACGATTTTTCAGAAAGTGCTGAAAGGGTTATCTCTGAAATTCAGCCCACTTTAATGTGTCTCAAGTTGAACACGCCAAAATGGAGGCTCTCCAGTCAGTCACCACTGCTGAAAAAATCAGTCTTATTTAACACTCTCAGAAATCAGGGGCCTGCTGTGCAAGGGTGCTGTTCAGAGGTATAGAAACAATCCCTTCCCCAAAGAGCTGACAACAATTTAAAAGGACAAAGATAGGCAAAGGTTCAAGGAAAGGGATAAAACCTACAAGCAGAATGCTCAGTGATGTTGAGAAGACAGTTCTACATTCATTATATATCCCATCAACCAAAACCCTACTTGGACTACAGTTTAGGTTGCCTATGTGCCAGAACCAATCAATGCAAGGAAATCTCAAGTTAAGAAAACTAACGGCTGCATGCACCATAACACACATATTATATTAACTAATCATTCACACAGACTCCACATCTGCAAAACATGTTTCCTGACACTTTGAACTAACAAAGAAACACAATGAACATCCCAATTTTCTAGGGCTTGGGGTTTTTGTTTTTTTATCCTAAAACAACTTTGCTCTAAGCAGAGGTTCATTAGAACTGGAACTCCAATGTGCACATTGCAAAGCATTCAAATAGGAGATCTACATTCTATTTCATACAAAAAACAGAGTTACATTACAAGCTGGCTCAATCTATAGAACTACTGTAACATGTCCATCACTATAGAATCTGGATCCAAATTATACCATCACTGGCATAACTTCTGCACCAGCCATGCAGAAATTTATTTCTATTCTTTCATATGCTACTATCAAAATCTTTTAAAGAATTACCCCTAAAATGAAAAAAACATAGCTCAGTCAGGCACTCACAAACAATTTAGCCTTCAAATTCATTTTTGCAGGGAATTTGAATCTGTGTTTCCACCCCTGAAGAAGCTCAAAAAACCCTAGGTGAAGCAGTTAAAATAAGAAGGAAGAATGATGGATACTTGTGAAACTAGTGTGCTTTAACAGAGCATTGAACTGGCAGCAAGGACTACTTAGTTCTAGCCTCCCCTCTGCCATATGCTGCTATGTAGAAAGGAGCAAGGCATTTCTCCATTCTGTGCCTCAGGCCTGGTCTACACTGGGGGGTGGGGGAGATAGAATCAATCTAAGTTACGCAACTTCAGTTACGTTAATAATGTAGCTAAAGTCGTCGACTGCTGCTGCTCCCCCATCGACTCCACCCGCACCTCTCATGGCAGTGGAGTACAGGAATCGACAGGAGCACACTCGGGGATCGATTTATCGTGTTTAGACTAGACGCAATAAATCGACCCCTGCTGGATCGATCGCTGCCCGCTGATCTGGCAGGTAGTGTAGACATACCCTCAGATTATCCATCTGAAAAAAATGGACCCTTGAATATCCAAAGTCTAGTCTACCATAAGAGTTTTACTCATCTGAAGGACAGATGTGTCTCGGAAGTTTGACTTCTAGCGCACAAAGATTTCTGTGTAAAAAAATCTAGGCACTGATGTCCTTAAATGCTTAAGCTTGGAGAGTTTACTGTCTCTGCAGAGGAAACATTTTCTCCGGCTGACCTTTCAAACTCTGCAGCAAACCACTTTCCAAACCAGAAACCTCACTTTCCCGAAATAATTGTGCAACCCTTATTCATGTTGATGAGTACTTACTCACACAAGTTGTCTCAATGAAGTCAATAATGAAGTCAAAAGGATTACTCATGTGAGTAAATGTTCTTCAGGGTGTGTGAGGGTTGCACAGGCTAACCCTTGATGTTCCTTGTTACATTTAGATCACAACTGTAGAATAATAATTGCCTTCTTCACAAGGATTTTGGGAGACCTCAAAGTGCTTTGAGGCACAGTCAAAACCAACCATAACAGTAAACATAACATATAGCAAACCTTTTAAAATCTTGTTACTTATTGTTACCTATGCCCCCACTTTTTCTCTCCCTGACTTGGAAAGTAATTTTGCTATTCAGGGGTGATAGTCCCTCCCCCTGCAGGGCCTGCATATGTTTGACACTATTTGGAAAACTGACTAACAGGGTGTTCACTTTTACCAGGCCATTAATTGATAACACTTAATTAATCTGCCGTGTGAAAGATCAAATGAAGATTGTGTCCCACAACAAGCAACATATATTGACTTTGTTATTCCAATTATGTGTCTGGCCAGAATAGCCCTTTGGTACAAGACTTAACCTTTGAATCACCCTCAGCTCAGAACTAGATCAGCTCCTAGGGATCTGACCTGAAAAAGACCTTGACACTGCTGGAGCTCTATGTGCTCTGAAATGTTCCACCCTGTGCCTGTCATAGCCTAGTGCTTGTGTTGTCATTTGCAATTACACATGTTAAACAAGATGCCTAGATAAGAGGCTGATAATTAGCAAGGTGGTCTGATTACAATTCACTCTTTTATATCCGTGAGCCTTTTTTTCTTTATTTTTTGCTATTTTAAAAACAAGAGATAAAAGAATGCTAGGAAAAGAGCAATTAGTTTCAGGCACAACTGGGTAAGTGCAGCAGACAAAAAGGGCAAATTGCCTTTAGCAGACAATTTATGAATCAGCTGTAGATTTCTAGAGTCAGTTCTTATTTTTGTTTCCTTGGGTTATCGCCACTAAATTGATGGGGAACATCATCAGAGGCAGTTTTGGTGTAATTTAGTATAAGAAAACATAATTAAAAATATATTCATCAGATTTTTCATGGCTTTCTTTGTGGATTGTTTACACTACACCACAGCAATAGGCTTTCTCTAGGCACTAATTTTGTTATTATGCCAGCACTCCAAATCCACATTTCCCCTACCCCCTCTGCCCCAAAAAGGCAGTACAAAATTCTGATGTAGACATAACACATGTGTACAGCATATTTAAATGCCACAATCCTCGAACTTCACTCTGTCAGATAGGTAAATGTTTATCAGACCACAATACAGGATTAGCTTTGAGGATGGTTATAGTACAGTGTAATTTTTCAACATACCCATATTTGGACTGTTACATAGGAATATATGCTGCACTTGACCTCTGCATGCTACTTGCTTTGGGCCACCCTTCTGCAGACTGAGTATTACCCTATTATGCAGGTAGTCCCAATCATTTCAATAGAACCAACTGTGCAGCAAAGACTCAGCAGTGTGAGGATGGCAGAGTCTGGCCCTATATGACCTAAATTCTGACTCACTTTGAATTTGTAAAAAGAAGACACCCTCCCCCCCATACTCTTGCGTGCTACACAGAGATTGGGTCCAGGTGTATAAAGATAAGTGGAACTACTTGCCTGCTTACTTCCCTGAAGTAGGTGTGGAGAGTGAATAGAGGAAGGTGGAAATTGAAAAGAATATTGTCTCCACCCCATTCCTCATTGACCACAGCAGCTGAGCCAGCACAGGGAAAATAGTGATTTACTCTCAGTATAGGCTAGCAGTAAATTACTACCGGTGTGTTGCTGGCTCTCACAATGTTGTCACAAATCTTGCAATATTTGGAGTTTTTCTTAAAGCCCCAGTTCCTGGAGTCAGGTGATTATGTGAGAATCTCAGTTCTGTTGTGATTTTTTTTTTTAAGTTTCTAACTCCCAGGGTTGTGGAGAAAAGCTTGAGAATGTGAATCCGACAGGCTCAAAAACTCCAAGGAAAATAAAAAGAACCCAAAATGTATGGCTTAAAAATCTGACTTTTAAAAACAGTTTTATGACTTTTGGACAGAGGATTTGTCAATACTGTCTAAGCCCCTGAAGCAAGGAGAAAGCAAAGAAAGAACTGGAACTCAGAGAGGTGTCCGAGTCACAGTGTCTGCTGGGATGGAGCTGCTTACATGCTGCCCCGCACTCAGGGCTGTGCTTAAAGTCACAATCCAGCCCATGATGAAAGTGGTCTTGACTCTGATCTCACTTACACAGGTGTAAATCAGGGGTAACGCCAAAGACGACAATAGAGCATTTTCAGTGTAAAACTGGTGCAAGAGGGAGCAGAATCAGTCTCTGTATTAGCAAATGCAAATACCATATATCTAATACTCACATTGCTTCTTAAAACATCAAAGCTTATTCTATTTTCAAATATGCACAAGGAAGACTAAGTGCCACAGAGGGTGAGTGCATTAGGCTTTTCACCTCTGGAGCAACTCACCCAAAAAGGGCTAGCAAACTGGTTCCGGTAAAACAACTTCCTTGACACACACCCACAAAATGCCAATCTAAACTATTCTGCCTCCTGATACAGCACCATAGGACATCAGTCATGTGGCATAATCAAACGCATGAGCCAGCAATAGCTCGCGCACAGCTGTTGACTCTGAAATATATTTTATTTTAAGAAATAATACTGGCCAAAAAACATGGTTTACTTATTCTTTTCAAGAAACGCAATACGGTCTTTAACACATATACACCTAGGTACCTAGGCAACCAGCAGGGCTGTATAGAAGGGACTTGTATTGAATGCATCATTTGGAAGATGGCACTTCACAAACAAAAATACTGTAAATACTCCTCCCAAAAATACTGTAAATCAACTGCACCATTGAACCCTAGTGAAGAGGCTTAATACTGGGGCAAGTCTCAACCTCACAGCCTTCTGGGTAAGAGACAGGAGTACTACCAAATGAACCAAAGGGAAATGAGATGCATTTAAAGATAAATGAAGATATGCTAAGGCTTACGTGTGCTATCAAGCAATAAATATACTAGGAGTAGGAAGTGCAAAAAAGTAATTAAGGTTAAGAAAGAGGCATAGGCAAGCTATAAAACATGAGGTAGAGAGGAGGACTAGAAAGATTGCAGAAGGAAGTTCGGAGAGTGTAAAGAAAAAAAAATTAATACAGAAAGCAAAGGAAGAGACAGTAAGGAAGATTACATGAGAGGTTAAGATAAATAAGATTTTTTTCAAGTTCATAAAGAACAGGAGTCCAGTGTTGGAGACAGAAGAGTATTTTCCTCTAAGAGGGGATGGCATGGAAATGTTGTTAGAAGAAAAGGCAGACATTTCATTGGAGCAAAATAAAATCAAATGTTGTTCTTGGACTAGTTTTCACAAAGAAACAGATATGAATTTCCCAGGAAATGGTGTACCCATACTGGGCAAAATGATGGAGTTTAGATAATAGGATGCATGTTAATTGACCAATGCATAGATTATGATGTGACAAAAAGTACCTCTCTCAGGATTTAATGGATAAATGTGGAAGGAAACTAGGGCTGCACCAGCAGAAATGACTAGGAAACTAGCACTTCTGAAGATGAACAAAAGGTTAAAGGAGGTCAGAATTGAAAAGATCATTTACCCCACTTGGTCAGGACAATAGTCATAACAGAAGGGAGTGATTATTTGAAGTCCCTACAGAAATATCTGCTCAGTTGCAGGTAGGTGGCTAGGTGGGAGCTAGCACTTCCTCCATACTATAGTGTTCACCTTTAAAATTTTAACGGTAGCCATCCTGCAGCAAAAAAACTTCAGGACCAGACTCCAAAGAGAAACTGCTGAACTTCAGTTCATTTGCAAATTTGACACCATCAGCTCAGGATTAAACAAAGATGTGAATGGCTAGCCAACTACAAAAGCAGTTCCTCCTCTCTTGGTTTTCACACCTCCACTGCTAGAAGAGGGCCTCATCCTCCCTGATTGAACTGACCTTGTTATCTCCAGACTGATTCTGGCCTGCATATTTATACCTGCCTCTGGAAATTCCCACCACATGTGTCTGACGAAGTGGGTGTTCACCCACGAAAGCTTATGCTCCAATACGTCTGTTAGTCTATAAGGTGCCACAGGACTCTGTTGCTTTTTACAGATCCAGACTAACACGGCTATGGGTACCCGCATGGCCCCACAGTATGCCAACATTTTTATGGCTGACTTAGAACAACGCTTCCTTAGCTCTCGTCCCCTAACGCCCCTACTCTACTTGTGCTACATTGAGGACATCATCATCTGGACCAATGGAAAAGAAGCCCTTGAGGAATTCCACCATGATTTCAATTTCCATCCCACCATCCACCTCAGCCTAGATCAATCCACACAAGCGGTCCATTTCCTGGACACTACTGTGCTAATAAGTGATGGTCACATAAATACCACCCTATACCGGAAACCTACTGACCTCTATACTTACCTACATGCCTCCAGCTTCCATCCAGGACACACCACACGATCCATTGTCTACAGCCAAGCTCTAAGATACAACCACATTTGCTCCAATCCCTCAGAAACAAGCACCTACAAGATCTCTATCATGCATCCCTAAAACTACAATACCCACCTGCTGAAGTGAAAAAAACAGATTGACAGAGCCAGACGAGTAGTCACCTCCTACAAGACAGGCCCAACAAAGAAAATAACAGAACACCACTGGCTGTCACCTTCAGCCCTCAGCTAAAACCTCTCCAGCACATCATCAAAGATCTACAACCTATCCTGAAAGATGATCCCTCACTCTCACAGATCTTGGGAGACAGACCTATCCTCGCTTACAGACAACCCCCCAACCTGAAGCAAATACTCACCAGCAACCACATACCACTGAACAAAAACACTGACCCAGGAACCTATCCTTGCAACAAAGCCCGATGCCAACTCTGTCCACATATCTATTCAAGTGACATCATCATAGGACCTAATCACATCAGCCACACCGTCAGGGGCTCGTTCACCTGCACATCTAACAATGTGATATATGCCATCATGTGCCAGCAATGCCCCTCTGCCATGTACATTGGCCAAACCGGACAGTCTCTACGCAAAAGAATAAATGGACACAAATCTGACATCAGGAATCATAACATTCAAAAACCAGTAGGAGAACACTTTAACCTGTCTGGTCACTCAATAACAGACCTGAGGGTGGCAATTTTGCAACAGAAAAGCTTCAAAAACAGACTCCAACGAGAAACTGCTGAACTTGAATTGATATGCAAACTAGACACAATCAACTTAGGCTGGAATAGAGACTGGGAATGACTGAGCCATTACAAACATTGAATCTATCTCCCCATCTAAGTATTCTCACACTTCTTATCAAACTGTCTGTACTGAACTATCTTGATTATCACTTCAAAAGTTTTTTTTCTCTTACTTAATTGGCCTCTCAGAGTTGGTAAGACAACTCCCACCTTTTCATGCTCTCTGTAGGTGTATATCTCTCTCCTCAATATATGTTCCATTCTATGCATCCGAAGAAGTGGGCTGTAACCCACGAAAGCTTATGCTCAAATAAATTTGTTAGTCTCTAAGGTGCCTCAAGTTCTCCTGTTCTTTTTACGGATACAGACTAACACGGCTGCTACTCTGAAACATGTCTTTAACAGTTTCTTTTTCAAAATCTTTATCAATACAGTTACTGCAATGTTTAAGTCACCAGTTTTTGGTAACCATTTGGATAAAAAATATTTAAAAAAATTCACAAACATTTGTGGAACATGGTTCTGGTTTTCAAAACTGAGGCGGTTTGAAGTTTTCTATGAGAATAGGTTTTTCCTTCTTCAGCCAGCACAGTTACATGTTAACATAAAGTAAACTTGGAACTACGAAGCGCAACGGGCAGCAGAAGCATTGGCGTTACCTGTTTGACTGGAGTGTGGCTAAGGGAGCAGAGGAACATGCACACAGAGGCTGTGGCCAAAGGCCTGTCGGGGAATTTTCCTCTCATTACACATGACGTTTATTTATATATTTATTTACAGTGGACTCTGTTGCAGCCTGGATGCCTTTGGCAGTGGGCTAAGGAAATGAGCCTTTCATTGAGACAGAGGAGACCCACGAAAAGCATGAAGAATTGAAATGACAAGGCTGTGCTGATAGCTTGTTGAATGAATGAATGAAAGGAATTGAAATTTACATTTATATAGCACCTTTCATCTACACTGTATCGCACAGCTCTGAACACTGCGCTGCGGAATCACTTTGCAAGTGCAACCGCATCTGGGATGGAAGTAGAACATGACCGCATACTGCCGTGTTCCAAAGTCTGGCCTTCCAAAAATGGTCTGTCCAGCGATGGTGAAGGCTAGAGAATCGGCCATGAGTGAAAGAAAGTTCTCAAGAACAGAAAGTGGAAAGCTTCAGGCTAGGACGGCTGGGAAGACATGCTAGGTCCAACAGGTGGTATTGCTTAATTTAGGACCATAATCTATGCTTATGATGCAAGAGAAGATGCAGTACTTTAACATAGTGGCTCTGTGTGTGTGAATGAGAGGGTGAGGTTGCCCTCTAGTGCCCTCATCGTAGATAAAGTACTTGTTAATACTATCTACAAACTCCTTTAGATCAACTTGTACTAAGCCTGTGGCTTTTGCTTAAAAAAAAAAAAAAGGACCAAGGTTCTAGACCCACATCCCAATGTACACATTTGATTCGTATGAAAAATTGCATGTTGTATGTAAACACTACCACGTTGCTACCAAATGTTGATTGAGAACTTTCAGCATAAAAAGAATGTGCCAAAACGTCAGCACCAGCTGGAGATTCCAACTCATTGGAGCGTCACTGTCTAGGCTCACACACCCTTTGGACATACTAATCCAAATGATCAGAAAGGTCCTGTAAATGTCCTCACCTCAAAGTTATCATCCTTCACCCACTTGAACCACCACTCTGGAAGTCAACATAGACAATGTTAACATGATCCCTCTGCTGCCACTGATCTGCTCTCTTTGCGCATTCTGAGGGTAAAAAGGAAATGTTAATTTGAAATTCAGTGCGTCAACACTACACCCATATTGAGAAAACTTAGTTCCGCTGCTTGCACTTCCTGTCACAAACTATTGTGAATGGCTGCTGCATGTCTCTGAAAGTCAGTGGTGGAGAATAGGATTCCTATAAATGCAGTACAATTTGTAAAGTTCTTTGAGATCCTTCCAGCTCTGCTGCAGAATTCTTGTGAGAAGTTGGGTAAGTCACTTAACCAATACTGCCTATGCCAAGAGTTCAAAACTCATAAGACAGAACCCTAAAAATCAGGCCAACTTCCTAAAAGTCATGATCACACACATACACCCGCCCCACCTTTTTTGGTCAGTTTCCTGTTTTTTTAACTCTCTCTGCATGCCCTGAACATGGACATGTCAGTTACAGGGTAAACGTTCACCTGCTGCCTGTTTCTCTCACCCCCTAACCCTGTCCTGTGACCCAGAGCCCCCTTCTGCATGCCACTCCATGATTGCCCCCGCCCTCCCTGCACCTTGGCTCCGCTCACATGCAGGCTCCAGCACTCCCTGCCCCCAACTCTTCCCCTTGCAAGCTCTAGCAGCCCTGCACTCTCCAGCCTCCTTAGCCTGCTCTAGCAGCTGCTTCTCCCCGACCTGGCAAACTCTGGCAGCTACCTCCAGTCTGTGACAAAGGAGGCTGCCCTGGGCTCTTCCTTCTGTAAATCCGCCCCCAATCTGGACCTTGTGCTGCGGGACAGACAGTGGGTCAGTTGCTCCTGAGCTGAGAAAGGGAACAGCTCCAATGGGCTGTGCCTACTCTGTCCTGTTCAGAGTGCACAGGGGTGCCAGCAAGGCTGGCTCTAGACCAAATGGTGCCCCAGGCAAGGAGTCTCTTTGGTTCCCCCCCCCCCCCGCATTTGTTGGATCTTTGAATACCTTGGGCTACAAATGCAATAAAAAAACCATTTCACAACTCTGATACATGATTTGCATGCATGTTTTATCCCTGTCATATAAGACAATACATTTGCATGCTAGGATCTGTAAATCTGTATTTATTCATGCTAACAACAAAAACAGCACCCTGAGCCCAGCGTCCCCCAAGCACGGCACCCCAGGCAGTTACCTGGGTCACCTGCCCCCAAATCCAGCCTTGAGTGCCAGTCTACTACAGACAGCGTCTACCCAAGCGGCACCACAGCCAAAAAAGGGACATACAGGGAACTCAGGCAGAATCCCCAAACTACCTGTGGTTGTTCATGAGATTGCGAGCCCCAAATGGCCCAGAATCATGACATGCACCAGAATACTGTCATTAACCTCTTTATGGTCCTTTTTACCCACCTGAAAGAGATGGAGGATACCACTGACATCACAGGGGCACTCTGAGTACTTATTCACTAAATATTCATAACGAGCTTGGGATCCGTGGGTGAGGTGTGCACTTTGTCTTTGTTATTATTCTTGAAACAATGGTCTTTTGCACTATAGTGAGGTGACCTTGCCTCCTAGTGGTAAGCACTAGTGCTGATTAAGGTATGCTGCAATGGTAGAGATTGGCATCAAAAAGCAGTAAGGTCCTTGGTTCGGACCCCAGGAGGGTAAGATTTTCCATACATAGAACCAACAGTCATTAGATAGGAATAACAAGTTGTGGTTAAGGCAGCGAGCTGGGATTTAGGAAATCTGGGCTCAGTTCCTGGCTCTGCCACAGCTTTCCTGTATCACCTTGGGCAACTCACAATCTCTTGGGGGAGGGGAAAGCAGAAATAATAATCCTTTCATGGTCTATTTGAGACTGAAAATTCTTTGAGGGTAGGTGATGGGGAGAAAAGGCCAGAGCACACAGTGCTATGGCCAATCAACCAGTGGAGCATCCCTGGGATGCAGAGATAACACCATAGATTGCAATAGCAGACAGGGAAACAACAAACATGAATAAAGGACTTCTACAGAAGCAGAGTTTAGGAAAGGGAAAATGTTGGCAGTGTCCTGGAGATGAGATGACAAACAAGAGAGAGATGGGAGAAAAAGATAAATTCAAGTTCAAGGGTGACTCTAAGGCTTCTGGCCATGCTAACAATGTCATGGTCTAAAAAGCTGAGTCCGAAATATTGGGACGTTGTACCACAAAAACTTTAAGCTCTGAAGCATTTAGTAGTTGGAAGTTGTAGTGTAACAACAAGCAGAAAGAGCCCAGGCCTGCAGATAGATGGAGGGCAGAGAGTTGAAAGAATAAGGGAAATGAAAGATCAAAGTCAGATCCCATGATGGATACTAACAATGAGATGTGCCAGAGGGAGAAAACATGTGGTAAAAAGCAAGGGATGTAGCCTTGAGGGGCTTGATAGTTGGGGTTGGGGAAAACGTTTTAGGGCCTTTACTAGAACTTTAAAAAGGTGGAGATGTTGGAGAGGGGGAAAAGATAATTGGAGAGGTAGGAGCTGGAATAATGCATTGATCAGTAACGTCACAAGATGTCCAGTGGTATAGAAGGAGGGGAAGAGTAAAAGACCTGTGAGCACAAGCGTGGAGGGGATCATTTACAACTCATAAGAAGGCACTCTCACTACAGTGAAAGCACTGCAATGCAGAACGCAGTTACTGCCATTGTGCTGGGAGAGGTGGTGAGAACCGCGCGTGAAGACCATTTCCCTTAGAGCTGTGCTGGAGTATGAAAGGCTGAGGACAGGACAGTGATTATTCTGGAACAGCCCAGAGAGTGATCCTTTTTTTAAGAAAGGGAGGGGAGGGAGCAGTTCTGAGTGTGTCAAGGAAAGGAAGCTCCATTGAGGATGAAGTGGTTTATAATGGCTGAATATAAAGCTGAGATAATATAAGCATGCGTAGATGGGTGTGCAGTGAGGAAGAAGGTGAGACCAATGATGATAGGCTGTGGTAAGGGAAGAAGTCAAGTGAGAAGGAAGAAGGTGCAAGAAGATTGGTGGTGAGGAGGAGTCAAGGAAACAATGAGGTCAAACTCATGTTCAACGCACTACACTTGGAAGGGAAAGGAATGAAAAACATAGTACTGGTAAGGGGAGAGTGACACTCCAGAACGGGGGCTGAATGTTACCAGCATTCTCACAGGTAGCTGACTAGAATTATTGTGTTTCTATGCTCAGTGAGTATTAAACTGGGCTTTCCACATAGCTCTCCTGGCATCCTTGTGTCTGGGCCTCAGTGGGCCTTCACAGAGGCAACACGTGCACACAGGTGAATAGGGTGGGCTGTAAGAGGAGGCAAAATGTCAGTGAGGTTGTGCAAGAAAAGCAAAGAGGGTGATAGAATGGTAGATAAAGAATGGGTGGATTGAGGAGACCAGGATTAGCAAAGGACAGATGGAGAAAGGTGATGAGTGGAAAGCAATGGGAAAGGGTCCAGGTGGGGGGGGGGGGAGGGAATAGGTGAAGAAAATGGGGGCTTAGGGAGAGCACAGGTAAGGTGGGCAAACAAAATATAAACCGCTATCATCGCAGTGAGTGCCTGCGCAAAAGAAAAAATGTTCTTCCGTAAAAGATTCCTATTAAGTGATTTTGCTTGATTTTTTTCACTCCACTCATGAGTTATCAATCTCCCCACCCATAAAGATGAATGCCATATTGGCACTAAGCCACCAGATATCCTCAATTTATCACTATTTAATATATATTAAAATGCGCTTACCTCTGATTGCAAAAAACAAACAAAATAAGGCAACATAAATCAAAAGAAAAAGAGAGGAGGAGGAACAGGAAGCTAAACAGACAGGAGGGGTTTGTTTGTTTACGGCAAGACTGGAATTTTTTCCCTGAACTTCACTTCTGCCCATCACAACATCCAAACTCAAGACAACGTCCCCTAAAAATGTTTAAAGGATCTTACAGAGCAAATCATATCAGTAGCTTATGAACCTCCCCCCGCCCCCGGGTATAATGATCAGTGCTGGATGGAGAGGTGGGGGTGGGGGAAGCCGCACCGGAGTAAAACTCAGCAACCCTGCATCTCTCCCTCTGAGCCCATTATAAACTAACACAATATTTTTCTCCAATTTTCAGCCGGTATTGAAACTCGCAGCAGAAAAGATACTGAAAGCAGCAGGAGCCACGCAGGGGTGTCAGACTTCAGAGCGGACACTGCCTTGGGACCTGGGGGGGGGCCAGTAAATCAGTGCACGCTTGTCAACAGCTCCAAGCTGCAGGAATTACTCGAGCGAAAATAACAAATGGCTGTCATTGTGGAGCCAAAAACCTGTGATTATAATTATCACATCCCCAGTGACCTTGCATAAACTTTAATCCCTCTCCAATGGAGCATTTAAATAGCCTGCATCTACTGGCAGGGGACCGTGTCCCCTCAGTTGAAAATACAGCGGCTAGGAGAGAAACGAGCCACAAAGAAACCACCAAGCTCTTCCATGTCTTACAGCTTGGATTAAAGGGCTGTACAAGAAAAGCATTGTCCCTGTCATTTTAATTGATATTGTATTGTCATCCTGAATTCAAAATGCTTCGGCTGAATCTAAACTCAGCTCAGCCAAACCCCAGGCATTTTAATCAGTTGAAAAGGTCAAACGCCACCAAGTTTTCATGGCTGCATTGAGGGGTCACTGGATTGAAACAGCACACAACGTGTGCTGATGGAACACCACAACAGACAGTGGCCTCTCCACTGGAGAGGCTAGTCTGGGCGGACAGGTGGGTTCCACACAGGAGCTGTGGAACATAACCAGAACCTGAACTGATGCATCAGCATTTGTGAAGGTCCTTTTCAGGTGCTGTTTTTGCCTGTTCCTTCCAGGTACATGTTATCCCTTTCGGTCATCCTCAGCAGCCTTTAATTATCATACCAATTAAGTAAGAGAAAAAAAACTTTTGAAGTGATAATCAAGATAGCCCAGTACGGACAGTTTGATAAGAAGTGCGAGAATACTTACAAGGGGAGATAGATTCAATGTTTGTAATGGCTCAGACAACCCCCCAACCTAAAGCAAATACTCACCAGCAACCACACATCACTGAACAAAATTGGCCTCTCAGAGTTGGTAAGACAACTCCCACCTGTTTATGCTCTCTGTATGTGTGTATATATATCTCCTCAATATTTATTCCACTCTGTATGCATCCGAAGAAGTGGGCTGTAGTCCACGAAAGCTTATGCTCTAATAAATTTGTTAGTCTCTAAGGTGCCACAAGTACTCCTGTTCTTTTTGAGGATACAGACTAACACGGCTGCTACTCTGCAACCTAAATATACAGTAATTCCAGCCACACCTGTGCTGTCTACTACTACTGCTATGCCCAGGCCTTCTCCTGCACACACATGTATAAACTATGAAACGGTTTTAGCTCTGGTACCACAGATCCATATAGCAGTGACTTCCTGTCGTCTTCTGATAGTGCTGAGAGATTGGAGGTGGTGAGAGGACAAAATTGTTTCATTTTTAAATGGATGTTGTGTTCGGTTTTGAGTCTTTCCTTTTTTAAAAAAAAATACAGATTTAAAAGGAAACAAGCCATGACAGATGCTAGCTAGACATCTAGATATGAAGTTAGGTGATTTAAGATTCCCAAAATCTGAAAACGTGGACCTCAGTGGATCATTCAATGCACAGGAAAAGTCAGTTGCTGAACAAGGGTAAGAAATCAAGAGCTCCCAAGGCCAATTCATGGACCAATAAACTGCATCTCTGTTTCAGCATAGTATTGAGCCAGTAAAGGAACTGGGGGTGTTTCTTTCCCGCAAACTATTGGAAACTATTTGCAAATAAGCTAAAGAGAGAGAAAATAATAGTTCCCTTTGCAGCACTTGAGAAATTGGAGCGTGAGTGTTTATCATCAGAATTTGGCTTAAGTGTAGGCAGGAAATCATACTGCCTAGCTAGGCAGAGAATATTTAAAACAGAGTAGCTCTGCCTGCGTGACGTGTTTTCAGATTAGGTTTCATATGAAATAAAAAATGTGGATTGTTAATTAAATGTGTAGCTTTGGGATGGGATTTTCAAACAGACATAAGTGATTTAGGAGTACAACTCCTATTAAAAATCGAAGGGACTTGTGCTCCTAAGTAATTTAGGGACTTTTGAAAATCCTGCCTTTGGTCTTTGTTTTTTTACCTCATGTTTTTTACCTTGTATGTGTCTGAGGGGTGATGCTATTGTCCCTAATCCCAGGCATGTGGTAAATATTCTAAGACATTGCACAAAAGCTAGAAGCATGATACCTGTGGATTTCAGTGGGACTCATGTGACTCTGTAACTTGGTAATTTTTAAATAGTTTCAACATCAGTGTAGGCTAAACTTCCAATAAACAGCACATAAATCTCTCTCCACATTATGGGGCGAAATGCTCATCTCTGAATCACACAGTGGTTCTCAATTTCATACTGAGGACCCTTACTACGCATGGAGCAGCTATTGACATTAATGGGCGCGCCACACGCAGAACAAATAGACAATAGTTTCATACTGAGAAGAGAATTTCACCCACATTGTGCATATTTGTCACATAGACCCGTGAAATACAACTGTCACTGGGGGAGGGGAACACAACCCGTTTGAGTCTGCCCATCTCCACCTTCTCATCCCATCCTCTGTGCTCCACTGCATCTGCCACCACTAGAACCAAACAGGCAATCTGACGTTAACAGCTTTTATCATTTCATAACACTGACTCTCAGCGGCTGCAGATTCCATGGTATTTTCTTGTGGTGACGGCGCTCAAAAGCCACCTCTGGATTTTATGAAATGCCCAAAGCAATCTCTAGCATTGTAGTATTTTGACCTGCTAGAGATCCCATACCACAGCCCTGCTCTGTACTGGTGAAAATGCAGCACCACCTGGACAAACAAAGATGTAACCCCTGAGAAATCACCTCATTGGGCTTCTTTTAGCTAAACAAGGACTGCACATAGCACACGGGGTGCTTTAAAAGGTGGAAGGAGGGTAGAGGTTATAAGAGAGGACGAGCTGTATAACACACTGGTCCTTCCTCAGAGGGCATCACCAAGCGTGAAAGAGAGGCAGACTGTATGGGGAGGAGGTTCCTTAGCCAAGTGGAATCCTCCAGAGTTCTGGTTATGAATAAGCATCTGAACGTTTGGAGATTGCCCTGGCACTAGATCCATAAGTAGTTTGCAATGAGGCAGGTTCCCTGCATGTTTTCACATGCAGTTTGGCTGTGGGGAGTCTGGTGATTGTCCTTTTTTAATGTATCCCCCTAATGGTCAAACGGTACTGGGATTTATTCCAACAACTCAAAACTGTCAAGCAGCCACCATTGGTTTTTTTTTAAAGTTAAGCAAATATTTCCCTTCTAGGTTATGTTTGCTTCTTTCTCTCCCCTCCCTTCCTCCACATGAAATTCCCCTTTTGAACAATTACATTAGCATGAGGCCCAGGCTGCAAAATACTTCATCTGGGGACACTAACAGGTTTGAGGTCCACTCTCTTGTGACCCTTTGGGGCAAAACAGGGGATCTTATCTCTTTAGAAAAGGGAGTTTCTCTGCTTTTCTTAGCACACTCGCTTCTTGTCCCAGAAGGTCCCATGTTACCAGACCTTGAAATCACGATAGAATGACATATAGAACCACTTCAGGTAATTTTTACATGTTACTAAAAATAGATGTATTCTAAGGCCCAATCACCCTCCTGAGATCTCACTCTGCTCATGGAAGGGTCAGCATTCTGAGGCATCATCTCCCCTGTCCCCTACCTTGCAGATGACCCGTCCATGAAGTTGGGGAGGCTGTGTGCCAGGGCCAGGAGGTGAAAGACCCCTCCACCACCACAGTGTAAACCCTAGACACCTAGCTCCACTGGAGCCAGCACCATCCAGCAAACAAAAGAAGGTTCCGGAGGATACAGAGCCAGTAAGGGAGCACTGGGCCTGTGTGCAGACAGCTCTAGCATTCTACAAATCTTGACTCTTCTTACCAGCACTCTGTGCGCCAGACCAAGTCTTGCCAACTCCCACCATTTTAATCACAAGTCTCATGATATTTGGGATGGTTTGTTTATTTCACGTGAAGCTCCTAGAGTCCTGGAATTATGTGCAAATCTCACCTCTCATTGTTAAAGGATATGTTTCTAGCCTACATGCTGGCACACAAAAAAAAAAGCTTTAAAACATGATAGCCCCATCCCACAAAGACTCAAATCCCAGAAGGCCAATTAAAAGACCCAGATATATATGTGTGTTTTAAATCTCGCGATTTTTGTGGACCTTACTCATGGTTTTTGAATGCTGGGGGTTGGCAATACTGCATATTTCTATTGCAATGTGAGAAAAAACTGTTTTGGCTTCATTTGCTTCCGATTCATTTCAATTCTCTTCTGTTCAGGCAACTTTCACATGTTTGAGGCAATGAATGTTTCGCACAGCTCTAAATATAAGTACTTAGGGAATCCATTGGCCCGATCAAACACTGACCCAAAGGAAGCTGCTGTATAGAAATTAAGTTTTTCATGCCATAATTTTTATTTGCGTATACTCAAACAGTTTAATTAGAACTCAAGATTTTAATTCAATCAGATTATGCTACATAAAGCAAATAATTTCTCATTCAAATTATCCTGCATCAAATATTAATGACATCTCTTTCAGGACTTAGACTCAATCAAGTTCATTGACACACTATTAAGAAAGGGAAAATAAATTGCTGAAAGGTTAGGTACTGAACCCTGGAAAAGCTGTAGAGACACTGGGTACCCAGACATGCATTCGTACATGTGTGTGTATAGGTTTGTACATGTGTGTGCACATGCACACATACTATGAAGAAATTGAAAATCCAGTGATTATGTGATCCCCACGAGCCTAGCATTTCAATTATCAAGCAATCCTATCACACATCCAGAAAATGTCAGTGTCACATGTTCCTATTGTATGTTGTTGAAAATACCCTAAAGTTTGGAAATTAATCACACGGCAATGCCAATCTTTTAAGTCAGGCATCTATGAACCAACCTCTTCTCTACTGAATGAATTACATTGAAATCATATAATTGCAGGCTGCCATTCAGTCACCCTTAACAATAGGCGACTTTGAAAATTGGAATTTTTTTTCCCTCTGACTCCCAACTTGCAGGCATGAAGCATACAGTAAAAGCTTGGTGCCTTTTAAATTACCTAAAATGTACATCCTTCAGACAAATGAAAAGAAGGGTGCAATTTAAGGGCAAATCATTTTGTGTTAATCCTTGGGAACTCAAAGCATGAAGATAAAAGGAGAAAAAATGCAGGTTTCACTTTGCTCATTATGGCACATTGACTTTCACCTAATCGTATGCAATTAAAATTTCTTCATGAGATTTCCTTATTGAAATAAGAAAGATAGCACTGTGCTGAATGTGGTGATAGATCTGGTATAAACGCGCTTTCTGGACAAACTGATTTATCATGTCTCATTCCAACAGTACTTTCTTGCTTGCTCATTTCTCATCTTATTACTGAGAAGTTGTAATTAAAGAGGATCCTCCCACAGAGAAGAGTTCTCCTTGAGGACAAGCTAAATTATAAATGCACTGTTCTTTCACTGAGATGAGTTTAAAGGGACAGTCTATAGAGAAAATGAGGCATGCCTGAGACTCTGGGACTTCTGACTCCCACCTTAATTCAATGCAGACCTGTTTCTGTGGGACTCGAAATAAATTGACAGGTTTTGTGAGCAAATATAGCTCTGGAATTGATCGTTTTAGTTTAAAAATACTTAGATACTATGTATATGATCACGAGTTTAAAAAACCTGAAATGTTTAAATGGATAATGAACAATTAATTGAAACAACCAAAGCTTATAAAAAAATCTATCCACTTTCCAGGCGCAATAGAAAGTTGACCAAGAAGCCAATCAAAATTGACCACTACAAATTGACCAAAAAAAATATCTGAGAATTTGCCAGGAGATTACCATTATATGGGAGCGATTTTACACAGGGATAAGATATATTTAATATCACATTAGAAGCCCTTGGCCAAATTCTCCTCTCTTAAAATCAGCAGAGTTGCTCTGGTATAAAAAGGAAAGATTTTGTTCCTCTATTTCAGGCCTGCCTCAAGGTCCCCCATTTTGCTCCTGTTGAAATCAACAGCAAAAATCAAATTTCCTTCAGTGGGAGGGAGATCCAGCCCCAAGAGTCTGTTTTATAAAGATTTTTATGCCTTTGTATCCGAGCCCCTCACCTAGTTATAACAATGCAGTTCATCACCATTAGAGGGCTCAAAGTCTAAGGGCCTGGCTACACTTGCAGATGTAGAGCGCTGAGAGTTAAACCCGCCTTCATAGATCACAGTAGGGAAAGTACTGCAGTCTATCCATACTGATAGCTTCAAGCGCACTGGCGTGGCCACATTTGGGGCACTTGCAGCGGCATTGGGAGTGGTGCATTATGGGCAGCTATCCCACCATGCAACTGCAACATGCTTTTCAAATGGGGGGTGGGGTGGAGTGTGACAGGGAGTGTGTTGTGTGTATGTGGGGGGAGAGAGAGTGGGGTTTTGGGGTGCTGAGAGTGTGTCAGCATGCTGTCTTGTAAATTCAGACCCCCCCCCCCACACCCACACACACACACACACACTCACTCAAAGCAAACAATAAATGTTTGCTTTTTCTCGGAACTGATAAGCAGCCAGCTTCTCCGAAAGGGAGCTTTGAAAGGACTTTTCCGCATTCCTGCGGCCGATTACACAACAATGACGAGAGTGGCCACTTGACTTAAGGGATTATGGAACATTTCCAGAGGCTGATCACAGCGCAGTAACGCAACACCTCGTTCACACTGGCGCCGTGGCGCTCCAGCAGGGGCGCAGCAAATGTTATTGCACTCGCCGAGGTGGAGTACCAGCAGCGCTGTAGCCGCGGAGTCAGAGCACTCTACGTGCCTTGCCAGTGTGGACGGGGAGTGAGCTAGGGCGCCCAGGCCTGCTTTATTGCGCTGTAACTTGCAAGTGTAGCTAAGGCCTGAGATTCACATTTGGTCCATTTCTCCTAAGACCAGTAGGCTTTAAAAGATGCATTATAGGGAGGGAGTGTCATTCTGCAGCAGGGAAAGGCTCCAGCTGGAGGGAGGTGCCAATGCATATAGTTGTGTCTATTTGTCAAAATGCACTTTCCACAAATATTCTATGATATCTGCTTAAAATCTGAGATTTCTACAAACATTTGCAAAACAAACACGAGAAGGCACATGAACACAAAGCATATTCAAGCAAATATGCCCTGAAAAGTTTCAAAAATGTTCATCTAGCTCTAATAAAACCCCAAATCCTTTAAAAATAATCTATGTAAAACGTCAGTCTCAAAACTTTTCTGTTAGGTATGCTAGTGCAAAAATAAATAAAATTCAAGTTTCTTAAAATGGGAAATTTCTGGTTTTGCTCCCTCACGTTTGAGAGGCAAAAATGGCTAGAATTATTTTTCTTTGTGGATAAGGAGGAACTTGCAGAAAGAAAATTTCTCCTAGGCTGGACATTGCTTGCCAAGTTTCTGACCAAGGTGAATATGTTTTATGGATGAATTATTGTTTATTATTAACTTACATAGTGTTGTAAATATATCTGGTGTTGTGAAGCAGTAGGTCAGTGCCAAGTAGAAAAAAGGTCCATGCTCTGACTGGATTATGATCTAGAGGCCCCATCAATGACAAACTACAAGACAAGGCAGAACATGCATAAATTTGGAAATATCCATTAGAGCTTGATCATAGGATAGGTGTCTTTTTAGACATTATAAATAAGGAATTATAATGAAGATACAAGAATAAACAAAGCAGCGTTTCCAACCAGTGGCCTCCCCTCAATTCCTATCCCTTTTGTTCTTACTAGTTACTTCTGCTGGCCAACAAATCATCTCCCCGACACAATAAATTTGTTATGGAACATTATCTCAGCTTGAGGAAGGCCAGGATATGCTAAAGGTCATGTATGTATTAACCTACTACATGAGAGTCCCCACCCTTAGTCTAAAATGTAGTCTTAAATTAAATAGTATTGAACTAGCTATCACTGATCTCTCATAAACAGATTCATTTACCTGACGTTTTTCCAAGATGCGCCTGCGGGCACATCCTTGTTTGCTGCAAGGTATTATTAAAAGCAAAAAGGCCATGTTGATGAAACATTGAGGTTGCCTAGTTAAAATCCAAAAAGAAAGGAAATGCAAAAAAAAAAAAAAAAAAAGTCTAGCAGCAAGTTTAATTTTGCTGCATAGTACGTCCAGCCAGATTTTGATCTCCATAACACCCTTGCAATTCCAGAGTAACTTTACTGAAGCTTATGGCATTTGCTCTGAATTTACACCAGTGAGGTTTAGTAGGGTGGCCCCTTTGTAGTATATTTTATAGTAATATTTTGCAACATAAACAGAAATATATTAAAATAACCAGAACACCAAGGACAGACGAAGGGGTTTAGATTTAATTTCCTTTGGTTTTTTTTAAAAAAGGAGAAAAGAAAGTTTCCTGGTCTCTAAAATTAGCATTTAAGTTGTACCAATTAGACCTTGAGATTCATACCCCAATAAGATGAGTATGGAAAGGTTGGATAAATTACCATTTTTGCAGCTGCTATTGTTTAGCTGGATGTAAAAAGTTTTCAGCAAACAGGATTAACAAAGCAGCAACATAACTGTTTACATTGCGACAGCTGGACCTTCACAGTTAGAGCTGCTTCAGTAACAGGTAAGGGCTTCCATGGAAAATTTTGAAAATCTCAAAATTATTTTTGTTCTATAGGCTTCCAAAAGGAATTTCCCATTGATTTCAATTTTTTCCCCAGACACTTAGCAAAAATTCAGCTTTTCAGTTTGTTTATTCCCTTCTCTCCAATTTTTCTATTTTGCCACTGAAAAAGGTAGTGGAGGAAGCACCAAGAAATGTTCATTTCCAAGCTTCTGTTGAACAGACAGAACATTTCAATGACAATTCGTTTCAGAAAACTTAATTTTCAAAACTGGGCTTTTGGGATGAAAACACATTCAGAAATAATGCTGACCGGCTTTAGTCACAATTGGGGGGGAGAACAGGTTAGAAGTGTAAGTCCAGATTCACCAGTACAGGCCTGTTACTTTAGGCTGTTTCAGTGATGCAACGTAGCCTTAAGCTTGGTTTGTAGCTACTTTGCATTACCAAAGTGGTAAAAGGCAGCTGGAGCCTACCAGTAAATCTGGCCTTTACTATAGAACGGGGCCTGATTCACCTCTGAGGGAACTTAGAATAAGTTAAATATTGTAGAATCCAGCAAAAATGGTAGAGTGAACATCAGATTGTAGGGGGTGATCCTTAGCTGGTATACACTGGCATTGCGCCATTGAAGCCAATGCGGAGGATCAGCCCTATGGAGGACTTTGTAAAATTGGGGTGAGAGGTATTAAAATACATAATCATACTGAAGCAAATGTGCAACAAACATACAACGGGCCTGAGTCACCTCTCACCAGGGTGAATCTCATTAAGGCAATGAAGAGATGCGGATACAAAGAAGTAGTACAGTAATTAGTCACAAACAGATCAAAAGCAGAAGTTACAACAAAACACGGCACCCCCCCCAATTTTTGCCTGTCCCCAGTGTTAAAACTAGTGTTTGAGGGATGTTCTGTATGTTTCAGTGAAGGTACTTCAGGGAGACATTTACAGTCCCTCATGCCTGCTGACCTGGCAGTAATTTGCAAGCAGTAGCCCCACTGCTGCTGAACCCATAGCTGAGGCGAGGCACAGGGAATCTGTTGGCAGATCTAATATGGTGGCAGGGAGTGACTGCCCCCTGGAGGCCTTTAGGTATACCTGTAGCGATTTTCTGGGGCTGGAGAGCAAGCCCACCAGCACCCACCCAGCAGCAGCAACTACTGTCCTGCAGGGCTGGGCCCAAATTCCTGCTTCAGGCATTGTGACATGGCACATGGGGTTGAATGGCACTGCAGCCTCGTGCATCGTGTTCCAGTGCCACTCATGACAGAGGAGCGGCCAGGCCACCTTGAGTGGCAGCGTGACCCCACGCACCACATCACAATGCTCAAAGTGGGGAGCCAGGCCCAGCCCTGTGGGACAAGAGCCGCTGCTGCCCAGGTGAGTGTGGAGCTGGCTTACTCTCCAACCCACCACCAATGTGACTCATTGCACCCTCTCACCCCCGCTTGCAAAACCTGGACTCCACCACTGGGGGCGATATTATTCCTTATTATGGTACTGCCCAGGGATCAATCAAGAGGGGAGGACCCATTGTGCTAGGCAGTATACAAGCATGGAATAGCATGTCCTACCCCGAAGAGCTTAACATCTTAACACACAGTGAGGTCACAAAGGAGCAGAGTTACATTTGGTTCTGACAAAGACATTACCAGGTGCACAGTCAGCATGGCAGAAGTGATTTTCCAGTCCCTTGTGACTTTGTATGTTATTTACTTCTCCTCAGATCAAACGAGGAACATACAATCTAAGGCTTATGTCCTGGACAACATTCTCCAAACTTTTCGTTGTAGTCCTGCACATTAAATAGCAGTTTGATTTTTTTTTTTTTTAATAGCATCAGAAAAGTGTGTATTTTTACTTGCCATCTCATAACTCGGAAAGGGCTAACGACATTTGTGCTCAAACACTCAATCAAGTGAAATGCTTACATATGGAAATACAGGAAGCATTATGTAATTTTTGTTGTCTCTGCTATTTTGTTTTGCATTATTTTGTTCATTTGGGGGTGGGATTTTGTGGGGAGAGGGGACTTCCCCCTATAAAACAGATTTTTAATCCAGAAATTACTAATCTTAGTTTATACCTAGCAAAAAAGCTCTGTCCTTTGAACAGGAAAAATTTAGCTAGTGACATGGATAATATCCACTGAGGTAGTTCATCTCATGGTGTTTTACTGATGAGTATTGACCTTTTCCCCCTAAAATTCCCTGCTTGTTCCTGATTTGCCAATTGCTATCCATCATCTTCAAAAAAGCTGCTAATGATTTGATGCAAAATGTCCTTACTGCCGCCCCCCCCCGCCCATATCTGTATATTCCCTCTTCCCCAAACTCTTGCTTGTTCATTCTACTTAATTTTTCTAAAGGCTGCTATCAGACGTTATCATTAATTATTAGTTATTCATTTTATTTGTAACACAATGGTGAATGTGCGCAGCAGGTCCCCTGCCATGCCCAATCTGTGGAGGATGAGGGTTTATTACAATGCCAGCTAAAGCGAGTTGGTTCTTTAGTTCAAGCTCTGGTATCTCATGTTTATCTCAGGAAGCCCATAGTTCAGTCCTTGTTATGCGGACCAAGAGGTCAGCAATTGCATATTTGTTTAGCTTTATATAAAAAACACTCTCCTTGTGCACACACCCAATCTAATAAACATATGCAAGTTTGCCTGTTTAAGAGGAAAAACAAAGAGGCCTGCCTACTGTAATAGCCCCCTCCCTGGGTGATCAGCAGGGTCAAGCCAAGCACCTTCACCACCAAAGTACAGATCCTGACCACTTCAGCTAAAGGGATAACACTAGTAGTGGCTAGTAGTGGTATTCTGTATACCTTCTAGCAGGCCAGTCATTAGAAGGGAATGCTGGCACAGAGTTTGCCAGTGTGTCACACAGGCACCTGAGAAAAGGACTGGTCCCTGTACTGCATCCCAAAGGCCAATCAACTCTGAGTGTCTGTGGGTAAGGGCCCTTCTCATAGTCAATATTCCTAACTTTAGATACAGAAATGATACATGCATACAGATTGGATAATCACATTCAGCAAATTATAACCTTTCCAATGATACCTTACAAGACCCATCTTGCATAAAATATATCTCAGTTATGTCATATCCATATCATAAGCATATTTCCATTAAGAATATGGGGTGTAACGTCACAGTTGTATTTGGCACACTCACCATTACTCCCCCACTCCATGCCCCTGCTACCTGACATGTTTCAGTGGCCTTTTATGGACCCAAGATTTTGTGAGTACAGCTGTTCTCATGAGATTGCATCTGGCACGAAACTGGAATCTGTGAGACCTGGCCCCCAAACTTAACAGAGCAGAGCATGGTTGGCCTTATGGGTGGGCAACATGGGCGAAGGCCCAGGGTGCTGTGGTCGGGGAGCGGCGGGCATTGTGGTCAAGAGGCAAGAAGTGGGGCAGGCCTGTGGTAGGGAGCTCGGGGCATTGGGGCGGGGCAGAAGGGACCAGGGGAGATGGGGGGAAGGATGGGGAGGCAGCGGGTCCAGGAGGGAAACCAGGGAGGCAGCGGGGGGCCAGGGGGGCAGGCAGGGGCCGGGGGAAGGGGGGGGGGGGAGATGAGTGGGGAGCCCAGAGAGATGCAGCAGTGGGCAGGAGCACCAAAATACAAGTTTGCCTAGGGTGCCATTTTCCCTAAGGCCAGCCCTGAAACAGAGAACTGCATCCGTATATCCCCCAAATTTAGGAGTGTTTGGGATATGGAGTTTTGGTTCTGACTTATCTCCAGTACTTTGGAGGGGTGAAAGAAGGAGGGCCAAATTGATTAATGTTGCCAAACAGTACCAGGTAAGTGGCTCTAAAGGAAGACATGCAATCTGGCATAAAATCCCAGGAAATCAGAGGTAAACAAAAAGCTCTAGGTATGAAAGGTGTTTATGGCTTGCTGTCCTTAACAGTAAACCACTCTATGGGGGTTTTGAAAAAGGAAATGTCTTGGTGCATGAAGCCAACTACTGAAATCTTTTCAAGGTATGAATCTCTCATATCTCTGCTTTTAGAGAGCGGTTTCTCCTTTTTATTCTCATTTTCACTCTCCGTCTATCTTCATTAGTCTGCTGGCACTTGGCTAGGATTAGTGAGCTAGTTTCCATGGTTTCTTATTTTCACTTTATATCTTTCTTTGCTTAACTCATTAAATTGCTCATTACTTCACTACGTTTTACAGAAGACGTATTTATTGTATTAGTTACACAATGGCCAGATTAGTAAGTGATAGGCAGTTTGCGCTTTGAAAGAGCATATTCCAACAGCAGAAAAGAAATGCAAGAGATAGATATTATCTACTAGTTGTAGCACAGCCAGGCTAACTAGTGATTACTAAATGTTTACCCTTGATGGTTATAATTAAATACAGTAGCATATTTCTAATGGACAGACACCCCAGTTGTCCACAATGTGGTGGATCTGGGCGGGGGGGATGGGAGAGCAGGGACTGCACACCTGATTCTTTACCCTGCAAATAAGTGGGGCAGGAAGTGGCTATGGGTGGGGATGGGCAAAGCTCTGGGATTGTGTAACTGGGAGTCTTGCCGGAGTAAAACCTGAATGTGAACTTCAGGATTTGGCTCCAATTTCTGCAAGCAAGGTCCAGTTTAATTCATATCATAATTGCTTCACTTGGCGGATAATCCTAGGCCCGATACTGCCATCCTCACTCCGGTAAAATTCTAGCTTAATTCAATGCAAGTTTTGCCTGAGTACAAACTATAGCATAATGCTTGCTCTTGTACCTAAACAAATTTATTCTTCTGCTTCGTTAAAAAAAACAACAAAACTATACTTATCTGTTCTGGCAACTCATTCGGTGATCAAGTGTATCTGTTAAGCAGAAACCGTGCTAAAATTGGTTTTCAGTCCCAATTTCTAGTTTTATAGTTGGCCTCAGCAGCCTTTGGTGTGTTTTGTTTGTTTGTATAGCTATCTGAAGCACTTGCTAAACTAGCATGCCACCGCCAGCAAATCTTGTGTGTTACTTGCACACAGATGTACCAACAGCAGCACAGCCAGGCTTGCCGCCTCATGCACTGATGTAGCACTTGCCCAGACTAGAGCCTGTACACTTATGTACACTTTGCACTCTGGAATGATTCCAAGCTGCTGGATATTTGCTGTGCCTTCTGTCAAGCTGAAATTCACATTGCCCCTCTAGTCTAGTCACAGAGAGTGTGGTAAAGTATCTTTACCATTAACCTCTCTCTTTTGATCTTTTCCTCTGTTAAATATAACATAGTTGATTCAATTACATTGATGTTTCTCAGACGCTGAATGTAATCATCCATGCTCTGCCTCTTTAGTTCTACAGAGCTCCAAGACACAGAGTTCTTTCAACTGAATTAAGATCTTTCTCACAGTTAGTGAGTAGTATATACAGGGGTTTATTCCATTCATTCATCTTCTCCAGTAGTTCATTTATCACTTGGAGGTAATCTACTGTGGAGAATTCTGATCAAAAGGATGCCTGATTTCTTGGTGGGTTAAAAAAAAAATCTAGTCTTGCAAAAAATATTGACTCAGTACCTTGGCTAAACTTTGTAGACTGCAGACCAAAGATTAGAAGAATTGTAGGTTTCTTTTGTTACCCAATTTATATGTAAATATGATAAGAGTATAGAACCACTTGTCTAGAATCCACTTGTTCCCCCAATGCATGCTGTGAATATGGCTTTCATTCTAGCTAACCAAGAAGGAGTTGGTGGAGAGTTCCATCCAGTTCCACCTGTCCTTTTTAATGTGATCTTCTCCATTGCTTGCTCTGCCACTCTACTTTATACTGTCCATTACAAAAAAATAGTCTGTCTTTGTTCTTCGTGACTAGTACAAGTTGGTGCATTTTAAGTTCTTCAGTAGAGTTTTTCTAGACTTTATCTTCTATTGCTGCTGATAAAAGTCTTTTGATCTCTGCAGGATATCAATTCTGTTTATGGTTGCTGTTCTATCATTGTTCTTGGTAGAAAACAGTTCAATCTTTTGTCACCTATCAGACTTCATTTCCTGATATTTTTATATCTTCAGAATCCACCAAAGATTGCTCTGGATTACAAGAAGATCGTATTTTCCAATATCTTATGGTTCTTGCCCAATTTAATCAATTCTCTTGAAATATTCCTTCCTGATGCACTGTGCAGCAACAACAAATAATTTCTTTCTGAAAATTTCAAAACATACAAAGCTCACAGAAGCAGGACAGGAAAGAAAAGACATTGTTATGGTTGGAAAGCCCCTAGATCTGCCGTATTTAGTTCTTATATCTGTTTGCAAAAGCCATACACTAATTCTTAATATGTACCTTTATAAAAATGCTTCAGTAACTACTACTTATTAAAATTTTTCATGTCCACTTCTAGTCCGAGTGAAAGGTGCGGAATTGGCAGCCCTGAAAACAGAAGTCCTATATTTAGGGCATTGCTACCATAGAGAATTTACAGTGGCACAGCTGCACCAATGCAGCTGCGCTGCTGTAAGCTCTCTAGTGTAGCCGCTCTAAGCTGATGGAAGAGAGCTCTCCCATTGGCTTAACTATTCCAGCCCCTGCGAGCAGCAGTAGCTTCTCCCATCGACATAGCAAAACTGGCGCTTATGTCAGCATAACTTGCGTCCTCAGGGGAGTGATTTATTCCCCTCCCTGAATGACAAATTATGCTGACATAAGCTGTAGTGTAGACATAACCTTAGCCACAGAAAAGACAAAGCAGCAGTCACAATGCAAGCTTTATCACTGACCTGGTCTACACTACGAGTTTAGGTTGAATTTAGCAGCATTAAATCGAATTAACCCTGCACCCGTCCACACAACGAAGCCATTTACTTCGACAAAAAGGGCTCTTAAAATCGATTTCTGTACTCCTCCCCGACGAGGGGAGTAGCGCCGAAATCGACATTGCCATTTCAAATTAGGGTTAGTGTGGCCGCAATTCGATGGTATTGGCCTCCAGGAGCTATCCCACAGTGTACCATTGTGACCGCTCTGGACAGTAATCTGAACTCAGATGCACTGGCCAGGTAGACAGGAAAAGCCCCGCGAACTTTTGAATTTCATTTCCTGTTTGCCCAGCGTGGAGAGCACAGGTGACCACTCAGAGCTCATCAGCACAGGTAACCATGCAGGCCGAGAATTGAAAAAGAGCACCAGCATGGACCGTACGGGAGGTACTGGATCTGATCACTATATGGGGAGAAGATTCCGTGCTAGCAGAACTACGTTCCAAAAGACAAAATGCCAAAACATTTGAAAAAATCTCCAAGGAGAGAGGCCACAATAGGGACTCAGATCAGTGCCGCGTGAAAGTTAAGGAGCTCAGACAACCCTACCAGATAACCAAAGAAGCAAACGGAAGGTCCGGGACAGAGCCGCAGACATGCTGCTTCTACACTGAGCTGCATGCAATTTTAGGGGGGGGCCGCCACCACTACCCCACCTCTGACCGTGGATTCCGAGGTGGAGGTAATCTCAGCCATGCCTGAGGATTCTGCGGACGGGGAAGAGGAGGAGGACGACGACGACGACGAGCTTGCGGAGAGCACACAGCACTCTGTTCTCCCCAACAGCCAGGATCTTTTTCTCAGCCTGACTGAAGTACCCCCCAAGCCTCCCAAGGCATTATCCCAGACCATGAAACCATGGAAGGGACCTCTGGTGAGTGTACCTTTGTAAATATAAAACATGGTTTAAAAGCAAGTATTTTTTAATGATTAATTTGCCCTGAAGACTTGGGATGCATTCGCAGCCAGTACAGCTACTGGAAAAGTCTGTTAACATGTCTGGGGATGGAGCTGAAATCCTCCAGGGACATCTCCATGAAGCTCTCCTGGAGGTCCTCCAAAAGCCTTTGCAGAGGGTTTCTGGGCAGTGCAGCCTTATTCCATCCTCCATGGTAGGACACTTGACCACGCCATGCTAGTAGCAAGTAATCTGGTATCATTGCATGACAAAGCCTGGCAGCGTATGGTCCTGGTGTTTGCTGGCATTCAAGCAACATCCGTTCTTTATCTTGCTGTGTTATCCTCAAGAGAGTGATATTGTTCATGGTAACCGGGTTGAAATACGGGAATTTAATTAAGGGGAGAGAGGTGGCCATTCCTACTGGGCTGTTTGCCTGTGGCTGAAAAGAAATCCTTCCCTGCAGTTAGCCAAGCTGGGGGCAGGGGGCAAGGATATTGGTGCTGAGCTTTTCGCGTTTGGCTTGCAGGGATCTTCCCTGATACCAGCCACACGCTGGGGGGAGGGGTAAAGCGATCATCCCAGAGAATTGGATGTGGGGGGGGGGTTAGTTTGGTTTCTGCTGCTGCACATTAACAGGAAAACCATAGCACTCAACGGGCTTTGCTTGGTATGTGGGAATGGAGGGCGCTGCTTTAATGAAGATTGCAGAAGCCGAAAGAAAAGGGCTTACCATGGCTGCATGCAAGCCGAATTCTGTTGCCCGGACCTGCGTCTGTGATCTCTAACACCAAAGCCGCGGGCACTCAATATTAAGATGCAAAATGCGACCTTGTACCGAAATCACATCTGCTATGTAATGTGAATAGTGTTTTTCACCATGAAAAAGAGTATAAGCATTGTTCTGTAAAATGTATCTTTTTAAAATACTTCTCTCCCTTTTTTCCCTCCCTCCCACAGCTGCAAATTTTTCAAGCCTCCCTCCTCCATCCCGAAGGCTATCTCAGATAAGGCGGCAAAAAAAAAAAACAACGTATGCAAGACGAAATGTTCTCGGAAATCATGCAATTGACCCGCGATGAAAGAGCTCATCTGAATGAGTGGAAGGACACACTATCCCAGTACAGGAAAGCTGCCAGTGAACGTGAGGCCATGAGGGACGAATGTGAGGAGAAGTGGGACGCTCGAGATGAGAGGTGGCGGGATGCAATGCTGGGGCTGCTGCGTGATCAAACTGACATGCTCCGGCATCTGGTGGAGCTTCAGGAACGGCAGCAGGATCACAGAGTGCCGCTGCAGCCCCTGTATAACCGCCCTCCCCCCTCACCATGTTCCATAGCCTCCTCACCCAGACATATAAGAACATGGGGGGGTAGGAGGGGGAGGCTCCGTGCACCCTCCCACTCCACCCCAGTGGACAGCCCAAGCAAAAGGCTGTCATTATTTTGAACTTTTTTAGTGGCCTTTTCCTTCCCTCCTATCCTCCTCCACCTCCCCCCCCCCGGGCTACCTTGTCAGTTCTCTCCCTCTTTTTATAATCAATTAATAAAGAACACATAATTTTTAAACAATAGTGACTATTTCCTTTGAAAGAAAGCTGTGATCGAAGGGAGAGGGTGGGTTGCTTACAGAGAATGAGTCAATTAAGGGGGCAGGTTTTCATGAAGGAGAAACAAACAGAACTTTCACACCATAGCCTGGCCAATCATGAAACTGGTTTTCAAAGCTTCTCTGATGCGCAGCGATTCCTGGTATGCTCTTCTAATTGCCCTGGTGTCCGGCTGCACGTAATCAGTGGCCAAGCGATTTGCCTTAGCCTCCCACCCTGCCATAAAGGTCTCCCTTACTTTCACAGAGATTGCGGAGCACACAGCAAGCAGCAATAACAATGGGAATATTGGTTTGGCTGAGGTCTGAGCAAGTCAGTAAAGTGCGCCAACGACCCTTTAAATGTCCAAATGCACATTCTACCACCATTCCGCACTTGCTCAGCCTGTAGTTGAACAACTCCTGACTACTGTCCAGGCTGCCTGTGTATGGCTTCATGAGCCATGGCATTAAGGAATAGGCTGGGTCCCCAAGGATAACTATAGGCATTTCAACATCCCCAACGGTTATTTTCTGGTCTGGGAAGTAAATCCCTTGCTGCAGCCGTTTAAACAGATTAGTGTTCCTGAAGACACGAGCGTCATGAACCCTTCCCGGCCATCCCATGTTGATGTTGGTGAAACATCCTTTGTGATCCACCAGTGTTTGCAGCCCCATTGAAAAGTACCCCTTGCGGTTTATGTACTGGCTGCCCTGGTGCTCTGGTGCCAAGACAGGGATATGGGTTCCATCGCCCCACCACAGTTAGGGAATCCCATTGCAGCAAAGCCATCTACTATGACCTGCACATTTCCCAGAGTCACTACCTTTGGTAGCAGCAGCTCAGTGATTGCTTTGGCTACTTGCATCACAGCAGCCCCCACAGTAGATTTGCCCACCCCAAATTGATTTCCAACTGACCGGTAGCTGTCTGCGTTGCAAGCTTCCACAGGGCTATCGCCACTCGCTTCTCAACTGAGAGGGCTGCTCTCATCTTGGTATTCTGGTGCTTCGGGGCAGGGGAAAGCAAGTCACAAAGTTCCATGAAAGCACCCTTATGCATGCGAAAGTTACGCAGCCACTGGGAATCGTCCCACACCTGCAACACTATGCGGTCCCACCAGTCTGTGCTTGTTTCCCGGGCCAAGAATCGGCGTTCCACGGCTATAACCTGCCCCATTAACAGCATGATCTCCAAAGCGCCGGGGCCCGTGGTTTGAGAGAATTCTGTGTCCATGTCCATGTCCTCATCACTCTCGTCGCCGCGCTGCAGTTGCAGCCTCCTCCTCGCCTGGTTTTTCAGGTTCTGGTTCAGCATAAACTGTACGATAATGCGTGAGGTGTTTACAATGTTCATGACTGCTGTCTTGAGCTGAGCGGGCTCCATGCTTGCCATGGTATGGCATCTGCCCAGTTCACCCAGGAAAAAAGGCGTGAAACAGTTGTCTGCCATTGCTTTCACGGAGGGAGGGGTGAGGCTGTACCCAGAACCACCAGCGATAATGTTTTTTGCCCCATCAGGCATTGGGATCTCAACCCAGAATTCCAATGGGCGGGGGAGACTGCGGGAACTATGGGATAGCTACCTACAGTGCAACGCTCCAGAAGTCAACGCTAGCCTTGGTACATGAACGCACACCACCGAATTAATGTGCTTAGTGTGACCGCATGCACTCGACTTTATACAATCGGTTGCCAAAAATCGAATTCTGTAAATTCGAAGTAATCCCATAGTGTAGACATACTCACTGTGTCCAGACTTGTAGGAACCACCTTTCAGGTCCATGGATATTCAGTCTCCAAACCCATTCTACAGCTGGCCTCTCTGTTGAGACTGGCACCACATATGCTGTAGAAATGGGGACCATTTAGCACCTAGCTATACAGAAGATCAATTTTGGGGATAGAACAGATACCTGTTCACTGGAAAAGGAACGGAGATGACTAAATTCATTCACACAGTCTGCCCAACAGCCATCAGATGACAATATCTTTCAGTAACTAATGACCCGGCTGATTTCGCACGGTGGCCTAGAGATGAAGGGCCATTGCCAAACCACCCATCAGTGAAAGAAGCCTTGCACTCTTGACCAAACCAGTGTGATCATGACCTGGAGAAAAAAAACCTGGAAAAACAGAGCTTCATTTCAAGTTTCAAAGGGATTCATTCTATACCAAAAACAACAAAATATTTCCAAATTAAAAAAAAAAAAAAAAAAACCCAAACACCTGACAGTGTCTTTTACAGCTGTAATTACAGATCATGTTTGGAAGAACATCAGGAATCACAGACTTCACATATAGTACTAAATAAAAAGAATGATTTCACATTCATTTTTTAATATTGTATTGAGGACAGACTGACTATCTTCTTCTGAAGGATTCATAGATTCTAAGGACCAAAGGGACCATTGTGATCATCTAGTCCAGGAATAGGCAACCTATGGCATTCACACTGCCTGGGTCCTGGCCACCGGTCCGGGAGGCTCTGCATTTTAATTTAATTTTAAATGAAGCTTCTTAAACATTTTTAAAACCTTATTTACTTTGCATACAACAATAGTGTCGTTATATATTATAGACTGATAGAAAGCGACCTTCTAAAAATGTTAAAATGTATTACTGGCACACAAAACCTTAAATTAGGGTGAATAAATGAAGACTCAGCACACCACTTCTGAAAGGTTGCCAACCCTTGATCTAGTCTGACCTCACAGGTCCATAGGACTTCCCCAAAATGATTCCCAGAGCCGATATTTTATAAAAACATCCAGTCTTGATTTAAAAATGGTCAGTGATGGAGACTCTACCACAACCCTGGGTAAATTATTACAAGGGTTAAATACTCTTGCTGTTAAAAATTTATACCTTATTTCCACTCTGAATTTGTCTAGCTTCAAAGTCTAGCCATTCGATCATGTTATACTTTTCTCTGCTAGATTGAAGCGCCCATTAAATATTTGTTCCCCATGTAGATGCTTATAGACTGTGATCAAGTCACTCCATAATCTCTTTGTTAATCTAAATAGATAGACTCATGGAGCTCAACCACTATAAGGGATGTTTTCTAATCCTTTAATCATTCTCGTGGCTCTTCTCTGGACCCTCTCCAATTTATCAACATTTTTCATGTCTTGTGGACACCAGAACTGGACACAGTATTCCAGCAGTGGTCGCAGCAAGGCCAAATACAGAGGTAAAATAGCCTCTCTACTCATACTTGAGATTCTCCTGTTCATTCATCCCAGGATCCCATTAGCTCTTTTGGCCACAGCGTCACACTAGGAGCTCATGTTCAGCTGAGTAGCCACCATGACCCCCAAATCTTTTTCAGAGACATTGCTTCCCATAATCAGGTCCTGATCCTGTGAGTATGGCCTACATTCTTAGGTGCATATATTTACATTTAGCCGTATTGAAACCCATATTGTTTGCTTGCACCCAGTTTACAAGTGAACCAGACCACTCTGCATCAGTGACCTGTCCTCTTCATTATTCACTACTCCCCTAATTTGTGTCATCTGCAAACGTTATCAGTGCAACAAGACCATCTGCTTCTCTTTATATCATCCTTCCATTCTTATTAGGTTTGTTTCACATAAGGCTCAGTCCTACATGGTGCTTAGCTATCTAGCAAAGCACTTAAGCATATGCTTAACTTTAAGTGCTTTGCTGAACTAGAGCCAGAGTACTCAGCACATAATACATTTAGGGAGAGACTATCACACTGCTATGCTGTATAGCATTTTACCCCACAACTATTCCTATTGGTTTCAATCAAACTACTCCAGAAGTATGGTACTATTCAATGTGAGTAAAGGTATTGGAATTTGGTCCTCATTCATTAATCAGAATATTCATTAATCCACGGTGTCTCCCCCGGTCTTTAATACAAATGAAAGAGGTTCTACTACAGTTAGTGGGGTTTTTGTTTTTTGTCCTTTTGCATTTTTTAAGATTTATTTATTATGGTGGAGAAATCAGAAAAAACTAAAACTACTAGGTCTAAATAATTTGAGTTTCAGTTATTATACTATAATAGGAATAGAATGCTAGAGCCCTATGGTGGTTTCGTGATTACCTTAAATCTAGAAACGAAGAAAGCATATGACAAAGGCCTAATATCTTGCCATGTTCCCTGGGCTTGTGTTATTACAGAATAACTGCACGCCCTGTCGTGTCTTATTTCTTAAATAAAAGCACCAATACTAATGTCCTAACCTTTTTAACCTAAAGGGCATTTTCTTTGTTTCATTGTAATGCTCTAAATCGTGTGTAATTATCCCAGCTCACTTTGAAAGACGTACCAAGGGATGAATAGGAACAATTAGCATAACAACAGAAACATTAACCCATGGAAAAGCAAAAGGGTGGGATTGCAAGCACCTGTTTGTAGTTTATAGAAGATAAGCTTATTGCGTTCTTTGTTTAGCCATGAAACAGCAGTAGCCGGGGGATGCTGATACTTTACACAGCATTCTGCTGTGATACATCAAAGCAAAGCATCTGTACATAATTAGATAAAACAACTGCCAGGAAAACAGCCACTCAGGAGCCACCAAACTTCTTCCAAAATGCACCACAGCCAAGTGAATTGCACAGATGTGTCCCAGGAAAAGCCTCAATGACTCAATTTATTTTGAGTGTTTATTCAAAAGGGCTTCTTCTGTTTAAAGAGAAACTGTATAAATGGAAATAGTTTTAAGAATTATTTTAATTGTCATTGACCATAGTTATCTGGATTCTTTGAACATCCTCCCTGCAGTCCGGGCTACCAAAAAACTTCAATACTGGACTATAAGTACAGCCAGTTGGAAATTTTCCATCAAAATGGTTCCCCCCCATCCAAAAATGCCAAAGGTTGAATTCTGAACAAATTCAATCTACCCAGAATTAAATGGAGGGGAGGGGGGGGTTTAATGGGATATTTTGACATTTGTTTGTGTTCCATTTTGGAATGGAATTTTTTTTTTCCAAAATCATGGGATTTCCCAACAAAATGGACAATATAGTTCATACCCAGCTCTAGCTATAAGAAACAAAACGTGAAACTGGCTTCTCTAGCTCTGTTTTCCGAGTAGATGGAAATGCACACAGGACCATTTCTGGGCAAAGTCTGCAGAGAGCAAGAAAGGGACATGTGCATCTTCCAATCTTCAGCCCACCTCAGTCTCTCCCAACATGGACTTTGCAAATAGGTGAAGAGGGTACCATGGCAGTTGCTGCGCCACTTTCCTCAACTTCACTCTGCTTTTCTCAGAGGGAGGGCTACTGGATAGAGCCCTGGACTGGGACTTGGGAGACCTGGATTCTCTTCGTGTCTCTGCCACTGACCTGCTAGGTGACCTTGGCAAGTCACTTCGCCTCTCTATGCCTTAATTTCCCCATCTCTAAAATGGGGATAATGATAAACCACTTTAGAAAAAAAGAGTGAGACTTACTGGGGAAAAGTGCTGTATAAGAGCTAGGTATTATTAGTAACGTGGAGAAGGGACCCTCATACACAAATCTCCTGGGGATAATCCAGTCCAATGGGGTTGCACCAGTGTATCTGAGAATAACCGTTAGCCTATTACTTTTACACTGACTGACAGGGCCAAATTGTATCCTCAATTACACAAGAGCAAGCCAGAGGGAGTCAATGCAGCTGCACAGGTATAACCGAGAGCAGAATTTAACTCTAAAGAAAGTACTTGTACAAGTAGGGTGACCAGATAGCAAGGGTGAAAAATCGGGACAGGGGGTAGAGGGCAATTGGCACCTATATAAGACAAAGCCCCACATATCAGGACTGTCCCTATAAAATCAGGACATCTGGTCACCCTATGTACAAGTATTTGTCTAAGTTAAAAGAGGCGAGCAAGTTGGATAATAAACCATCTATCAGTTATCAGACCTATATATCTATCTATATCTCTCTATATCTCTCTATATATATCTATATACACACACACACACACACACGTTTAACACGCAAGCTTTTGGGTGAAAGTGGTGCATTTTTCAGGCACCACTGGACAGCAGACCAAGCTAGTTGATTACAACTTATATGTTCTGTGATCAAAGTGCATCCAACTGATGAGTGTCCCCCTTCATGCCTGATACAGACAGGATATGAATCGGTTACAGCTCTGGCTAGAGAACATTAGCTCAGACCACAGCAGTGCACAATTTTAGCTCTGGAGGTCCCCAATTCACACCCTAGTGCGCCAGTCACAATGGGGTCTGTCACAAAAGCACAGTGCAGACATAAAAATACAAGAGAGTCTCAACACTGACAGGCTCCGAATATTTTCATTCTGACCTCAGAGTTAGTGAAAACCATTGTTGTTGTTTTTTTAAACCACATAAGCAGCAAATGTTGGCCACCTTTATATATATATATATATATAAATGAATATATTTAAGTTGTACTTAGTTCTGTTTCATCTACAATTAGGGTGACCAGATGTCCCAATTTTATAGGGACAGTCCCGATTTTTGGGTCTTTTTCTTACATAGGCTCCTATTACCCCCCGATTTTTCACACTTGCTGTCTGGTCACCCTATCTACAATCTAAAATGAGGGGGGTCTTGTCAAATATATTCAAGTTAACTAGAGTTATTGGTGTGCACGTCTTTTTATGTATGCAGGGTTGTTGTAGCTGTTCTGGTCCCAAGATATTCGAGAGACAAGGTGGGTGAGCTTGGTAATATCTCTTATTGAACCAACACTGGTTGGTGGGAGAGATAAGCTTTCGAGCTTGCGCAGAGCTCTTCTTCAGCACTGACCAAATTCTTTTAGGTTTAGATCAGTGTGGAGAATTACTCCCTTCTTCCTCTCCCTGAAATTCAGCATCTGCAGAAAACATTCCTAGGCCTTCTCTGTGCTAGGAGATCCTTAGTTTGGACAAGGATCCAGCAGCTTCTAGTAGCTTTTACCACAGTGTCAATTAAACCGTTAAAAAAGAAGAAAACTCCATAAAAGGAGGGGGAGGGGAGAAATTCTGGAACTAACATGTTTGCCGCCACGACATTGTTCTCTTTGCTTGTGTGTTCTACTTCTTCCCATACCCTGTGTCTGTGCTGTTATTTACATTATAAGCTCTTTGGGGCAGGGATTGTCCTTTTGCTTTGTGTTTGTACAGCGCCTCACATAATGGCATCCTGGTCCATGACTAGGGCTCTTAGGCACTGTGCTAATACAAATAAGTAACAATAACAATACTAATAATAAACCTAATAGTACAAATGCTGGAATCAGCTGGAGCCTTGTCTACACTCCAGCTCCCACTGGTGAAGCTCAACCAATGGTAGCACTGATGGGAATTTACTACGCAAATTCCCCTAGTACAGGCACGATCTAATGTGGTATCTCACAATCTCATCTCAAACACGGTGTTCAAAAGAGTTTTCTTATGGCAGTCACCTTCAGCACTAACCCCAAATCTAAACCACTTACAAAATACAGTCCAAAACCAAATAGGCTTCACTGGACTCTGGAGATTAAAAAACAGCAGAGAGCCAGCACCCAGCAAAGAGCAAACCTCACAGCAACGCATCCAGTGGAATCACCAATGGCAGGTGGAAAAGAGAGGATTGATGGTCAGAGGGGTCTGTTATGGGGTCAGGGGAATCTTAACTAAACAATATTTAACGGATAGCTGTATCACTGCTAGGAGTAATGCAGAGACATGTATACTTTATAACATTAAGAATTTTAAAATGGAAAATTAAAAAGCTGAACCAAAAATGACATGGAATGGAATGGAAGGGGTGGGGGGGCGGGTGGAAAAACAGGAAACAATTTCGCTCTATGGACTAGATTGAGGACCTCATCTTTGCACTGTCGCTATCTAGGGCCAGATTCTGATCTCAGCAACCCCACTGTAAATCCAGAGTAACCCCACTGCAGTCAATGGTGTTACTGTCAATTTAACCATAGGCCCCCTGAGATCAGAATCTGGCCCCTACTCTATGTTCTACTTTCATTCCAAGTGCAAAACTCAATGGCAAGTGCCCATAATGAGTGCCAAATATGCAATAGAGCTCTGCACTGCAGTTAATAGACCCGGAGTGTTGATCAGAGAGGAGAATGTTGCCCCTAGAAAGAAAAGAGAAAATAAAAAAATCAATCAATCACTATAAAACCTGATAAAATGAGAAACATAAAAATGAAATTGCAGCCTATAGAAAAAATTCACAGCATTAAAACTAACCAGAAGAAATTAGAAATAAATATATATTATTCTTCATGACAAGAGAAACTGAAGTATCTATTGCAGATTCAGGAGTTAAGAAGAGAAATAAAAAGTTGCATTAACAGAAAAGCACATAATGCCCCTATCGATCATTACTTAAATTTTGCAAAAAGAACACCATAGTCTATTGCTGATGTGTTGCAAAGGAAGAAGCTGTCCTCCAATTTTATTGAGGCATTTCCTAATAATCTGTTTATTTAGATTAAAATCCATTATTGCTCTGCACACCTGAAATCATAATGTATCCAACTGATGATATTTTTCATGTCAGCTCTGTATTCCCCCGCTTTTTTTTTTTAATCTTTGTTGAAATGAACAATAATGTCAAAAAACTGACTTTCAGACAACGATTCGTGATAACAAGAAAAAGAATGAGGGGTTTAACATAAAGCATTTAAAATAATAACTGAGTGAGCCATCAGGGCAGAGGAGCAATGTGATTGTGCCACATGGTGACGTCCACATCAGGGACCTCTGCAAAGCCAGTGACAATTACACACACTGGAAAGACTGAGCTATCTTACCTCTATTTATCATTCTTATAGATGATCCCATTTCAAAGGGTTTTTTTTTCCCCCAAGCTCTTCAAGCTGTTTGCAGAGATGGCCCAAACCAAAAGCCCGCTCCAGATACCAGTGAACTGTGAAAGGGTGGAGGTTATTCATATTCCAAACAAGGATCAGGATGCAAATTTTGCAACTAATCCCTGTCTTTAAACAGTATCAGGGGGTAGCCGTGTTAGTCTGTATCTACAAAAACAACAAAGAGTCTGGTGGCACCTTAAAGACTAACAGATTTATTTGGGCATAAGCTTTCGTGAGTAAAAACCTCACTTCTTCGGATGCATAGAGTGAAAGCTACAGATGCAGGCATTATATACTGACACATGGAGAGCAGGGAGTTACTTCACAAGTGGAGAATCAGTGTTGACAAGGCCAATTCAATCAGGGTGGATGTAGTCCACTCCCAATAATAGATGAGGAGGTGTCAATTCCAGGAGAGGAAAAGCTGCTTCTGTAGTGAGCCAGCCACTCCCAATCCCTATTCAAGCCCAGATTAATGGTGTTGAATTTGCAAATGAATTTTAGTTCTGCTGTTTCTCTTTGAAGTCTGTTACTGAAGTTTTTTTGTTCAATGACAGTGACTTTTAAATCTGTGATAGAATGACCAGGGCCATCCTGGCCACCATGGATGTAGAAGCACTTTATACCAATATTCCACATGAGGATGGACTACAAGCTGTCAGGAACAGTATCCCTGATGAGGCCACAGCAAGCCTGGTGGCTGAGCTTTGTGACTTTGTCCTCACCCACAACCACTTCAGATTTGGGGACAACTTATACCTTCAAGTCAGTGGCACTGCTATGGGTACCCGCATGGCCCCACAGTATGCCAACATTTTTATGGCTGACTTAGAACAACGCTTCCTCAGCTCTCGTCCCCTAGTGCCCCTCCTCTACTTGCGCTACATTGATGACATCTTCATCATATGGACCCACGGAAAGGAGGCCCTTGAAGAATTCCACCTGGACTTCAACAATTTCCACCCCACCATCAACCTCAGCCTGGACCAGTCCACACAAGAGATCCACTTCCTGGACACTACAGTACAAATAAGTGATGGTCACATAAACACCACCCTATACCGGAAACCTACTGACCGCTATACGTACCTACATGCCTCCAGCTTCTATCCAAGACACATCATACGATCCATTGTCTACAGCCAAGCCCTAAGATACAACCGAATTTGCTCCAACCCCTCAGACAGAGACAAACACCTACAAGATCTTTATCAAGCATTCGTAAAACTACAATACCCACCTGGGGAAGTGAGGAAACAGATTGACAGAGCAAGACGGGTACCCAGAAATCACCTACTACAGGACAGGCCCAACAAGGACAATAACAGAACACCACTGGCCATCACATACAGCCCCCAGCTAAAACCTCTCCAGCGCATTATCCACGATCTACAACCTATCCTGGAAAATGATCCCTCACTCTCACAGACCTTGGGAGGCAGGCCAGTCCTTGCTTACAGACAACCCCCCAACCTGAAGCAAATACTCACCAGCAACTACACACCACACCACACAAACACCAACCCAGGAACCTATCCCTGTAGCAAACCTCGTTGCCTACTCTGTCCCCATATCTACTCTGGCAACAGCATCAGAGGACCCAACCACATCAGCCACACCATCAGGGGCTCATTCACCTGCACATCCACTAATGTCATATATGCCATCATGTGCCAGCAATGCCCCTCTGCCATGTACATTGGCCAAACCGGACAGTCCCTCCGCAAAAGAATAAATGGACACAAATCAGACATCAGGAATGGTAACATACATAAGCCAGTAAGTGAACACTTCAATCTCCCTGGTCATTCTATCACAGATTTAAAAGTCACTGTCATTGAACAAAAAAACTTCAGTAACAGACTTCAAAGAGAAACAGCAGAACTAAAATTCATTTGCAAATTCAACACCATTAATCTGGGCTTGAATAGGGATTGGGAGTGGCTGGCTCACTACAGAAGCAGCTTTTCCTCTCCTGGAATTGACACCTCCTCATCTATTATTGGGAGTGGACTACATCCACCCTGATTGAATTGGCCTTGTCAACACTGATTCTCCACTTGTGAAGTAACTCCCTGCTCTCCATGTGTCAGTATATAATGCCTGCATCTGTAGCTTTCACTCTATGCATCCAAAGAAGTGAGGTTTTTACTCACGAAAGCTTATGCCCAAATAAATCTGTTAGTCTTTAAGGTGCCACCAGACTCTTTGTTGTTTTTGTCTTTAAACATTGTCAGATCAACACCCTGGACCCAAACACCACCAGATGTTAGCATGCCAGGCACTCAGTGGCCCAGATCCTAGGACGGGGTGAAGCTGATCTGTGCAGGTCAAATTAGGTATGCAAAGATGGGTTAAAATTCACCTTTGCACTCCCACAGTTCAGTGCTGATGAGTGAGAAGAGCTGGCTGAAATGGCTCCCAGGGGCTGGATCAGCTTAGAGCAAAGGAACCTTGGCCACGTCCCTTTCTTATGCAGGCAGCACAAAGAAGCCATGCCATCTGTATGACTCTGCGTCTGTCTTCTCAGTGTATATGGAGCTCATTGCTATAGTGTTGGAGTGTCATAGTGTGACACTTTGGGGATTACCAGACCAGTAAGGGGTTCTGTCGCCACCTACTTTGTAACTTTGGATGCCCTAATGCTGCCATAACTCAGAGCCTTGACACCAGTAGCCATCCTACAAACATAAAGGACTCACCCTGGCTTTCACCAGCCTAGCTGCTCCTGGCAGGGTGACCTCCCTTGCCCTTCTAATCCCATGTCTTCCCAAATCTCTCTTCCCTGAGTTCTTAACACTTGGACTTTCCCTCTCTGGTTCATCGCCCCCAAAGGAGTGAAACCCGCCCCCAGTTATCAGTTCACATATATTCTACACAGTTTGTACAACAGAGACCTGCTTTGGAGGGTGGGGGGTGTAAATAAACAAAAGGCTTATTTAATAGAAAAATCACAGATTCAAAGATGAAATAGTAAGGGAAAGCAAACACATACAGATTACACAGAAAACAAAGACACCACTTCAGACTTCATCACTTCAGATGAATTCTCTTTTTTAATATAAAGTAACCTATTACCTCTGAACAGTTTCCCAGTATGACCCCTGTCATAGAGGGGATCCACCATTCCATGGACAGCATGCTGCCTGGATGCAGGCCCTCAGTTTCTGGATGTCCTTCACTCAGCCCCTTCTCTTTTAAGGCTTGGCAGGTTCTTCTCTCTCTCAGCCTATGGTGATTCATGGTGGGGAAATTCCTTCCTTCCTTAGGCTATGTCTACACGACGCACCTTTTAGTGACCCAGCTGTGCCGCTACAGCCATGCTGCTAAAAGCCGCGCAGCGTAGCTGCTGTTTGTCAGCAGGAGAGAGCTCTTCCGCCAACAAAAAAAACTTCCACCCCCAACGAGAGCTCTCCTGAAAGCGCTGTTCACACCAGCGCTTTTCATCCGCAAAACTTTTGTCGTTGAGGTGTGTGTGGTTTTTCCCCCCCTGAACGACAGAAAAATAGACAAAGCCTTCCAGACAGGGATTTTTGTCTCAGTTTCAAATTGTTTCAACATTTTCCCATTAACTCTAATGGTCCACCATTATCTTTTCCTGGCTGGACAATGGATGGGACTTCAAGTTAGTTCTGTGTAAACAACTGGCTTGGAAGGAGCCTCTCTCTGCTGTGAGGTGTACCTTAAATAATAGTACCAGGCATGAGCATACTATTTTATATATATAAGTACATAAGTATACAGACTGTGGTTATGGATCTCTCTCATAATGACCATCAGGTTCATAAAAGACCTTACTTGGCATATTTTTTATGCACAGTAACATTGTATACAACCAGTTGATTCAATTGCTTGTTCTTTCGGTTCAGACCCCAGATTTCCTCTTGGGGGGTCTGGACTCTGATTGTCACTCAGATGGGATGTCATGAGGCTGCATGCCACAAGGAGGAGACAGCAGTTGGCAAAAAACACACCTCACACTGCAAAAGACAAGCCCTGGCCTATGTTTATTTTTATTTGGATTAAAATAAACCTCACGTAGTCCATAAAGACACTTGGGAAGCTTCCGTGCCCATAAAACCCCAGAGAACCTGGGCCAGCCTCTACGGCCTGGTCTACGCTGGGGGGGGGGGGGATGTCGAGGTAAGATATGCAACTTCAGCTACAGGAATACCATAGCTGAAGTCGACATATCTTATTCCAACTTACCTCCCACCCTCACGGCACGGGATCGACGGCTGCGGCTCCCCCGTTGACTCCGCTACCACCGCTCGCTTCAGTGGAGTTCCGGAGTCGACGGGGAGCGCGTTCGGGGATCGACATATCGCGATCCCCGATAAATCAATCGCTACCCGCCGATACAGCGGGTAGTCTGGACGTACCCCAAGATTTGTTTTCCTTTGAACTGTATTATTAGGCAAGGCTTGGGAGTCAGGCGTTCTACGCCCAGCTCTGCCTTGGGGCTCAAGGTGTCATGGGGGAGTAAGTCACCCAACCTGCTACCTATGAAATGATTCTCCACCTATAAAATGAGGATAACCATTACTCCTCGAAGTGCTTTACAAAAGATCTCTGGATAAATTACAATATTACTGCTACCCTGCTCCCAGGGCAAGAGGATTGGAAAAGCCACGGGGCCTGGTGGCTAGTGCCCTAGACTGAGTTATATTCCTACTTCTATCACCCATCTCCTGGGTGACCTTGGCAGGCCACATTTCCTGTCCGGGCCTATGCTTAGATTGTGCCCATTTTCAGGCACGGACAGTGTTTATACAGTGATTAGCATAATGCAGCTCCAACATCAATTGAGATGTAAGTGCCAAAGCAGTACAAACAATGATAAATGAATGGGGGGTTGCCAATGCCACACCTTAATTGGCCGGAAGGCCTAATAGGACATCCCTATCTTGCCATCTTCCTACAAGACTAAGCTTACTTCCTCAGTTATAACTGTTTCTATTGGTGGAGCCCCAGGACTGCAATCAAGGATCAGGGGCCCATTGTACCAGGCACTGTACAGACAAGTAATATAAAGGTAGTCCCTGACTTAGAGAGCTCACGAGCTAAGGTTTAGACAAAATGTCCCATGTGAATAAAGAGAGTGAAAGGACAAGGTTATTTTAGAGTCATGTGTGCACACATAAATTAGTCCTCAACAGCATTCCTTCTTCCTATTAGCTAGAAAAGCAACACACTGGATGATTTCTGCACCTAAACAACATGTTAACCAGGGGGTGAATCTCTTTTCTACTTTCAGAAAAGTCCTGATTTAGTGTAATATGCTGCTGCTAAGTTCTTTAGTTCTTCAGTGAAGCTAAAATATGCCTGCCTAGCCTACTGTATAACAGCTCTCTTTTTACCAGTGTGACCTGAAAAGGTAGGGATTAAAGTAGAGGCCTCGTCCTCAGTAAATCTGAAGACTCATTATACAATGAGGACTTTGAAATGCAGAACTTTACTTTGCTTGTATGCATCCGAAAAAGTGGGCTGTAGTCCACGAAAGCTTATGCTCTAATAAATTTGTTAGTCTCTAAGGTGCCACAAGTACTCCTGTTCTTCTTTTTACTTTGCTTGGTTATCACTCAAGTTGCAGATTTCACACTTGGCACTGCTGTTGCATTGGTCACCTTATCCTTGTACAGAGCGTGAAATGATCACATGAGGATAACTGGAGGGTTTTTTCCCCCCAGCCTAGTCTAGGTGCTACTGCAATACAAAAAATAAGTAATAGAAATACCTTTTAGGTAGCCCATACCACCTCCAAAACAGTGCAAGATTGTTCCAGACTAGTATCTCAGCCAAGCTTGTTTTCAATGTACCAGTGCACAGAGTTTCCACCACTTCCCTTAGCAGCTAACTCAAGCATGTCTTTACTCTTCACTGAGACTTTTGCCTCAGATAAGGCTACACAATTAGGACTGTGATTATTGTGAAACCAGGATGTTAAGTTTTACACACAAGTGCAGAAATGGTGAAGCTGTGCATTTCACACTAGAGTTGCAACCGTGCAACGTTCTGAGCACTCTCAGCTATCCTTGAACACAACACCTTGCAGGATCAAGGCTTAAACAGGACTCATAAAACTCAAAGCTTATTCATTTTAATGATCTTAATTGGTATACAAGCGATCTACACATTTCCAAACTAAAGGAAATGAGGAGATCAAGCTTTGAGATGTGACTACTCAGACAGATAAGATCAAGAGATCCTTACTCAGGCTATGTCCTCACTACAGGGGTGGGGGGGGTCGATTTAAGATATGCAAATTCAGCTATGCGAATAGCATAGCTGAATTCGACGTATCAGAGCCGACTTATCCCGCTGTGAGGACAGCGGCAAATCGACCTCCGCGGCTCCCCCGTCAACGGCACTTACTCCTACCTGCCCTGGTGGAGTACAAGCGCCAATTTGGGGATCGAATGTCGCGTCCCGACGAGACGCAATAATTTGATCCCCGAGAGATCGATTTCTACCCGCCGATTCAGGCGGGTAGTATAGACGTAGCCTCAGTAAAGCAGCTCATTATTATTGCTATGTGGTTTATTACATATATTATACATTACCTAAAAGCCCAGTCAGCAGACTGAGCTGCAAAGAGAAATATAATATAGTAGCTTGCCATTCTGGTTGGCTGAGATGATCTGCTAGCATTATAATTTAAACTTGCTACCATTCTGAGAATTGCATAGAATAGGATCCTCTGTTGGATGAAAGACTGCTTCCATACTAAGCCTGAAAAACGGTTTCAACTGATGAATCAAATTACAGTTTAGTAATTCCTCATGATTTACAGTATCAGTTTAAAACTGAAACATTATTCGATCAAATTTCAGGATGTTAACTTCCATCTTCTATAGCACCTTATCTGCATCTGACTATGTCCTGATGAATAACAATTCACTAAAGAACCTGTATCAACCTGAAGTCATTTAAAAAAGAAGAATTATGCAAATGGTGTCTTTTTATTGGGCCGCAAGGTGAGAGATTTTCAAAGAAAAGAATAAGATGTAATTTCAGCACACTTAGAAAAGGTGGTTGCAGAGGAAAAGGAAATCTCTGAAGAAGCAATTTGCAGGCAGGGGTTTTGTGCGAGCATGTGTAAAGTGATGATTATTTACGAGCGAGCCTGTGAAGGAGAAAGACACATGCCAGCTTTTATCAACAAATGGCTACTGAACAGAAAGCAGATATCAGGCAGCCTAGTTTCACTTTTATAGCTGGCCTAGGTGGTGATCTCTCCATTTAAATTGCAAAATCAGAAAAGACCATTTAATGTGGCAGGTCCCATGCATGGCAGAGATGGTTCTATACAAAGATTTTTTTAAAAATATCTCCACAGATTGATTATTGCCAGCAAAGGGTTCTGCCAGAGGTCAGAGCCAGCGTATAGGCACAGGGCTCCTGCATGTATGGTTGTGACATCCTGCAGATCCATGAGAATCTCTCAGGTCTATGGGCAGGTCCTGGAGGTTTTGAATATGGTGGGCAAACCCCACCCTTTGACAGGACAGTGTAGGGAGATCTCAAGGGAGTCCCCAGAGCCCCCTCACATGCGTGCGAGCTGGGCATAAGAAAGGATCAGAGGTGAGCTGGTCAAAAAGTTAATTATATATTGTAAAAAAAATGAGAGGGGGGGTTAAAAATTCATTTCCTTCAAAAGATTGTATGACACATTGTGGAAAACTAAAGAGTTGGTCTGAAATGAACGTTTTCCATTAACATTTCCCTGCTGGTGGAAGAACTATTTTGGGGATGGAGGGGAGGGGCTAACAGGTTTTTTAACCACCTCTAGATGAAGCCATTTTGATGCAAGCTGAGAGATGAACAGATATGAATAGCTGATGGCCTTCAAGATTGCCTAGTGGGCCAGTGGGGAAGCTCTCATATAGCACCTCTTACAGAGGTCAGCAGACTCAGCCTCAGAAGAGCCCAGTGAGTTAGACAAGCAAATATCAGCAGCACCATTTTACAGTTGGGGAAACAGAGGGAGAAAGGTTAAGTGACACGCTCAAGGCCACAAAAATCAGAGTCAAAGGTAGGAGAGGCCCCCAGGAGGATGTGATCTTAAGTCTGGTGCCTTAAGCCTATGTGCCTCTTAAATCCCTATTTAGGGCTTGTCTGTAATGGGGGTGAGGGGGGATGTACGAGTGCATACTACGAGGGTAGATTCATTGCATTGATGTAATATGGGTCTTGCACTGGTGCAGGCCACATATTACCCCAGTGCAACACATCTCCACTGGGAGATTGCCCCAGAATAGTGACAGCAGTACAAATATCCCCAGTACAGACCCTCTACAGAAGAATGAATTTGTTCGGTGTCTGTACAGCACCTAGGACGATGGAATTCTGATCCCTGGAATCATACAAATGTTGGGCTGGAAGGCTCCTTGAGAGGTCATCCAATGAAGTCCATCTGCCTGTGCTGAGCAGGACCAAGTAAACAGACCATCCCCAACAGGTCTGTGTCTAACCTGTTCTTAAAAATCTCTATCATAGTTAGAAAGTTTTTCCTAATATCTACTACACTAAATCTCCTGTGCTGCAGATTACGTCGATTACTTCTTGTCCTGTCTTCAGTGGACATGGAGAACAATTGACCACTGTCCTCTTTATAACAGCCCTTAACATATTTGAAGACTGTTATCAGGTTTCCCCCTCTCTAGACTTCTTTTCTTGAGACTAAACATGCCCCATTTTTAAATTCCTCATAGGATAAGTTTTCTAAAGCTTTTATAATTTTTGTGCCTCTCCTCTGGATTCTTTCCAATTTGTCCACATCTTTCTTAAAGTGTGGTACCCAGAACTGCACACAGCACTCCAGCAGAGACCTCATCAGTGCCAAGTAGAGCAAGACAATTACCCACCACTTCTTATATACGACACGTCTCATAATACACTGCAAATTTTTATGTTGGCCTTTTTCACAACCACATCACACTGTTGGCTCATATTCAATTTGTGATCCACTGTAATCCTGTGACCAAGTGCTGGCAGCAAGCAAGCGAGCCAGCACTCTGATCACTTAGGCATCAACCAGCTCCCATGGGGAAGGCTAATTAGGGAAGGTGCAGACTGGGAGGCTGGATGAGCCAACTAATCCATCAGTGAGGGGTATAAGGAGGACACAGGAAGGAAGAACTAGGGAGGGGGAGAGAAAGAACACACATGCATGCATACTAGCTGAGGACAGTGTACGCACAGATCTCCAGGAAAGAAAGGAGACATTTGTTCCTCCCCAGCCCCGCAGAATAGGGCTAATGGTAGAGACGCACGGTCTTGAATATTGCTGCTAGTGATGCTAAGATAAATAAATCGCACAAAATTGCCACTCAATGGACTGAGTCTGAGAGGTTCCTGAGGTATCTAAGGATGGGGATGGAGGGTGCCTGTCAAACTCCCAAACCCTTTTCAGCATTACTACTGCCTAGCCAGTTATTCCCCATTTTCATAGAATCATAGAATATCAGGGTTGGAAGGGACCTCAGGAGGTCATCTAGTCCAACCCCCTGCTCAAAGCAGGACCACTTCCCAACTAAATCATCCCAGCCAGGGCTTTGTCAAGCCGGGCCTTAAAAACCTCCAAGGAAGGAGACTCCACCACCTCCCTAGGTAACGCATTCCAGTGTTTCACCACCCTCCTAGTGAAATAGTGTTTCCTAATATCCAACCTAGACCTCCCACACTGCAACTTGAGACCATTGCTCCTTGTTCTGTCATCTGCCACCACTGAGAACAGCCGAGCTCCATCCTCTTTGGAAACCCCCTTCAGGTAGTTGAAGGCTGCTATCAAATCCCCCCTCATTCTTCTCTTCTGGAGACTAAACAATCCCAGTTCCCTCAGCCTCCCCTCATAAGTCATGTGCTCCAGACCCCTAATCATTTTTGTTGCTCTCCGCTGGACTCTTTCCAATTTTTCTACATCCTTGTAGTGTGGGGCCCAAAACTGGACACAGTACTCCAGATGAGGCCTCACCAATGTTGAATAAAAGGGAACCATCACGTTCCTCAATCTACTGGCAATGCCCCTACTTATACAGCCCAAAATGCCGTTAGCCTTCTTGGCAACAAGAGTACACTGTTGACTCATATCCAGCTTCTCGTCCACTGTGACCCCTAGGTCCTTTTCTGCAGAACTGCTACCTAGCCATTCGGTCCCTAGTCTGTAGCAGTTCATGGGATTCTTCCGTCTTAAGTGCAGGACTCTGCACTTGTCCTTGTTGAACCTCATCAGGTTTTTTTTTGGTCCAATCCTCTAATTTGTCTAGGTCCCTCTGTATCCGATCCCTACCCTCCAGTGCATCTACCACGCCTCCTAGTTTAGTGTCATCTGCAAACTTGCTGAGAGTGCAGTCCACACCATCCTCCAGATCATTAATAAAGATATTAAACAAAACCGGCCCCAAGACCAACCCTTGGGGCCCTCTGCTTGAAATCGGCTGCCAACTAGACATGGAGCCATTGATCACTACCCATTGAGCCCGACGATCTAGCCAGCTTTCTATCCACCTTACAGTCCATTCATCCGTCCAATATACTTGCCAGTATATTGCTGGCAAGAATACTGTGGGAGACCGTATCAAAAGCTTTGCTAAAGTCAAGGAATAACACATCCACTGCTTTCCCCTCATCCACAGAGCCAGTTATCAGAGAAGGCAATTAGGTTAGTCAGGCACAATTTCCCCTTGGTGAATCCATGCTGACTGTTCCTGATCACTTTCCTCTCCTCTAAGTGTTTCATAATTGATTCCTTGAGGACCTGCTCCATGATTTTTCCAGGGACTGAGGTGAGGCTGACTGGCCTGTAGTTCCCCGGATCCTCCTCCTTCCCTTTTTTAAAGATGGGCACTACATTAGCTTTTTTCCAGTCATCCGGGACCTCCCCCAATCGCCATGAGTTTTCAAAAATAATGGCCAATGGCTCTGCAATCTCATCCGCCAACTCCTTTAGCACCCTCGGATGCAGCGCATCTGGCCCCATGGACTTGTGCACGTCCAGTTTTTCTAAATATTCTCGAACCACTTCTTTCTCCACAGAGGGCTGGTCACCTTCTCCCCATACTGTACTGCCCAGTGCAGCAATCTGGGAGCTGATCTTGATCGTGAAGACAAAGGCAAAAAAATCATTGAGTACATTAGCTTTTTCCACATCCTTGGTCACTAGGTTGCCTCCCTCATTCAGTAAGGGGCCCACACTTTCCTTGACTTTCTTCTTGTTGCTAACATACCTGAAGAAACCCTTCTTGTTACTCTTAACATCTCTTGCTAGCTGCAACTCCAAGTGTGATTTGGCCTTCCTGATTTCACTCCTGCATGCCTGAGCAATATTTTTATACTCCTCCCTGGTCATTTGTCCAATCTTCCACTTCTTGTAAGATTCTTTTTTGTGCTTAAGATCAGCAAGGATTTCATTGTTTAGCCAAGCTGGTCGCCTGCCATATTTATTATTCTTTCTACACATCAGGATGGTTTGTTCTTGCAACCGCAATAAGGATTCTTTAAAATACAGCCAGCTCTCCTGGACCCCTTTGCCCTTCATGTTATTCTCCCAGGGGATCCTGCCCATCAGTTCCCTGAGGGAGTCAAAGTCTGCTTTTCTGAAGTCCAGGGTCCGTATTCTGCTGCTCTCCTTTCTTCCTTGTGTCAGGACCCTGAACTTGACCTTCTCATGGTCACTGCCTCCCAGGTTCCCGTCCACTTTTGCTTCCCCTACTAATTCTTCCCTGTTTGTGAGCAGCAGGTCAAGAAAAGCTCTGCCCCTAGTTGGTTCCTCCAGCACTTGCACCAGGAAATTGTCCCCTACACTTTCCAAAAATTTCCTGGATTGCCTGTCCACCGCTGTATTGCTCTCCCAGCAGATATCATGGTGATTAAAGTCTCCCATGAGAACCAGGGCCTGCGATCTAGCAACTTCTGCTAGTTGCCAGAAGAAAGCCTCGTCCACCTCATCCCCCTGGTCCGGTGGTCTATAGCAGACTCCAACCACAACATCACACTTGTTGCTCACACTTCCTCAACTTTATCCAGAGACTCTCAGGTTTTTCTGCAGTTTCATACTGGCACTTAAGATAACTCATCGATCGTCCCTCTTTCTCAGTATGAGACAGGAGTCCTCCCCTCTTGCGCTCTCCTGCTTGTGCTTCCTCCCAGGATCCCATTTCCCCACTTACCTCAGGGCATCAGCACATGCGTTTTAGCTGTTGTGCACATGCACAGATCCATGACTTGTATCTGTGCTTTTGATTTTTCCTTCTTACATGTAGTACTTTACACTTGTCTTTATTGAATTTCATCTTGTTGATTTCAGACCAAATTTCCAATTAGTCAAGATCGTTTTGAATTCTAATCCTGTCCTCCATAGTGTTTGCAACCCCTCCCAACTTGGCGTCATCTGCAAACTTTATAAGTATACTTTCCACTCGATTATCTGAGGCACGACTAGAGCTCCTGGGCAGTACCATGCTACAAATAAATATTATTATTATTATTATTATTACTATTATGAGGAGGAAGAACAGGGAGATAAACAAATGAGGAGGAAACTTTGGTTTGAATTCTTTTTCTGTCCCAGGAGTCGGAAGAATGTACTCCACAGAGCACTGAAATACCCTGCTCAGCTCTATCACAAGAATAGATATATAGATATATTAAGTGCAACTAGACTTCGGATCTGCCCTGAAAATCAGACTAAAACACAGGATCCGAAAAATCACTTTCCTTCAGTTTTATCTCTGAGAAAAATACTTTCTTCATGCCGGTCCTCCTGATGCACACGTTACTGCAGATATGCCACTGTTTGAAGAATGTGCTGTTTATTCTCTGGAGGATGGCAAAGAGGTTTTTTTCCTATGGGGAAAAAAAAAAAGCTCTCCCCTAGCTGGATAAATGTAAAGTGTTCCCTTTCACGCTCTCTCAAGACTTGTCTCTCTCTCGCGCGCTCTCTCTCTGTTCATATCTATTTTAGGGGTACACAGTACCCCTCTCTCATGCATTCAGCCCAGTGTAATAACTGATCCTGCTTGCATGTAATTAATTCAAAGAAATGGATATTAGGGTTACAGAAGATGCCCTCGGCATGGGCCATCTCTTCCCACAGAGAAAGGCATTTGCCATCTTCATGGCACCATCTCCCTACGTCCGGACCTTATAGAACCCACTCTGCAGGGTCAGGGATCACCAGCAGAGAAGTGAGGGGTCTCGGTTAGCAGCGAGGGGCCGGGATGGCATGGAATACATGCACCACTTTCTCTCACCTCAGCCCCATATGGAAGTTTATGCAGCCTGGGGCGGGTGTGTTAGTTCTTCTGTGGTCCCATTGAGAAGGAAACTCCCCTCGAAGAGGCACTCTAGTGGCAGCAGTGGCTAGAAATCCTGGCACTGCAACTCTGGCTGGATCCATACTGTTTGCAATCCAGAAAAGGCTCAGCGCCAGCTGGAAGGCACAGGGCCTCTAAGTGTGCACAGATCCCAGGGGATTCATGGAATTTGGGAGCAGGAGTGCTGCTCATTCCGAGGGGTGGTAACACTGCTCGTTCTTGGGGTAACAGTCTGAGGAAAATGCCATCAGTGGGTTCCCACCATCCAGCCCCCAGTCATGGCTGTTTCCTGGACAAGCCAGGCTAATGTAACTGGCTTATTAATAATGCATTCAGACTGGAAGGAACACTGGAGTAATTTCTTCGTGAAAGGATGTGACTTGAACACACAACGTGCAATGCAAGTCATGGATCTGTGCATGTGCACACCAGCTAAAACGCATGTGCTGCATGATGTGCATGCACGAGGCAAATGCAAATCTGTGAGCTCACTATTGAAAATATATTACTCTGAGCTAATAAATCTGGGATTTGTTGCAAGCTACCGTGTAACTCTTAATAAGTCAACTGGTGTCTAAAACATGTGGGGCCAGATTGCGGCTTCCTCTGTACAACGTGCAAGGAGACAAGAGCGCAAGCAGCCTTCCTCCTGGGACCTGGCCTAGAGGCCAGCCTCAAAGTGCAGGACCACAGCCATCACCATGTACACATGCCAACACTGAGGAACTGTGCAACCTTTTTAACGTCAACCTTACCCTTCCTGCTCTTCTTTATATGCCACCCTCACATGTTGCATCACACTTAAATTAGGGTGCATGCTCTTTAGGGCCAAGACCTTGTGTTTTAGTTGCTCCCACATGCTAACACCTGTGGGCAGTGTACAATTACTTGTATTATGGCCCCGGAGGCTCCAACTAAAATCAGGCTGTCACTGTGCTACATGTTATATCAACACAACGAGAGTCCATGCCTGAAGAGCTTATAAACTAAATAGACAAGACAGACTGAAGTTGGGAGGGAAAACAGAGGCACAGAGAAGTGAAGTAACATGGCCAAGGTCACACAGCAAATCAGTGGAAAAGCTAAAAATAGAGCCCCAGTCTCCTGAGTCCCAGTCCAGTGCCCTATCTACTAGACACTTGTCTCCCAAAGAGCTGTTTTTATCCCCATTTTACAGATGAGGAACAGAAGCACTGAGATGTTATGCAGGAAGTCCGGAGGGAATGGGAATTAAAGCCAGATTTCCTGCATCCTAATCCAGTGCCCAAGTTACAGAGCCATCCTTCTATTCACTTGTAATAAAACTACAGAGGCACAGTGCTAGACTACCACCACCTGAAGGTGGGGCTATGGCTTTCACACACACACACACACGCCAACAGAGCCAGTATCTCTGTTTAAAGTCTGGAGAGCTTAAGCCTTATATGACGACTGCTATTTTGGCCCATGCACCAGCAACTGAACAGGGACATCCAGAACTGAAAGCACAAGTCTCTCCAGCTTGAGGTAAAGAGCCAGGCTCTCCAGCTAGGGATGGGCTCGTATCCTTAGCAGATCTGGGGCAGAAGGGGACCTGTAACACACTGTGACAGAGTGCTGGGAGCTAGCAGGTCAGCCAGTACCCTGATCACTCGGATACTAATTAGGTCCCCCAGAGAGGTCTGACTGGGGACTGGGATGTAATTATCTAATCAGGCTGGGAGTGCTAGAGGATTAATTACCCCCATCAGCTGAGAATTGATAAAAAGGAAGAGCCGCAAGGCTAGTTAAGCCCAGATTCAGAGAGATCTCAAGGAAGGGAGATCGCTTCTCCTCTTGGTTCCTGGGGAGAGGGCTGACGAGACAAGGGATGCTACAAATAGTACTTCCACATGGTGCTTTAAAGATACAGGAGGAGGGAACTTAAACTGCACAGCGTGGTTACCGAACCAATAGAGCCTGAGCAGGTTTCTGTGGTACCAAAGGCAGGAGCAGAGTATGGCTTGCTACACACATCCGCATCTATGTGTCACACTCATAGTACAGCAAGTATTCTCCTGGAGCCCCATTAGGAATGCTGGCTGAGTCATCTCAAACTCTTTCTGCTGCTCCTACTTCACTCTGGTCACTTTTCACCCTGCCATCTCCAATGCCACCTATTCCCTAACGGCACAATTTAGTCCATAATGAGAGGTTGCTGTGTTAGATAGCTTATAGTATGGACTGTCACCAATCAGGATTCAGGCTGTTTTGTTGGAGCTTACCAATAATAATAATAAATACTGTAAAAACTAACCCACTCTTAAGAGACTTAAATATTATTCTTCGGCTTAAGTACATTTTAATACAGTTCTTTACAACAGGGTCTCCATTAGCCATAGCTAAATATTTGTTCAGCATGTTTATAAATTGAATATCATACTAATCATCAGTAAGGACTAACCTAATGGTAACTTCAGATTTTCTAAAGCTGGTTGGAAGAGTTTCAACAAGACTTTTCGCTTCAAAAAATTCTGTTTCATCAAAGCCAAAATGTTGATTTTGATGAAGCTTTTGATAAGATTTCTGAGGTCCAAGGTGGACTCTCCAGGCATTTAGAGAGAGAGAGAGAGAGAGACTTAAACTGAAAAAAACTGACCTTTTTGATCCAAAATAAAAATTGCATTTTGACAATTTGTAAAGTTTGTAAAGTTTTGTTGTGAATGGAACTGTCATTTTCCAGCCAGTTCTAACACTTACCCATAGCATTCAAAGCATAGGTATTGTAAACATTAATAGATTTTAGCATGCTGTTTTGGTAGCAAAAAAGGAAGTTGCAGAACCCACCACATCACCATACATCTGAGTGTAGAAATGGTGAGAAGAGATAGAAGATGATGCTAAGTGATGCTCTGGCTGAATGTTTAAATCACATAATTGCATCTGGTAAATGGACGATACAGTTTATAGACAAATGTTGATTTACTTTTGTGTCTTCATCAATAGTTTTGATCCTGTATTGATAACACAGTACGGGTTATAGTGCTCCTCTATTAGAATGAAATACTGCAGCATTACATAGTTTTCTCCACACTTGAAAAAGTTTCAAGGAAAAGGAATGAAAAGTCGACTTAGCCAAAGCTCACTATAAAAATAAACTGTGAAGGGCTGGGGAGACAAGAAATCAAAAGCAGAGATGAAACGGTAGGAGAGGGAAAAAATGGAATAGATACTCCAAACTATCTGGGAATCAAAAAATCAGCAGAATTACCAAAGTATAAGCAAATAAGCAAAGAGGTTCAAATTGGGCATTTCAAAAATTATTGTTATTTTGAGTCAAGATCTTTAAAAATGCCTACCTAAATGTAGGCTCCTAAATTCTTAAATGTTGCTAAATAAATGACCTGATTTTTAAAAGCACTAAGGACGCAGCACTTCCAGTTGACCGCAATGGGAGCTGCTGGGATGCTCAATCGGGACTTCTGAAAATCAGGCCTCTCCAAAGGAACTTTATTATGGACTAAGGAGCCTATAAAAAGCAACAGAGGGTCCTGTGGCACCTTTGAGACTAACAGAAATATTGGGAGCATAAGCTTTCGTGGGTAAGAACCTCACTTCTTCAGATTCTTCCTCTTGCATCTGAAGAAGTGAGGTTCTTACCCACGAAAGCTTATGCTCCCAATACTTCTGTTAGTCTTAAAGGTGCCACAGGACTCTCTGTTGCTTTTTACAGATTCAGACTAACACGGCTACCCCTCTGATAAGGAGCCTATGTTTAGGCAGCCACTTTTAAGATCTTTTTTTGAAAAACTTGACTTTGATAATTAAGCATGGCCTCATTTTACACGAATTGAAACCAATGGTGAAGCTCCCACTGACTCCAGTGGTATTTTATTTAAAAAAAGAAAAGAAAAAAAATAACATTTCAATCCAATTAAGCATCAGGGACCCAACATGCTGGATGCTGTGCAAATAAAAAACAGCGTCACAGTCCCAGAAAGATTCCAATCTAGATTTACAACGCTGGTCAGATCATTTGCAAATTAAGATTTTTACTAAGAACCTGATCCAAAATCCAGTGAGATCAATAGGAATCTTTCCACTGGCTTCAGTGAACTTTCAATCAGGTCCTTTAGCACCACGTTTGGTTCTCCATGAGTTGTGAGGTCATGTCATTTGTTACCAAGTATTCAAACGGCTACTGTGTAAACATAAACATGCTCACACATTCTGAAAATTGTGAATTTTCATATCAGTAATTAATCAACTAAACATTTGTACCAGAACCTCATTATTCACTATTTGTCATTTGTTACTCATTTCTCTCCAGTTTAAAATATTTTAATCAGCCAATCGAGGATCAGAAACAATTCCATGTGATTTAGGTGACCAGCCACATAACACTAAGATCATAATCAATGTGAATGGTTCACAAAAAAAGTTTCAAAAAGTACAGATCCAAACTATTTTACAAATACTTACTGCTCATAATCAGTTTGCTAACCAAAACCAGGCTAAATTAATAACAAACATGATCTATCACGAATAGTTCGAGTATCTCTAGATTTTTATGCAGTTTATTGAAAAGTTCTTTACTCTGCACCCCAACAAGGAGAGAAAGGGAGGTGCCAGTCCAGTTTCAGCAGTATGCTAGGCCATGGAAGACATTAAAAATTATTTCCACAGCTCTGTGGATCAACAACCCTGAAAATATCTTTGTAATGACACAGGCCCTGTAGTCACAATACAGTACATGCTGCAGATTGCTGCTAGAGGGATAAAAACAGAGGTCACTGTGGGGGAAACAAAAAATCCACCCTTTGACAAGGTGAGGTGTGGCCTGGAGCTGCAGTAGCAGCCATAGAGTGTCTTCACAGCATGAAGGTATCAGGTGGCCCCTCTATCAAGGGACTGTCGGCCCAGCTGGTTATCATTGAAGTCAGTGGCAAAATTTCCATTGACTTCAATGGGAGCAGAATCAGGCTCTATATTCTGCCCTTGCACAGGACCCAGTGATCTAACAGGACTTTTTGTATTATAATCCCTTGTGTGATGTTGGGTGAACAAATTGACTCTGATCTACTATTTACCAGAGGTTTCTTTCCTGCTCCTCTCTGGATCACCAACCGCACAACACAAACCACCATTAGCCAATAGTCAAACAGTTCACAAACAAGTTTCAATCTTGTTTGCTGCTATGTTTCCTTTCTCACCCCTTTCCTCCCAAACCAGTTGCTAACCTGGCATATTGGGATTTATACATTCTTCGAACAGCATTGGAAAGAGAGTGGTAAAACCTCCTCTCCTTATTAGACTCTTTGAGCCCACCCATTTAAAAAAAAAAAAAAGTATACAACCCCCTAACAGAAAAAGAAATTATGAGAAAAGAAATGAAAAGAGGTGGGGGTGGACTGTAATGAGCAAAGAAGGAATTGGGAGGCTGCCATGCAAGAAAAGTATTGTTTACAACAAACAGCGAGATACAAAGAGAATTGGCCAGGTGAAAGTGTCTGATTGTGTTACAGTGAGCCCAGTTAAATGAATATCTGACACAGAATAAATCTCTTAATAAAATTACTGCACTCTAGTCCCCTACACACGCTGCATACATAATAAAACTCTTTAAAATGAATAGCTGATAAGGGAATGAACCTGTTCAGTGAATGAATAAACACATGCACACACCCCAAATGGTGAAACATACTTATCGTGATTATCAGACTGTTAAAATAATAACTCCATGAAACAAATACATCTGCCCCACAGCAAATTATGTCTCGGCTGTACTTATGGTGAAACCTTCCACAAACACCTGATAAAGGAATAAACCTGTTAAAGGAATAAATTGACTGTACACTAAGGTTATCCACAGATTTACACTGGACTGCAGTGATAAACCTTTTTCATTAGTCCAATAGATCATAGGATACACAGTACTTACAAATGTTTCAGCATTAAATGTAAGCAGAAGCACTCCGCTGTATGCATGCATTTGGGGGCAAGTGGGTCGATAAGGAGAGTGAATGTTGCTTTACAAAATATCTGTCAGTGAACAGTGAACATTAGCAGCATAACTGATCAAGAAATGAACTGGCCATAAAACATCCGCTACAAACCAGTACTTCCAGAGCGCACAGGCTGTTCAGCGTTTCTGAAAAATCAGGCTACCTATTTAAGTGCCTAGTTCTATACACCCAGGTTTGGAAAATGTGCATTTTGGCCACAAGGCACTGTTTTCAATGCAGTTTAACCTCTAGAGGCTCTTACCGTTGGGATCGCCATCCATTTCACGATTTCTCAAGACAGACAGTCAGAGTCCAAGATTTATTTCAGGCACTGAATCACCACAATGCAGCAAGTCTTGAAGAAGCATCTTTTAATGTGCACGGACACAACTGACACGACATACCATTGTAACATGAGGATGCAACGCCAAGAAGCATTGTTGCAACATCCCAAGATGGAGATACAAATATTTGTGCATCATGATGGCATAAGGAAGTTACTTTTTGCCTGTGAGATGTTCATGATGGTCCCTTTTGGCCTTAAAGTCTGAGTCTATGACTCTGTTATAACATGACTTTCCACCCTTCTGTCTATTGCCTTCATCTCCAGTGGCTCCCACTCCCCAATATTTCCTGTCCAGGGGTTGACATCCTGGATTATTTTCTGGCTCCCTCCCCAAGTCCGAATGCGATGCCCTCTTATGACCACATCCTTTTCTCCATCATTGGCCTAAGAAAGCTGACAAACATCAGTCTGCTCATGAAGTGAGAAAAGTACATCCCCACTCACAATTGCATTGCCCATGGGTAATTATTAGCTTGAGCTGGAGCAAGACAGTTGTCCCAAGCAGAAGTGTTCAGAGCATTTTGTGCTTTCTACAGACGTTTCAAGGCAAGGCCTGCAGCACTGGCTTCTGGAGAAGACGTAGCCTCTGGATGGACTTACTCCTCTTGGACAGAGGCAGCCACAGGCACTGAATTTGGAGCTGCAGGTGGCACCCACAGCCAGCCACGGCAGCTGTGAAAAAGGAAACACCCCACCAGCTCTAATAGGAGAATAAGAGGAACTCGGTGTGCAGTTCTCTCCTTGCCCTGGGCCCACTGGCTACTCCACCAAGTCACAGGAAAGACAAGAAGAGGCCGGCCTAAGCAGCTGCCGCATTGAGCAGGAGACATGCGGCTCACTCTCACCATTGCTGCCCACCTGATCAGCTTTAGCCCAGACACTGGAAGGCCCATCCCTGCCTACCATCACCAAGGAGATCTGCCCACTCCATGAATCAAAGGGAACCCACTTCTCCACTCAGCCCAACACCATATAGGACCTGGTCCTTGCCTGACTAACTGGCCCCCTGTTGGAGGCCACAGGACAAAACACCTGTCACCATCATTGATGCTGTGCAAAGCACCTGCCAGGTAGGAAAGCCAGTTAGGGGATCATAGAATATCAGGGTTGGAAGGGACCTCAGAAGGTCATCTAGTCCAACCCCCTGCTCAAAGCAGGACCAATCCCCAACTAAATCCCCAAATCCCTAAAAGGCCCCCTCAAGGATTGAACTTACAACCCTGGGTTTAGCAGGCCAATGCTCAAACCACTGAGCTATCCCTCCCCCTGTATGGGATAGGGTGAGGGGAACACAGTAGCTGAGGGGCACTGAGGCTGGAATGGGATGGGATGGAAAGATTGAGGGACTGATGGAAAGCGTATGGAAGTTATGGATTTGGGGGAGGGGAGGAAATAATATGGGACTGATGGATGTTTGTGGCTGGGAGTAGAGAATTGATGAGTGGGGGGCAGGGAAAGGGTATTTTACCCAGGGAAAGCCAGAAGTATCACTGAATGACGACTCAGAACAGTTTTGAACAAACACCCGGCTAAGGTGTTGACAGCACATCACTCCACCCGGCCCCGGGTCAGAGACATACTACTATGCCAGTGAGCTTCAGCTATTTCCATCCCATGACAACAGAAAAGAGTTTTCAGGAGCCCTCTGTCATCTAGCAATAAGATTACCACCTTCCCTATGACCTGTGCTCGACACCCCACACTGAGTGCTCTAGACCAGTAAGTCCGCCTCACGTGGGCAGTACTTCCGGGCATTGGTACAAAAATTCTAGTTATACCCCATTGCATAGCTAAAAGCACCACTGGGACTCCAGTCCCCACACTGCCCATTCATGTTTGGTCAAGTCTTCTATTGACAGGTCAGTTTTGCTGTCTGTCTGTCTGTCTGTGTGTGTACACACAGACTATTCACACCCACCAGCAAAGTGCTGATAAAAAAATGTTCACAGCAGCCGGAAGAAAATACAATAAAAACCAACTGTGTTTGCACACCCAGGAACTTCTAGCAAATAAATCGTGGACACACTCTCTGCATTCCACACTGGTGGGTTTCTCCTTTTCATCATGCATGCCGTTTGTGCCTAAAAAAGGAACATGCATGCCTTCAGCCTCTTGGATGGCGTTTGTTGACTTAGCTCAGTCCCAGAATTAAATAAAAAAGAATCACTATGTTCCTTCTAGCGTTCAAGGAAGTGCGGGGGGAGAGGGAGAAAGAGAGAGGAGGGAAGTAATGTGAAGACCAACTAAGATGAAATGTGATGTTGAAATGAATAAGTAAGTTCATTATATTCTACAACATGATAAGACTTTGCAGGCCTGATTACAGCTTTAAGGGACGGTGCTGCAATATTATAAATTACAGGGTGAAGCACTGCTGTTTCTGTCTCTATATTTCTAAGGTGGGAGAAGTTAATTATTTTTATAGGTCTAGATATTGCAAGGATGAGGATATCAGAATATCTTGTCACTGGGCCTAAATACGGTAGGGAAAGGGGGTGGGGGGGACCACCTCCTTTAAAGAAAATTATTATAAAAATAGTAAAAATGATACATAGATTTTTTGACCTACATCTATCATTTTTACTCACGTAGGTACTCAGTGCCCTGTCTCCATAAACCACAGCTCCATTATTTTTCATGAGACTGAAGGTAAATGGTCAAGGCTTAAGACTTAAGTAAAAAAAAAAAAAAAGGGGGGGGGGGAGGAAATCGACATGACTGAAAAGGTTAATGGAAATTTGTACGATTTTATTATTATTAAAGAACATAGAGAGAAGTGCAGTATTTCTAGCAACTCTAAGTGGCCTGTGGTACAATCAGTAACCCTGAAGTATATTCAGCAATCTTTTTTTCCCCAATTGCCCACCGCAGCCTATATTACAAATACATAAATCATAATGTTTCAACAAAAGCAAAATTTAATTTTCTCCTTTCAGCTGTTATCTGGGCCGGGTGGTATATGGCAGGCTGCGGCCGAGTCATTTATTACAGTTGCTGAATGGATAATGGCAGGGAGAGTCTATTATACCCAGCTTTGTTAGGGCTTTGAATGTGCTACTGAAACCTGTGGCAGTCTAAATCTCTTTACATCTGTAATAGATACACAGCACTCTATTATTTCATGCCAGAGCAAAATTAAATAGTTGTGTGTAGGGGGAGGGGGCAGCAGAGGACACACAGAGGAGGGAGGAGCATTTACTGAAAACATTTTAAGGGAAATGATCTCTCCAGAACTTGTTCTCATGTCTCAGACCCATTTTGTTTTGCCCCTGAAAAAGCACCAGTACTTGCTTGAAAGGGAAACACGCCATGGCTCTGTGCTTCTGCCTCATCGCAACGATATGTTATTTTCCTGTCCGCCCTGAATTATATTTTGGAGGATTCTGAGGTAATAAAAACATGGGTTTTTTTTCCTGCCCTGCCAGGGGCAAGAAATAAAATGTCTCTCTCTCTCCTCATCCCTCCTTTGTTTCACCCTTGGAAAATAGCAGGTTTATGTCCTTTAAGGATTGTGTAAACCAGCCTGAGGTCTGATTTATCAGGCTTTATGCAAGCGTCCTAAATAGGGACTGCAGGGAAGAAAATCCACCTCATTGTCTAAAATAGGCCAGAGTGGCCCAGTGCAACCCCTTCATGCATGGTACACCAGACTATGGGCTGGGAAAGTGGCTACTACTTCCTTCCGCTCCCTCCCATGTGGGGTGTCCTGCTGCTGGACTGGATTTGACATGGATCTAGTGGCTCTTCCATGTTCCAGCTCTCCTGCTCCAAACCAGCATGCCAAAAGCTGGCATAGACCCGTCCAACTGCATTAGCTTCCTCCCTACTCACCCTTTACACTCAAAACATGCTGTTTTCTACTCTCAGCTATTCAGGATGTTGGATGTCTGAATAGAAGTCCCAAACTGCTATCGATCAGAGAGGGAGGGCTACCAGACCTAGAGCTCTGACTTCCACAGTGGTCATCAGAGAGAAATTTTGCCCACATCCAGATGTTTAGGAACACACCCCATGCAATTCTGATGATGTAAAACTGGAATCATGTACCTGGATAGTTGTTACCAATGATTTTAGAGACATCTTTGCCAGTGAGAAGATGTAGTCAAGGCCAGGTCTTCCTTTTATGAGACCATACGCAAAACAAGAAGCACAGGACCCCCTCCAGCTGCCTGTGTTTGATTTCCCTAGAAATATTCCTACAATATTCACCCACTTGGTCACCAAGCAAGCACAAGGACTACTGCAGAGCATATGTGCTAGCTAATCACCATGCCCAATGCACAAGCAAACTGGGGTGGAGTCATTTCAAAAAGATCACTGACCTTTGGCATGAGAGGCACCCAGCTAGCCAGAACATCAATGGAGGAGGGAGCAGAATGGAACAGGAGCCTTAAACAGACAATGGATGTTCAGTTAGGGTTGCTGGCAGCGCTTTGACACCTGCCACTAACTGGGCTATTGTAAGTTTAAACTATCAGATATCTCATGGCAGGGTTCAGGGCCCTATTTGGCCATGCTGGTAGCATCATCCTAAGGGTACTGCTGGCAACAGTATTCCTTTCTCCCTTTTGTTAATTTGATAGGAGTTTTGATCAGGGACCTTTGAGACAATTACATAGGGCATATGTGAGCCTGTTCATGACTGGCAATTTTCAGAGGCACACAACTCATTGAGTATATTTAATGCACTGTATTTAATGCACTAGTTTATAGTGTGTATGATTGTCTCCTTTTAGTGGCTAGCCCATGATTAGAACAGCCTGCTACTAAGCTGTGAGTAAGGGAGTCCTGCTTAAGCAGTAGAGGTCTGTAAAGATGAAGGTTATGGGTTCTGTCCCCACTCATGGCCATGATGCCGGCCTGTCTTTGGCCATGGTTATTACAAAATGGCACTGGAACTCTTGTGGACCTCAGACACTCGGTAATAACTTGTCTATAGAGAGGAGGAGTATGTGATACACTGGCTTAATGCATATGTTCTTGTTTCCCTCTGGTGGCTGGCACCAGTGATATAACAGCCTGCTTTATGAAGGGGATTATGTTGATGAAGCTGTTGTGTAACCAGCCCCATTCCGTTTATTCTGTTCAGTGTGTACACCTCTTCATGTGAAGAGGATTCACACATCTGTCACCATTTCCTGTTAATGGGACTTTATGAATCCAACACTATTCAAGAAGAAAATAGACATCCCATATACACATACACTCTCCTAGGGAAGATCTCCTTTAGTTGAGGTGGTAGAGACCTGTTAGGGATATTTTTGTGCTGAGAGTCGCAGATTCTATCCCAGGTGATCATCTGTGGGTAGGAAGCCATGTTTGTTACATATAGACACTGCCCTATAATTCATTGCAGCCTGTGACACAACCATACAATTTTGTGCAGTATAGGATCTCTGAAAGAAAAAGCAGCTTTGTAAGAATATGTTTTCTATGCAAATGCCATTTCCCAGAAAGAAATCAAAACAGGTAATTGAGGGGACCAAAGAAAGCAAATATAGCCAGCCATCTCCACACTGCATGAAATCCTGGTGAACAGAGCTGAGTTAGTGGAGCAACGCCATTTGCAGTCCTGTGCACAAAATGCCTGGTGACAGGTAAGTCAGAGACGGAATAACAAGTTTCACTAAAGTTAACCCTGGATACTTCATTATTCCCTCCCCAATAAATGAAAGTTTATCTTTTACCTCCCTTTAACTCTATTATCAAGCAAGATTTCTCTCCCTGCTTCACTTCTAATAGCATTGTCCTACTCTCTGATAACAAGAAGAGACTTACCCTTTCCCCTCCCTGCCAAATCCTCTACCAATCTTCAGCAAAAGGATTCAAACTGTGAGGCTGCAGTTGCTCAGTGCCTGCTCGCTTTTTAAAAGCCATCTTATCTATGCTCAAGGAACTGAAGGCTCTTCCCTCAAAGTGTGGCTTTATCATGTATGTATCCTTTCACCATCACACTAAAAGCCCCACATCTCCCGATATCCTATTGGGGCAGGGGTGAAAGTAGGCTGGTATGGCGTACCAGTAAGAAGCCGGTACCGGCCCATAAGCAGCCGATATTAAAGCACTGCTGTGGCAAAGGACCCTCCTTAAAGCGCTGCTGTGATGGCGCTTCAACATCGTTGCCCCTTTTGCCCCTCCCCCCCAGGAGGCGTCCCTGCTGGTAAGGTCCCTACCAGCAGGACCGCCGACGGGGGAGAGGGAGTGGGGACAATAGGGGCAGCGACATTAAAGCTCTGTGGAAGCGTCTTAACGTCATTGCCCCTTTTGCCCCTCCCGGGCTGACGATGGGGGAGGCACAAAAGGGGCAGCTGCCCAGGGGCAGGCTATTTAAAAGGGCCCAAGGCTCCCAGCCACTGCTACCACAGCCCGGAGCCCCAGGCCCTTTTAAATCACCGTCGGAGCCCTGGGCGGCACAGGCGAGGCAGCTGGCTGGGGGAGGCTGATCCCCAGCCCTGCCCCTTCCGCTTGAGGCCCTGAGGCCAGGCCCCCATACCAGTAAGAATTTAATATTGCTTTCACCCCTGCATTGGGGCCTTTCATTCCTTCTTCAGGCAAGAAGGGTTCACACGAGCTTTGGTGTTTTGTTTTTGGAAGGGGATTAGGTTGATGCAGCTGTTAGGTAACCAGTCCCATTCCTTTTATTCTATTGGGTGTATACACCTGCTCACATGAGGAGGACTCACATCTGTCACCTTCATTTCCCATTAATGGGACTTATAAATCCAACATTCTTCAAGAAGAAAATAGACATCCCATACACACACACACACACACTGAAATAAATTCTCCCTCTACTGAGCTTGTTTAAGACCTAGAAGCAAAGTATGCTCCCTAACCCAGTGACAATGTGAAGTCTTTCCATTGACTTCAGTGGGCTTTTTATCAGGCTCAGAGATTGCAACCATTGTAAAGAGATAAGGGGAACTGTTCCTTTAACAAGTGTTAACTCTTGTAGATACCTCTCACTACCACTGCAGCATTAATGCATTTTCACTCCTATCAGTCCTTGCTCTTAACTTTTTTTTTTTTTAAGTGTGGTTGCACCACTGGGGAATGAACACTTTGGCCAAGGGTAGTCACTGCACACACGATAGCCACCCTGTGTATTACATAGCTACCTTAATTTCCTTCCCGATTGTGATGCCCTTATGCTGAACAACAGACCCACTGAAATCTCTGGGCCTTCTTGGGTAAGAACATTTCTAGTCAGTGCGAGTAAGTTATCAGAATCTGACCCTCAGATTGCAAGATATTTGAGACAAGGATCCTGTCACCTCTATATTCTTTCCAGGGCCACTCATACAGCCAGTGCTCAACAAATAGTAAGTGCTAACAATATCACTCATTCTTCTAGAAAGGAAACTGGGGATGGAAGAACTGACTTTGACCTGAATTCAAGGTTTTGAAAAAGTCCTTTTGCACTGTGGGGTTTTTTATATATATTTTTTTCTCTGTGCTTTGAAAAGGGCTTGAAGCAGATAGGGAATTATACCACAAGAGAGGCTGTTCTTGGGAGACTGCCAGCCTTGAATGAAATATCTTAGAAGGGGAACTTGATCCACAGACCGGCAGGATTGGATACATTTAGCATTTTAGCTGAACTGCTTATCCAAATCTTCAGAGGATCAGCCACGGGACAGAATATTCTGGTCGAAGCAGTTACAATTTACAATGATTTTGGTGTGAGTTTTGCCTGTTTATGCCATGGTTGAATTTGGCCCTAAGGCCATGTAGACAACACTATGGGATTCTGATCTTAGATAAGTCCAGTAATACACTCTACATCATAATAGTTTTCCTTCCTTCTTAACCCTAGTTTGGAACTCTGGATCCCTGGGTAGCAAACTCTTCAACCTCTCCCTAGGGTTGGGTCTGTTGTCATGTGATCACGAGGCTAGAGATAAATTAGGCATCAGCTGATCCATGTAGTTCAGCCACATTCAGTACATCCTGGACCAGAGCCAAGTCATACGGGAATTTATTCATCTCTTTTATAATTGAATATTCCTTTTTTTGGATGTTCCAAAAAGTACCCAATTCCTTCCCCCCCTCCCAATAATTCATACAGGGGGCAGCCAGGAAATTAGACATGTAAGTGAGCTAAATTGTGTGCGCTAATAATTGTGGATACAAAAAAATCACACCTGAAAAAAAAATGGAGGCCTGGGTACGGGGGGACTGAAAACTTGCCCCCCAAAACCTGGTTTCCAAGATAGAGCCGAGCTTACCCAGCCTAACTAACTATGGACCAGATCCTCATCTGATGCAAACCAGCTAGCTCTGCTGAAGTTAATAGAGCTACGCTGATTTACTGCAGCATCTCGGCATGTGGTTTGACTAAGGTTTGGGTAAAGCCAGTACAGACAAGGAGAAATACCTATCTTAATTTTCTGATTTTCTCGCTCTTCCAGTCCACACACTTGAGTATAGTTCCTTCCTGCTGTTAGATGGAGTCTTTTGATAATACATCCCCGTTTACTTAGACTATAAGCTCCTTGGGGCAGAGACTGTCTTTTTGTTCTGTTTTTTACAGCTCCTAGCCCAATGGGATCCGCGGCACTAAGGTAATACAAATAAATAACGTGTAAGAGGTTTTCAAGCTGATGCAGTTTAGTTGAAACTTTTAAAGCAATGAAGGTAACTTAGAAAAGCAAACTTTATAAACTTCAGACTAGCTTTGTAACACGCAGTAGTAAAGCATGAGTTGATCACTGAGGAAGTGAGTCTGGACTGGTAGGGACTGACTCAAAGACAGACTAACAGGCAAGGAAAATTTTTCCTTCTCTCTTCTATGCCAGCGTATATGCTTAGAACTTTCCAAAAATGTACTTACGAAATATTTAGGAGAGGTTGTGCATACAGCTGCTCATCAAAACTCAGTTGACATCAGCCGATGCCTGGATGTCACCTATGTGAAGTTCGGAGAGGATATACTAAAAACCAGGTGGCTACCTTACAGATTTCCAACACAAAAGCATTCACCTTTTGTGCACCCAATTGCCATAGTTTCAGGTAATTGCGCCTTGGACTCCTCTCCCTTCAGGGTCTGCTCAAAGAATGCTCTTCCAGGCCTCTAAGTAGCCACCTTTCTCTGGGGAGGGACCCATGTCCCTCCCTCTCCTGTCCAGGGGTTTAGGCTTGTTTCCCTTTCCACTCACATCTCCCCAGCAGCTCTGACTAATGTCCAGCTCCTATGCTTAACTTTCTCGTCAAAGACCTTGGCCAGAGAATGCCAGTAGTTACATATGCCCACACAGCTCTTCCAAAGCAGAGTTCCTTTATTTCAGGACAAAAGCACATGGAGAAAACCTGAAACAATAAAAAAGGTCTAGACGCACACTAACCATACCAAAAGTTAGCCATCTTCCCTTCCCCCTCACCACACAATGGGGACGTTGGGAAGTCAAAGTCCTTCCAACCCTTTGGCAGAGTTAGTTTCCATCTCTCCTTGGCCAAAAGATCAGGTCCCATTTGCTGTATCAAAAATCAGCTGAAAATGGCTTTTTAGACTCCAGCAGGCTGGGAGATTAAAGTGAGAGTTTGAACACAATCAGTCACTTCTCCTTTCCCCAGGGGTCAGGCCTCCAAGGACTGGGTATATACATAGTCAGCTTTGTCATTTTGTATTAATCATCCCCTAGTGATTCCAGATTCCAAATGGACGCCCCACATCATTACTCCTCCCCCCACCGCCACCCTCCCCCCCACGAGCTAGGAATGCCTAAACACTTATTGATACAAAGGTTTATGAAACTTCTCTGGACGCATATCGCCTGGCCCCTCTCAATATAATGGTCTTTGAAGTGTCCGTGCTTTCAAACATGCCAATAACCTTACATTACAATACAGTTAAATACAATAGTTTCAAGACAGGTCTGGGTTTGTCCCATCTATCACAATGATAAAGATAGGGTGATCAGACAGCAAGTGTGAAAAATCGGGACGGAGTGGGGGATAATAGGAGCCTATATAAGAAAAAGACTCAAAAATCGGGACTGTCCCTATAAAATCGGGACATCTGGTCACCCTAGATAAAGACACCAATCTGGTTGAATGGGTTTTAAAGAAATTAGGAACTTTTTTGCTACTCTTAAAATAAGATTCTCTGATCTATTCCTTCATTTAGCTATTTCACAGCGGTACGGAGGTTGCCTGAATCTTCTTAAGTCCCAAAGCCAAAAAAATTTGACCAAGTGCCTGATTTTTAGAGATGCCACTGAAGTCCAGTGGAGTTCTAGGTGTTCAGTACCTCTGCAAATGGAGTTCTAAATATTTGAGTCATGTTCATATAGATCCCTGAGACGCTTCAGGCATCTAGTCTATTTTGTCTTTGATGCTACACTGAAAGTGTACTGAAAGTACCTTGGGTCTGAAATCAAGTATCAGAGGGGTAGCCGTGTTAGTCTGAATCTGTAAAAAGCAACAGAGGGTCCTGTGGCACCTTTAAGGCTAACAGAAGTATTGGGAGTATAAGCTTTCGTGGGTAAAAACCTCACTTCTTCAGATGCAAGAAGTGAGGTTCTTACCCACGAAAGCTTATGCTCCCAATACTTCTGTTAGTCTTAAAGGTGCCACAGGACCCTCTGTTGGGTCTGAAATGAACCATTAACCTAAAAACATAGTAATGGTCTGGAGCAGACCTGTGGTCCATCTAGTCCATTAGTCTTTCACCAAGAGTGGCTTGTACAAGTTGCATCAGAAGAAGGTGCAAGAAACCCTGCAGCACAAAGTTATGGGATATTTGCCCCAAGGAAAGTTTCTTCCCATCTCTCAATAATTAGAGATTTATGTCCCTTGAAAAACTCTTCTTTAATTTTGGTCATCTTGTGGCAAGGAGTTCCACAGAGTAATTTGCATGTTGTGTGGAAAAGTAGTTTCTTTCCTCAGTTTTTAATGCGTTAACTTTCCATTTCATTGAATATTGCTTTGTCCTTGTATTATGCAAAAGGGTGAAGAAAAGTTCCCCATATTCCTTTGTCTATGCCACTCATTGTGTATACTTTTATCATGTCCCTTCTTATTCATCTCTTCTCTAAAGTAAACAGTCCATGTCTTTCCCATCTTTCTCCATATAAAACATTTGCCATATTGCTCATTTCCATCAACTATCTCCGAAACCCTTTATTTCTTCCATATGCTTTTTTAAAGGGGTGACCAGAACTGAACAGGTGTCCACATCACGCAACCACCATAGAACTGGCACTGATTGGTACCCTTGCTGCATTGTCAGCACATATGCTAAGGAATTAATTGACCAAGGTGATTAAACTAGCCCTTCATACCAACTGACATTCCTTCCAGGGTGGAGTTGTGGCATAGTGGGGGATCAGGATAGGTCCCCCGCACTTCTTGTGCTATGCTCATTGTTCGATAAACAGAGGACTGCAACTTCTAGCTCTGTCAGACATGTATCAACCTGCATGGAACTGACAGTCTGCAGGAGGGAAGAGATTGGAAGAGACACTAGGAAGTTAGTCTGTGTGCATATGGCTGGAAAGCCAGCTGCAGTTGCAGCACTTCTAGAAATAGTTCTCTTAATAAAGAGCCAGTTTAATGTTTAGAAACATGGAGCCTTCTCATGTTATTACCCAGCATGTAGTACAGGAAGCAAGCCAGGCATCTTTTGTAAACACTGAGGCTGGTATCGTAATGGAGTGAGGCACCCAAATCCCATTTAAAAATCAATGGAAGTTTGACACCTAACTCCATTAAGCCTTTTTGAAAATTCGAGCCCAAAACAGTAATAAGAATGCAGCTATTCATATTAGCTTTTGTTTTAAAAAAATCCTTTTTATTATTTGTATTACAGTAGTACAGTGCCTCAAGGCCACAACAGAAATTGGAGACCCATTGTGCTAGGTGCTGTACCAACACATAAAAAGATAGTTCTTGCCCTAAAGTGCTTACATTCTAAAGCAACGAGAGAGAGATGAAGTGACTTGCCCAAAGTCACACAGCAAATCAGTAGCAGAGCCAGAACTAGAAACTAGAGCACCTGAGTCCTAATGCAGCGCTTTACCCACTCGCATTTAATTTCCTTTGTGGGCACTCAGTGGCATCCTTTCTGTGTAACACGCACATCCTCCCCCCCCTCATTTTTTAAAACAAAGCTTTTCAAACTCATGAGGTGTTGCTGATTAAAAACAAACAGCCCTTTGAAAGCAATGCTGCAGAAGTTAACAGTGAATGGAGTAGTGATCCAATCACAGGAGAGCCACCTGCCTCCCTTCTCGGTAAAGCATACTTAGGTCCCTTAGGAGCTTCTATTTAAATAGGGGAGGGATTTCATCTCTAAACAACAAGGCTAGCATCAGACATAGCTGACACATAAGGGGCAAAGGTTATAATTTCATGAGGCATGAATGTTTTTTTTAATTTCAACCAATTAAATTAAACTCTAGGTTTGTGGCCCATAGTGCATGGTCCCTGAAATGACCATTTACCATATACATCAGATACTCAAGAGGTTTTCCTTTCACTGTTATTTCTTCAGTCCAGTGACTAGATGAAAGGAAGGCACTGAAGCATGGTCTCTATACCAATATAAAATAAAATCAGAGATGAAGGTTTCCTATTCCTTTTAAAAAGGCTGTTACATTGTTTAGTTAATTTCAAAGCTACATGCTCAGACTTATGTTTTCTATTGAATTCCATTAGACTATATGAAAAGAAAAGAATTGACCATGCAGATTTAGAATTAGTTCTTTATGGGGAAATTAAGCAACATATATGGTACCTAGAGCTATTCTGAAGGATACCTTTCAGGTTACAGGAGATTCTTCTGGGATGTTTGGCAAGGTATGTTTCAAATTATGGGGTTTAAAAACAAATGGCTGAATGCGACATCTGTACTATTTGTTAAATACACAAAGTTTTGAACCCAAATTAGTCTATCTTCCTTAATTTCACCCCGAATGCCAAGGAGTTCAGAAGTCACATAGAGTTCCAGGGGTAAAACAGTAAAGCTAAAAGACACCTCTCCAATTGCTCTGTCAGTTGCAGACCTTGGTTTCCTGAAGACACGTCTACAAGACGACATTTCCATTTTTGCAGCTGTCCCATGAGGATGTATCCGCTTATTACTAACTGCAAATATTAATGCAAAACCATTGACCCAAAGCACAAGATATTTGTGTTTCAGCTCTTCCATGCATTTGAACACCAGAAAACCCCAGACTCATGGCTAGGGTCAATTTCTTACCAGTCAAAAGCTGGGGTCAGGGGAGGGAAATAAAGCAAATAATTCCTCACATCAACATTTTACCCGTTGACTGAGTGACTGCATTTACTACAAATACACTCGCTGGAAGTATCATCTTGTCAGTTTTGTTACCCAGAGAACCACCACAATTCTGAGAGCTTCTAGCTCCCATAAAACAAAACAGGATCATAATAGCTAGACATAGAAAAACACTTACTAGATCACAAAGTTAACAATGGCATGATGCAGCAGATAGGGCCAAGGAATGAGAATCAGGAAGCCTGCGTTCTATTCCTACCTCTGCCACTAGCCTGCTGTGTGAACACGGGCAAGTCACATCTGCCTCAGTTTCGCTATCTGTAAATTGGGGTTAATGAGATCTTCCTTTCGAAGTGCTTTGATACTTGCAGGTGCACAGTGATACATAAATGCTAACTATTTATTAAGATGACGATGATGATGCCAGGGCAGAATTTAGTTACCTAATAGAGGACATGTCATACCAAACTGGCACCACACTCCTGATGTGTATTCATTTATTGTGCAAAAAAATCCAAAATACTGGTTTTGTATATTTTGTATTATCTTATTTAATTTTTCTGTCTACACATTTTTAAGGCATTTTAGACCTGATGGGACTCCTATAGAGTCATGAGAAAGATCAGACTCCTTAGTCCATTTGGAATGCCTAATGTTCAGAGAGCTCCAGGACAAGGCTCATTTCCTGATCATGGGAGAGTTCAAGGACCTTGTGCAATTTGAAATTCGCACAAGCTATCATCCATCTATTGTTATTGTGGTAGCACCTACACGACAACCAAATTTTGCCCCCTTGTGCGAGTAGCTGTAAAACATACAGTCAATGATAGCCCAGGGGAACAGACAACTTTTTTCAATTTGGAACGGGGGGTGGGGGGAGGGCTGCAGTTAAAAATGATACCGTAGTAGCCGCTGCATATTGCCTTAATTGATAGTTTTGTACATAACTACCTTTGTCCGCTTTTGATAAAGTGAGAAATGAACTTCTGTTCCAAACATATTAATAAATAAAGGAAACAATACCCTAAATTTGTGGAGGGGGCTCAAGTTCTCCCAAACCCCCAGCTGTCTATGGCCATGCCATCCGTGCCCCCTCCTGGGATCTGAGGAGGAGACAATGACTTTAATATAAAAGAGCTAGTATTCACTTGTGAAATTAAAGGAAAATTTTGCTGAGGGAAAAATATATATACTGTATTTTCCTAACTAGTGAGCAGAGGGAGCACATCATCAAACTGGAGCTTTCAAAGTTTGTGGAATTTTGTAACCAATGACAAGCAGGTCACAAAACATGACAAATGCTGTCTTGGCAAAGCCATTAATTTGGTTCCAATTAAGTGTTAATTAACAGAATTCAGGATTATGCTACCTAGAAGTCTCTAGAATCCAAACAGATGGATAGCCACAGAGCTACCACATCCTGTAACACCCCCAAAACATGGGAGGTGACTGCAAGTCCCACTGTGACATCCTGCCTGCAAGCATCACCTTCTAGCATTACATCACAACACCAGCCAATCAGCATATAGGTTTGCATAAGAATAAAGGGAAATTACAGATAATGGGATACAAAGTCCTTCACCTCAAGGTCACCAGTTAAAATCCAGCCCCAGATGCTAGTGACCAAATGTCGTTACTACCAGCTGACTGTTCAATGGTTTATTTGAAATGAGTTTTGTGACCTCAGTCCAGCTCCCCAGTTGATAAGTACCCTCATCACAAATGCCCCCCACTGCAATTCATATGAGCTGGCCTTCTTGTTAGTCATCTCAGAAAAGAGCTCAAGGACCAAGTGGGCATAGAGACCACACTACACATTTTTTACACACTCCTGTTAGTTATCTTGCTATATTCCTCTCTTCCAGACCCTTGGCATGTGCATTCCACCAGCTTAGACTCTCAGCACAACTGGAGTCACTAGAACAAATTCCAAACTGATGTGTAAAGGGAGTATAAGTCTGATATTAATAAAAAGATTGGGCCCTCATCCCCAACTGCAGCCAAGGTGCACCTAGAAGTGGGGAGAGCCACCCATCTTGGGGCTGGCTGAGAGTCATCCTGGAATTTGGCGTAACTTAGAGAAAAGTCAATGTTACTCTAAATCAAGGGGTCACAAGCAGGTGTCAGCAGCTTGCCCTTCCCGTATTGCTTAATAAGAGGGGGCCCAGGCTAGAGGGGAGGATGGTTTCAGGGGTCCTAGTATGGAAAAAGATGAGAACCACTGTTCCAAATAATGGTCACCTGCTCACACACCCACGGGCCATTCAGTCTTCCAAGGATCTCCACAGCACAGCGATGCTCAGCTACCCCCCCCCCCAGTGCTGAGCAGGCTCGTTATGAGAGGGGTGACGTAGGGTCCACAGCAGGGGCTCACCAGCAGCCCTTTACCGAAAGGATCCCCAACATGCTGCATCACCCAGAAGAAAGCTAAGGATGTGGCCCAGAGAATTTAAGTGAGTCTAAAGGAGTTGAGGGTCTTGTCTAAAGCCGGGATTGGACCCGTTCCTGCCCTTGGTGGCCAGCGACCAATGCAGCAACACTGGTACCAATCCCTTGCACTGGCAGGCAAAGCTGCTACAAGCTGTGAGCTGCACCGGTGCAAACCAGGACTGATAGTTAAGCTAGGGATTTGCACCGGTGCAGCTACACCAGTGGCTGAAATCCTCAGTGTTGACAAGGCCCCTACTGGTGTAATGTAGACACAGCAGGAAGTGGGGGAGACAAAGGTGCCTCTAAATGCACCTCTTCAGCTGGCTTGATATCTTATAACATATCACATATGGACCTCAGCTATTATCCCCTGAATACCATTTGGTTGGCTACGAAAATGTAATTGAAATGACGGTGACAAACTGTGCTGTGCTCTCTTTCTAGGAGTAGGATTGCCCTGTATGGGCATCTGCCAACAGTGACTGGGGAAGTCATAACCCTCTAACCTATATTACTTCCCTTTATAGATTCGCAATCTGGGAAAGAGCCAGAGATCCTAAACAAAGGTAAGGTGTAAAGAGGTGGACAAGACATTAAAGAAAAAAAAATCCATATCAGGGCAATAATGGTCATAAAGCAATACGGTGGCTGTATAATAGTTCCTGGACTTTTAATTTGTGACTAATTTGTTGCACAATGAGGTTGCAATTTTCTAATTGTGATTGCCATTTTAATTTTACTCATGGCTGTGCAACTAACAATGTATAGTCTAGTAATTAAAATTAATTGTACCTTCACCTGCATATTTCTATTAGGCTGTTAAATTTAGTCTCTAGGCTCAATGATTTTGTTCTCCGAGAGATGTTGAACTCATTTCAGTGAGCCCAATTATGTTACACTCTAATTCCTGTATGAAAAACAAGCGTTTTACTTCGATATGAAGAGTTCCTGGAATCCCATTTTTAAAATTGGGCCTGCTCAGAATATGGGATGGCAAGAGATATATGAATGGGTTATAATTTTAAAAAGAATAATGTCCTGTTGAGATTCCACTTACAAAAATACGATTACAGACACCATGAATAAATCCCATGAAAACAACTAGAATTTCACCATTCAATTAATTTCATGAACAATTAACAGCTGTCTCCTTAACCACATGCACTGGGCTTCAATTCAATCAGAATTTTATGACAAGCTATTCCAGCATATCTGAAACAATTTGAACACAACAAAAGACCTTGTCCTGCAGAATTGGTATCCTTTTAAGGTCTGTGTTTGTAGTTTTTCCAGAGATTTCTCCTGCCCATTTTCACACAGAGAACCAGACATAGTGATAATTTCAGAAACACCACACAGGACTATTGTTATTTTATTATTAATGGTTTATATCTAGAGAGAGCCATGTTTTTTCTCTTGGTTATAGCAATGGAAATCAGAGAGGTGCCACTGACTTCAATACCATTTGTCCAGAGTTACCAAACTCTCAAAAGGGTTTAGAAACTTGGGCCAAAAAATTCAAACTTGAGATCCTAAAATTAAGCAACCAAATCCATAATTAGCCACCCAAATCAAAATGGCGTGATTTTCAGGGGTGCTGATCATCCATTATCAACATTTATTCATATTGCTGTAGTCAGGGCAGCAAGCAGGTGCCTGGGGCGGCCAATGAAGAGGGGGCAGCACGTCCGGCCGTTTGGCGGCGGGGCCGTCACTCCCTCTCGGAGTGAAGGACCTGCTGCCGAATTGCCGCCGTAGAATGAAGCGGCGGTAGAGCTGCCGGCGCTTGCAATCACGTCTTTTTTTGTTTTTTTTCCTCCTGCTTGGGGCAGCCAAAAACGCTAGAGCCGGCCCTGGCTGAAGTGCTTTAGAGGCTCCAGTCTAGACTGGAATGCCACTGTGCCAGACACAGTATCTACAGATAGTAAGACAGCCCCTGCCTGAAGAACTTGCAATCTAAGTGTATGTCTGCACTGCCAAAAATCGTGGCAGAGCCTGGGTTAACGGACTATGGGGCTAAAAATAGCAGCGTAGACATTCCTGTTTGAGCTGGAGCCTGAGCTCTGAGACCTACCCCCTCACCAGTTTCAGAGCCCAGATGCCAGACCACACAGGAACATCTACACTGCTATTTTAAGCCCCATACTCCGTTATGGCTGCGTTTGCCTAGGTTTGGGGATTCACAGCTGTAGTTTTTTTTTTTTTTTTTTTTTGGGGGGGGGGGGGCAGTTTAGACGTACCCTTAGCATTAGGCCCTGCAATGGATCTGTGTTCTTAGACCAGTGCAGAGTCCCATTGTCTTAAATGAGGCTTTCTTATGGGTGCAGCCAGCTACCCATATCCAGGATCAGGGCTTGAATAGATAAGACAGACAAGGAAAAGAAAAAAATAAATTTGTTATGATCCCCATAATACCGGTGGGGAACTGAGGCTGACAGGTTATATCAAGGTTAAGTCATCTGTGGTAGTGTCAGGAACTGAGTCAAGATCTCTCGAGTGCTTAAGCATAAGATCGCCCTTTGTTTCAGGTGAAAATCAATGTACGCTGCAGGTACTCGATACCTTTAATAATCAAGCACTTATTTTGGTTCCTAAATATGAATTTAGCTGCCTAACTTTAGGCAACCAACCTTGACACGTGTTGCCTTAACTATTTATTTACCAGTGTCCCTCTATCTGTAATTTGTTGACATTTCAAGACACATTGGCCAAGGTTTGTTGCAAAATACAGGAAATGGAGTCTGTAGAGCATCTTTCATTCGAGTGTAATTTTGAAGAGGATTGTTAGTTTCAGTGTATTCAAAAGTTACCTTCCCCAGGGAATCTGGAGAGGAAAATTTGAACTTTCAACTCTCATGTTGTATCGCTAATTAATAATAATAGTAAACACGTTCATATGAATTGACTACATATTTAAGAGATGTTGCCATAACAAGAAAACTCACCAAAACAAAAACTTAAACAGGAAATTCAAAACACAAAGCTTTGTTATGGTAGAGTTAAGACTGAAAATATATGGGACCTCAAGCAATAAAACATAAGATTTAGGGTTTTTTTAAACTGCATCAAATTTCTGAAAGTCAAAAATCTATCTATTTTGGGGGACTGTTGTATTAACTTTATGAACATTTTATGGATACGACTGTATTTCCCAAAGAAAAAAGGGGACACCCCCCAGCTGCTCACCCGAGGGCCCCCCCGCCATGCTGTTGCTGGTCACTGGAATCCTGTGGGGGGGGGGCAGCATGCTGGAAAGCCGTCCCCCCTCCAGTCTTGTCTCCCCCCCGTGGTGGGCTGGCATCTCCGCTCGCCCCTTCCGCACCGCACCTCACTTCATTGACAAAAGTGGGCATTTGTCCTGTTTGCTCTTGCCAACTGATCACGTCAACAAGAGCAAACAGCCAAAATGGGACATATGGTCACCCTATTTATGGACCATTGTGGGATAGAGATTGTATGCAACTCCATGGCAGCAGAGTCATCATGTCCAGCTAGCGTGCAGCCATCTCATGGGCTGTAGATTCACATCCTGGCTTGCTGCATATGAAATTGCCACAGAGAAAGAGCTATTGGTATAAAAGGCTGAGTTTTACCAGAGTGGGGGTGGGGGCTGCTTTTTGATTCAACAAAGGCATGTGATTTTTGTCCAAATGAGGAATCAACCCTGCTGAAAGCTTGGATGGACTGAAACCCACCAGGGACTCCATAGGACTGATGGGGGAGCTAACAGAAAAGCATTTAGATCTTTTTGTTTCATATGTTTCTACAGATGCTTTTGTCTTTATCTAAATGTACGCTGCATTTGAAAGAATGATTTGGTTACTTACAACTGCTGGCATTCCATGGTCATAGCCCTTGAAGAGGGAGCAAAGCGCAGAGGCTGGTCTCTTGGTGATACCTGCTGAGGAGAATCACAGTGAATTTCCCTGGAGTCCCAGTCAGGAGGGAGAGGGCCATGGGTCCCTGCCCAAGAGAGGTAATGACTAGAGGCCTGAAATGTGAGGCCATTCCTGAAGCAGACCACAGAGAGGGGTTAAAGGTGCAGTTACCGCAAAACTGTGACATTTGCATGTTCCCCTTCAAATATTGTAGGGTCAGAGGTAACACTCTCCCCATCTATCATCCCACTGTCAGCCAGATAACCTAATGTTATCCTGGTATCATCCTCTACAGACAGACTAGAAAGCTCCCTGAGAGAGGGAAGGTCGTCTTGTGGTAAAGACACTAGACTGGGATTCAGGTGAGCTGAGTTCTGTCCCTAGCTCTGCTTAGGCTACATCTACACTACCCTGGGTAGTGAGTGAGGCTTCCCTTGGGGGAGGCTAGTTTCCTGTCCCTCCTTTTCTGCCCACAGCCCCCCCCCGACTCATCCCCTCCCACCGTTCCCTGTGTTGCTCCTCTCCTCTCCATGAGGCCCCGACTGCCTGCTGCTCATCGCATTCCTCCTCTCCATCCCCCTCCCCCAGGGACACGGTGAGCAGCCTGGCAGGGGGGTAGAGGAGAGGAGAGACATGGCGAGTGGTGGGGAGCGCCAGAATGAGAGGGGCTGTAGTGAAGGAGAGGAGGGATTCACCAGGCAGCAGTGAGCAGTGGGGGCCTCGGAGGAAGAGGCAGACCAGGGACTGGAAGAGGCAGAGCGCAGGCGGGGCCACCATGGCCCAAGCGTCTGGTGGCGGCTATGCCAAGGAAGGTTTAGCATCCCCTGGCCTATTATACCCACCGCCTATGCACACTACAGCACTTGCAGCAGCTCTGCTGTGGCACTTGTGGTGGAGATATTCTAAGCTGATGAGAGAGAACGCCACCTTAATTACTTAATTACACCTTAATTAGTGCCATAGAAAAAACTATAAATAATAAACCAGAGCTACTTCCTTCACTGCCCTGACGGTTTTGATACAGACCAGGAGTATGATTCACCCCCGGGGGCAGAGAGGTACAAATTGCCTCTCCCTAAGCTAAGTCTCTCTGGTAGATGCCTTCCTGGGCAGGCAGTCTTTGCACGCTTGCATTCTCCTGGGGAGGTTTCTTGTAGACTCAAGTGGCTTTCCACGTTGGTGTGGCAGCCCAGCCCACCAGACAAACTTGCAGGATCAGGGTCTATTTGACCACACAGCAGAGAACAGTGAAATCGGCTATGCACAAAGTGCTCTCCAAAATGCACGAAATCCAACAAACTAGGGTAAATAAATAAATAAATACAGCAAAAGCATTTTTAACTAACTTTGCCCGGTGATTGTCATCTTAGCTCTTATTTGTAACGAGAAAAGGTACATGGTTTTCAGAAAGAAATGGAATCATCAAGTTGTCCAGTTAAGGTGTATTCAGCCTTCACTCAATCTTAGGTGGGTTTTGTGATCATTCAATGCATAAAATCAATGTTAAAATATAGGCAGTTCACGCTCTCTAAAAGGGTTTCTGCTTCAGCCCTCTGGTATAAAGATACTTTACTATGGCTCCCAGCAGCATCAGATCCCCTTAAAATCACCCTTTCACACATGCCCTGCATTACTTTTTTCTGCCCTCTAGGAACCATTTTTAAATGGTAACAGAACCTCTTTACAACACACAAGATAATTGGCTCTTCTGGATGATATTATCAAGACTATTTAATGTGGTTGGGCAAGTGACTTTTATTCATGCAATGCACAATTAGCCCCTTGACCTGGATCATTGCTGGGACAAGTTTTATGAGCTCAATTGCATTTTTCTCCCTCTTCCCGTATAAATTATTCTATACAAATAGAATGTTATGGTGTATCATCTTTTGACGTCTCCCTCTCAGTTATGAAAAATCTGTTTGCCCCATTCAAAGAAACAGCCCAAACTCCAACCAGGTTCCATAAATTATATAATGCTGAGAAATAAACCAGTCAATTAATAGCTAGCGTTAATTTACTAAATGAAAAAAATGCTTGCAGTGATTAAAACAGATTGTACATGGCTATGCAAAAAATTCCAGGAGCGATAATGGAGACAGAGACTATAGAAGCTTTTGCTGTAACAGAAATTACAAAGCTTCCTGTTGGGGGTCTATATTTGTTATAAGATGGTTGGTTATCTTCAATCTAAAAGAGACCTTGATAAAGTATCTTTTGACACTTTTACTGCTCCTTTAAATGAAATATTCCCTGTATCTTCAAGAATCAGCTTGAGTGGAATTGACTCAGTAGCTCAAGCTTTAGAAAGACAGGGGGAAACATTTTCTAATTTAAAAGAAATTTGAGAAAATAGTTCCATTCCCCTCTCTATTATCTAGCCATTCCGCAGCTTAGGCTTCTGAAACATCAACATGCACAGTTCGCTTTACAATCCTTCTGCAGAAATTAGCTGACACCCATCAATGTAGATAACAGAAAGCTGTAGCATTAACACTTGAGAGCGCATTAATCTTTCCCAAATTAAAATCTGCACCACAGCATTTAAGATTGAGGCCACCATGGTTCAGTGCTGTTTGACCGCCAATTTTGATAAAAGTGTTTTAAGAGAGGTGAGACTGAGATAAATTGCCCACGGTTACACAACAGCAGCGAGGGTAAGTGTTTAGTCTATTGGCTGCCATCACACTGGGGTGTCAGCCAAACGTTTGCATGTTTACACAAAGTGCAAAACAGAAGGAAAAGCAACACATTGCACTATATTTCTTGGAGGTGACATCAATATTATATTTCATTGGAGGGAGACAAATATACTTTCGTATTTGAGTATCAGAAGATAAGGGCAGCTCTGGTTGTAAAACAAATGAATATTCCTACTGAGTTCTCTGGCTAGCTGCTTACACTAAGAATTTAAAAGCAATACCCAAGCTGGGTGGGAGAGCTAAAGCTTATATTAACAGCAGCATGTGGGACTTAAACTGGGCCAGTTATAAAATGAGCTTTCAATTTGACACTGATTAAGTGAAACACTCTCTGATAATATTAACATACATTTAAAATTTTGAGGCCACATCCAGATGGCTTCGGCAGGACTGCACTGGGGGTAATTCAGCACAGAATTTACCCCTTGGTGTTTAACAATGAGAGAGATACTTGGTGCTTTAGAAGGGCCAATTTCACAACGCTGAAAACAATAATGAGCCAAATCAGCTGGCAGGAAGAATTTAATCAAAAAAAATATGAATTATAATTGGGAATTGTTTAAGAACACTTTATCCGATGCCTAAAAACACCATAATCCCACAATTGAGGAAGAAGGCCATATTGGTTAAAATAACCACCTGATTTAGAGGGGAAGTGAAGACAGCTATAAAAAATAAAAATATATATAACAAATGGAATAAAGGGGAAGTTGATAGTAATGAATAGAAACCTGAAGTTAGGAATTGTAGAAAATTGATAAGGGAAGCAAAAGGAAACAAGGAGAAATCTATTGTCAGCAGAGTCAAGGATAATAAATTTTTCAAGTATATTAGGAAAAAAAGAATCCTGACAATGGTATTGGTCCATTACTAGATGGAAATGGTAGAATTATCAACAATAATGCACAAAAGGCAGAAGTGTTAAATAAATATTTCTGCTCTGTATTTGGGGGAAAAAGCAGATGATGTAATCATATCATATAGTAATACTCTTTCCATTCCACTAGTATCACAGGAGGTGTTAAGCAGCAGCTACTAAAGTCAGATTTTTTAAATCAGCAAGTCCAGATAACTTGCATCCAAGAGTTTTAAAAGAGCAGGCTGAGGAGCTCACTGGACTGTTAATGTTGCTTTTCCATTAAATTTTGGAACACTGGGGAAGTTCCAGAAGACTGGAAGAAAGCTTATGTTGTACCAATAAAAAAAAAGGGTAAATGGGATGACCGGGATAATTATAGGCCGGTCAGTTTGATACTGATCTTGGGCAAAATATTGAAATGGCAGATATGGAACTCAAAGAATTAAAGGAGGGTAATATAATTAATGCCAATCAACATGGGTTTATGGAAAATAGATCCTGTCAAACTAACTAGATTTTTTTTAATGTGATTACAGTTTGGTTGATAAAAGTTAAAAGTGCTGATATATTATACTTAGATTTTGGTAAGGCATTTAACTTATTACCATGTGACATTTTGATTTAAAACTAGAAAGATATAAAATTAACATGGCACACATTAGAATCATAGACTATCAGGGTTGGAAGGGACCTCAAGAGGTCATCTAGTCCAACCCCCTGCTCAAAGCAGGACCAATTCCCAACTAAATCATCCCAGCCAGGGCTTTGTCAAGCCGGGCCTTAAAAACCTCCCAGGAAGGAGACTCCACCGCCTCCCTAGATAACGCATTCCAGTCCTTCACCACCCTCCTAGTGAAATAGTGTTTCCTAATATCCAACCTGGACCTCCCCCACTGCAACTTGAGACCATTGCTCCTTGTTCTGTCATCTGCCACCACTGAGAACAGCCGAGCTCCATCCTCTTTGGAACCCCCCCTTCAGGTAGTTGAAGGCTGCTATCAAATCCCCCCTCATTCTTCTCTTTTGCAGACCAAACAATCCCAGTTCCCTCAGCCTCTCCTCATAAGTCATGTGCTCCAGACCCCTAATCATTTTTGTTGCCCTCCGCTGGACTCTTTCCAATTTCTCCACATCCTTCTTGTACTGTGGGGCCCAAAACTGAACACAGTACTCCAGATGAGGCCTCACCAATGTCGAATAAAGGGGAATGATCACATTCCTCGATCTGCTGGCAATGCCCCTACTTATACAGCCCAATATGCCGTTAGCCTTCTTGGCAACAAGGGCACACTGTTGAATCATATCCAGCTTCTTGTCCACTGTGACCCCTAGGTCCTTTTCTGCAGAACTGCTACCTAGCATTCGGTCCCTAGTCTGTAGCAGTGCCTGGGATTCTTCCGTCCTAAGTGCAGGACTCTGCACTTGTCCTTGTTGAACCTCATCAGGTTTTTTTTGGCCCAATCCTCTAATTTGTCTAGGTCCCTCTGTATCCGATCCCTACCCTCTAGTGTATCTACCACGCCTCCTAGTTTAGTGTCATCTGCAAACTTGCTGAGAGTGCAGTCCACACCATCCTCCAGATCATTAATAAAGATATTAAACAAAACAAATTAGATGGATTAAAAGCTGGTTCACTGATGGGTCTCAAAATGTAATTGTAAAAGTGAAAGCATCATTGAATGGATGTGTTTCTAGCTGGGTTCCTGCAGGGATTGGTTCTTGGCCTTATGGTATTTAAGATGGTGGTGTGTAATCACCTGAACATGAGCTCCCAATGTGACACTGTGGCCAGAAGGGCTAACGTGATCCTTGGATGCATAAATGGGAATCTCAAGTAGAAGCAGAGAGGTTATTTTACCTCTGTATTTGGCACTAGTGCGACTGCTGTTGGAATACGGGGTCCAGCTCTGGTGCCCAATTTATCAAAATTTTTCTTGAATTGTAGAAAAGATTCATAGAAGAGCCATGAGAATGATTAGAGGACTAGATAACATGCCTTACAGTGAGAGTCAAGGAGCTCAATCTATTTATCTTAACAAAGAGAAGGTTAAGAGGTGAATTGATCAGTCTAGAAAAGTACTGACATAGGGAACAATATTTAATAATGGCCTCTTCAATTTAGCAGAGGAAGATCCAGCCATTGGATTGTGTTGTAAGCTCAAGCTAGACAAATTCAGACTGCAAAAAACACCACATTTTTGAATAGTGAGAGTAATGAACCATTGGAACTTACCAAGGATCATAATGTATTCTACATCAAGATTGGATGCTTTTCTAAAAGACCTGCTCTAACAATTATGCAGTCAGTGTCCCTGGCCTGTGTTATACAGGAGCCCACTGGAACAAATGAGAAGTTTTCTACGGTCTTCAATAGGATTTGGATCAGGCTCTACTAGCAGTGGAACTTATAATCATTGTGATAGTTGATCACTCTGTAGAGATCAGCTACTGGAAGGGTTTATCAGAACTGGAATGATGCTAAATATGGCAGGCAGTGTGGTCTAGTGGATAGGGACTTTGGACTAGGAGTTGAGACACTGGGTTCTATTCCTGGCTCTGTCACTGACAAGTTGTGTGACCTTGGGCAAGTCACTTCACCTCTGTGTAACAATTTCCCCCTCCTGCCCTTTGTCAGTCTTGTAGATTTAAAGTGTAAGATCGAGGGGGGGCAGGACCTGTTCTTCCATTATTTGTACAGTATGTCACAAAAAACAGGGCACTGTTCTCAGTTAGGGCCTCTGTACTCTACTGTAATTCAAAAACGAAAATGGTCTGTTTAACCCTGACAAGGGCTTACACACAAATCTGTGCTTATTTAAATTCCCCCTCCTACAATATAGTTATCTCCTTCCAAGAGGAAACTGTGTCTGTTAATAAAAGCACAAGAGTTAGAGGCAGAATCAAGGTCTTTGGCTACTTTATTATTAACTTATGTCTCCTTGTTTTTCCCCCTAATGCTATGAAATCATAAGTTAGAATTTAAAAAGAGGGAGCCCCTCTTCCAAACTGCTCATCTAGCAATAAAATGCACATGCAGTAAAGTACAGCCAGTCTATTAATTTGGTTCCATTTGGAATCTGAAGAACAATTAGAGTCATTAATTTAATTCTACTGTTATACAATTACCATTTAAAACTGTATGTAGGAAAGCAAGCATCCTTAATTGCCAAGTATTATACCCATGAAAATATATATTCATCGAAATTATGGGGGGAGGGGAGGCGCGGGGATGGAATACCCAAAGTGAGATTTTTATTAGGAGGACATGCAATTTATTTAAATGATGCTGGATCAGTGCATGGTGTAAGTGTGGGAACAGATTCTGCTCCTTCCACCTTCCCTCAGATCACAGTTCTCTAGAAATTAGAGAAGTAGAAGGGTGAAGAAGTGCTGTCAAAATGTTAAAGTAGGAAATTGGGAAGCTGGGTTCTATTTCTGGCTCTGACTGAGGAAGCATTAGCTACAAGTTAAAACACAAGCCTGGAAGTCAGAAGTGCTGGGCCCTATTCCCACCTCCACCACATACTCATTATGTGGCCTTAGTCAAATCCCTTAATTGTTTTTGCCTCAATTCCTCCTATCTGTAAAATTGGGATACTACTACTCACCCAACTCTCGGGGGGGGTTGTGAAAATTAACGGTTATAAAGCACTGTGTGATAGTCCAATGAAAAGCTCTGCAGAAGTGCAAAGTAGACTATATTAAAATTGCACCTTGAGCTTCTCTGAGGAGAAACGGAAAATTAACTGCCCCTTTAAGAAGTAATGGCCATATAGCCAAAACTTCCACTTGCTTTCACCCTGGAAAGATCCCACTCTAAAGCACACTACCCACGTGTCAGCTTGTTTGCCACACAGGTAACAAATACTCTTAAATTCTGGGTTCAAAATCATTTCCCCACAACCTTCCTAAGCATTACAACACTCCTTAATATGACATTATGTGAGTAGACAAATGGGACTGAATCTCTGTATAAAAGCATGCAGTAGCTAAGTGGACAGCTAACCAAGTTAAGCTAAAACACAATAATCTAGTTAGCCATTCCCTACCCTTCACTGTCCCTTAACTAGAGAGGGTTATGATTATTATTGTTACCTGTATGCAGTATCATAGAATCATAGAATATCAGGGTTGGAAGGGACCTCAGGGGGTCATCTAGTCCACCCCCCTGCTCAAGGACGGTTTTGTTCATTATCTTCATTAATGATCTAGAGGATGGCGTGGACTGCACCCTCAGCAAGTTTGCAGATGACACTAAGATGGGGGGAGAGATAGATACGCTGGAGGGTAGGGATAGGATACAGAGGGACCTAGACAAATTAGAGGATTGGGCCAAAAGAAATCTGATTAGGTTCAACAAGGACAAGTGCAGAGTCCTGCACTTAGGACAGAAAAATCCCATGCACAACTACAGACTAGGGACTGAGTGGCTAGATAGTAGTTCTGCAGAAAAGGACTGAGCGGTTACAGTGGACAAGAAGCTGGATATGAGTCAACAGCATGCCCTTGTTGCCAAGCAGGCTAACAGGATTTTGCGCTGTATAAGTAGGAGCATTGCCAGCAGTTCGAGGGACGTGATCATTCCCCTCTATTCGGCATTGGTGAGGCCTCATCTGGAGTACTGTCCAGTTTTGGGTCCCACACTACGAGAAGGATGTGGAAAAATTGGAAAGAGTCCAGCGAAGGGCAACAAAAATGATTAGGGGAGCACATGACTTATGAGGAGAGGCTGAGGGAATTGGGATTGTTTAGTCTGCAAAAGAGAAGAATGAGGGGGGATTTGATAACTGCTTTCAACTACCTGAAAGGGGGTTCCAACGAGGATTGATCTAGACTGTTCTCAGTGGTACCAGATGACAGAACAAGGAGTAATGGTCTCAAGTTACAGTGGAGGAGGTTTAGGTTGGATATTAGGAAAAACTTTTTCACTAGGAGGGTGATGAAGCACTGGAATGGGTTACCTAGGGAGGTGATGGAATCTCCTTCCTTAGAGGTTTTTAAGGTCAGGCTTGACAAAGCCCTGGCTGGGATAATTTAGTTGGGGTTTGGTCCTGCTTTGAGCAGGGGGTTGGACCAGATGACCTCCTGAGGTCCCTTCCAACCCTGATATTCTAAGACGACCATGGTCTACAAAATAACTCCTCTGGCATAGTGGAACTTTCTACAATAAGCATAAAGTTCATCTGTACAAGAAACAATTTTTTCAGGGACTGTTCCCAGTCTGTGGAACAAACTCCCTCCAGGATATAAGGACCATCATAAATCTCACCACCTTCCACTGCAAGTGCAAGGCACATTTCTCTGATCTGCCTTTTCTAGCAGCATGGAGATATTAAAAAAACTTACCAAAACAAAACTCCCCACTGCATGCACAATTCTCCCCTTGGGAAGAGAATGACCACACATGACAGATGTTGTCATGTTGTTTAACACACTATTGGAAGTTGCTCAGATACTACAATGATGAAGGTAATATAAGAACCTATCCAGAATAATTTATGTTTACCTTTCAGGTATGCTGTGACCAGGCATCTGAGTAATTGACCGTGTATTTGAGTATAACTGAGACCCGTCAGAATTTCTTCAGGTTTGGTTTTTTTTTTAATTACATAACTGAAAAGAACACACACTGCCTTCTATCTGTAGGTATCTTACAAAAGTTCACACAGGCCACTTAAGCCAACTGGTGATAATATGGTTCCTAGAAATGGTTTGGTTCAATCTGAAAGTTTGATTCACAACACAAAAGCACAGATTCAAACAGATACTATCAGCCCCTGCTGATCAGGTAGGGCAGTTTGAAATCAATTATTATATTTTTCATTTAGAGTCCACCTTCTGATCTGGCTAATCTAAACTATTACAAACCCATGCTTGAAAAGTTAGACAAACTAGTTGGAATATTCAGCTGAAGTATACTAATGAGAGCTGCACGTAAGCCATGGGAGATCTATATTTGCATTATGATAAAAGAGCCAGGGGGAAACCCCAGCAAACCTACCCAGCTCATCAGGCCTAGGCAAATGGAAGTATGACTGGCGAAACTACTCATTTGAATGGACTGGGAAGATTGGAGTAATACCAAGAATCTTTAACATCTTCAATTCCAGTTCACGAGTTACAGAAGGTTCCTAGTAACTTCTGTGCTATGTCTCACAAATGTCCCATCTGCAAAGAACACCATTCCAGGTCCAGCATGCATGTGCAGAACAGAGTTGAACGGGTTATTTCCCAGTGTTCCCCTGGAGATACACATACCTGGGACTCGATTCACCACTGCAGCATTGCACTGCATTAAACCAATGGAGCAACAATGGTGTGAAACTGAAGCAAAGCAATTGTGAATCAGGCCCAAAGAGGTCAAATTCTGCTCTCAGTTGACCATATGAAGTGTCTATTGCAGCTAAGAAATTGGGGCTGAATCCTGCAAGCTGCTGCTGAACCCTCTAGCTCCAATTTAGCAAATCGCTTAAACACCTGGTTAACTTTCAGCACCCAGGTGGTTCCACTGAAGGGGCCCATTCAATCAGCTATGGTGGGAGTAACTGTGAGTGGTCTAGGAAGCAGCTGGGCAGAGGATCTTAAGACCAACCTATCTGCAGTCCCCCAGAAATCTAGACCCAGTCCTTGCAGTACCAATCCCCATAATCTTAGCTTCCAAAAGGAATGATAGACTGACAGTGTTTGATTTCCCTCACACATTGGTTTTACACTCGTGTAAATCCACTGATTTAAGTGGAGTTACTCCAGATTTATATTGGTGTAAGTGAAAGGAGATTCAGGCCAATAGTCCTTCATATTATTATTTAGTTAAACTGGACTAAACATCAATTTTGTAGGCTAATAAAAATAAAAGACCAAAATCCACTCTCAGATGTGCATTCATTACTCCAATTTGACCTCCCTGAGAGCCCTGCATGCACCTCTTGGGGTTTGTTTTAGCCCCCACAGTTATAAATTATCACATTCATTGCAGTTATAAACAAACTACCTGTATGTCCAACACATTTGGTGGGTTGCAGTGCAGTTGTCAAATCCAAAAAGCTGCTAGGTTTTAAAGATTTGCAATTGCACGAAAAGCACTGATAAAAACAGTGGATTTTTCTCATAAGTGTGAATGCTTTTGTCTTGACCAAAAAGAAGAGAGTACATGATTTCCTGCTACTTACAGGTCGTCTAGCTGAAAAATAGTGTCCCTTCGCAGTTTGGTCTACTGGCAATTAGATAACAAATAAAGGCACGTAGATGGAGTCAAAAATATCACTCTGCTTTATTGCCTGCTTGCACAATAAGTCTCTGGTTGGCAACGTAGAATAAAAATAATATTCTAGGATAGAAGTCATGGGTCAGATGCTCAGCTGGCATAAATCAGAGAAGGTCCACCGATTTCAATGCAGCGATGCCAATATTCACTAGCTAAGGATCCACCTCTGTATTGGCAAGTTTATAAGGCCCTATAATTAAGTAAGAAACGAAAACCCAATAAAAATGCCTTCTGCATGTGAGTCACATATGTCCCATGAAAATTTTATGGGCTTTTTGAATCAGGCTCCAGATTGCACGTGAGATTCATGCCAGAGATGCAGGTTTCTGTAGATGCACAGAGGGAGAGTTATACGCACAGTCCAGACATTAATGTGATCATAGAATCAGAGAGAATCTTTTTTTCCCCCCCTCTCATGACGACTAAATAAGATGCTTGCAAAATGTCTCGGGGGCTGAACCAATCTGGCATCTTATTCAGGGGAAAAGGCAGGGTAAGGTCACACTTGAGCACTGAAGATGACTTAAAGAATTAGGTCAGTGATTTCTATTATGCAATAGTCACCGAGAGAGGGGGAAAATGCACATGATGCTGATGTTACTCTGTCAGCTATGCAGGGATTGGGTCTTCACTTAAGCAGCCAGCTGTGACCTTCCCTCTAACCAGAGGGAGAAGGGTAATCCCTTCCCTGCTAACCTCTGAATATGGTCTATATACCCCATGAGACTAGTGGCAGGCAAAGACAGGACAGAATAGGGGAACTGTCAGGGGGAAGGAAAAACATCACTGAAAAATTTTGTCAGGGTCTCTGGCAATATATACAGGAAAACCATGTACCTCTGCTAGCTAGGTAGCAGGTACCATATATTAGCTGCAAGCAGGTGCTTTTACTTTACTACTAGTAAGTGATTCAGAATGGTGGCTTACATGGTTTTCAGTGTGTTGCTAATTCTACACTGGATACAGAGGGAGTAAGGGTAGAAAAGAGGTGAACATGCTGAGAACACAAAAGGAGTTTTGGCTCATGAAAGTTTATCTCAGCTAATAAAGAGAATAAATTGGACATCGAAGTAAAGATGTCATTAGCAGAAGGTGCAGTACTTTGTCACTAATGGAATAATGTACCATGGTTCCTTTTGCTGGCTTTTGGTTATTAATTTGAAAAAATTCAATAAAAACGGTAAATTGAAAAAATAATACAGTAAAAAGAATGTCACCTTGGAGTAAAAGGATTTTTAAAGAAGCCTATTTGAAATGACATTTCCTCTCTATCTAATGCCTACTAGAGGTTTTCACAACTTACTGCATGGAGAATGAATACATTTCAGAAAGATTCATTTGAAAAATTCAAGGCCCAATGCTGCATTCCTTGTGTGGTCAAAGCTTCCACTCTCCCACTGGTTTCACTGTAGCTATTCGTGTGTGTGTGTGTGTGTGTGTGTGTACACACTACCTATGAGGTGCTAAATTGCAGTCATGCAACAAGTGTGTTTATCATAGACCTTTGCCACATCACCTTCACTCGACAACTAATCCATTCCTTCTGGAACTCAGGGTTTGTCTACACTTACAACAACGCTACAATGGAGCCCTGCAGCCCTTCAATGTAGACACTACCTATGCCGACAGGAGGGGTTCTCCCACCAGTGTAGTTAACTACCGCCTCTTGGGAGGTGGATTAAGTCAGAGGAATTCTTCTATCGACCTAGCACTGTCTACACTGGGGGTTAGGTCAGTATAGCTACACCTCTGAGAGATGTTCCCCCACCCTTATTCTAACATTCCAAATCTCTAAGCAGTTTAAGACCACTCCTTCCCCCCCCCCCCTTTTTTTCCCCCAAGTCAACCTGCCACAAAAATATTTCCTTCTTTCTTCCATCAACTTGAGACTACAGACAATATCCATTTCTGGGCCAGCCAAAGGCTTGTGGCTTATGAACCTAGAAATAAGAGCTTTACTGGAGTACAGTGGAATGCACAGCTCTTGCTCCTAACCAGGGAAGGTCCTGGGATACGGCACTTCAATGTGATGACATTTTTATGGATAGAAAAAGTTATTTTGGTTAATTTTAAGAGGTCTTTTATTAGATATATTTTGTTCTTTGAATCCTGTAAATTTGGACTCTGGCACCCCCAGTTTTACAGAAGTAGTCTCAAAAATAGTTCTTTAAGTGTTAAAACTCCCTAAAACATCTACATACAGAGAGAAAGCATGGAGTATAAAGCTTTTGGTTGTTTGCCATCCCAAATTTATGGCAATGAAACCTTTAAACCACACTGTTGTATAATCCTTTTATATACACCAGCTGTGTGGTGGGGAATAGCCATATGATAAATTGCATCATGAGGCAGCTTTAGACCACCTCACCTGCACTCTGCCCACTAAGCCATCTCCTCTAGGACTATTTCTAACAGTCCAAATGACTGACCAGGTTCCAACAGACTACTGAGGAAATATTTTCCCCCTGTAAATGTGAATATTCCTCACTGGAATTACACAAGTCCTGAACCCCACAACTAGAAGTATTCAGTCCTGGACCAATGATAGATGTCCACGGCATCTGACAATTCTACAAAGCCACAAGTGGAAGCTTTATGCCACTGGAAAAAGAGAAAAATCCAGTTTTTCAATGGGACAAATAGCATTTGCTTCTAGTCCTGGAAGGTCAAATGATACTGAAGCTTAAAATAATTACCCTACTATTTATGGAAAAAAAGTTTAAAAATATATAGTCATAATTTTTTTTTCTTTCAAAGCCCTCATGCCTGGCCCACGCATAGGCCAGATTCCCCACTGGTGTAAGTCACAGGCCCGTGGTAAATAAGCTGTGTCCCTCCACACTTCCTCCATTTGTCTTTACACCAACTTGTTGCATCTTGTCTTCATTCAGATTGTAAACTCCATGGGACAAGAACCGTCCCTCAGGCAGTGTTGCCTAGTGGACAGAGCACTGGGCTGGGACTTAGAAGACCTACGTTCTAGTTCTGGCTCAGCCACTGGCCTGCTGAGTGACCTTGGGCAAGTCACTTCCCCACTCTATGTCTCAATTTCCCCATCTGTAAAATGAGGATAATTCTGATTTCCTTTGCAAAGTATTTTGAGATCCATGATGAAAAGCACTATATAAGAGCTAGGTATTACTATTAATTATTATATGTTCACACAATGGGGCCCCAAACTCACTGGGGAGTGCAGGTATTACTCCTATACAGGTAATAAAAATTCAGGTGGAGGGTTATGAAAAATAGCATCAATACATTTTCAAACATCCTAAACATTTCCAAAATAGATTGTTTTAAAAATGTGGCATGTACAGAATCCATGAAGGTTAGGCGTGGTATAAAGGTTTTCAGATCAGTGCTTTTTGGGATGACTTGTGTCAGAAGTATGCCACTGATAAGCAAGGTAACCGTTCCAAACTCATATTGATAAAACCTTTACATTGGTACCACATTATTATATATTCTCTCTATTCCTGTGTACGCATGGTGTGTTTTACAGGCCTAATCTAAAACCCATTGTAGTCAGTGGGGTGGGTCTTGCCACTGATTTCAAATGAGCTTTGTATCAAGCCATACTAGAATTTCCATAGGTATAGCCAGGATTGTCCGGGGGGGGGGGGGGGGGGAGAGAAGGGGAGACTGCACGGGGTGGAAGTGACAAATCCTTCACTTCCAGGACCAATCATGCTGGCCAATTGCACCAGCCCCTGGGGTCCCCCAAAGCACGGGGCCTGGAGCGGTTGCCCCAATTCACTGTACCCAAGGGATGGCTCTGGGTGTAGCATTATACATAAATTACACACAGAAAAAACAAACATTATTAAGGTTGCAAAGTTAAGCACTCAAAAGTCAGGAAATGCCAGAGTTAAGCATGCCTCTGCAGAAGTCCTTTGGAAAAAATAGTATGTGATCATATAATTAAAGAGTGTATACACACAAGGAGGAGGTGCTGTTGTCATCATGAACAGGTCTGACTACCAGAAGGAGGCTGCCAGACAACTCTCCAATACCCAATTCTACAGGCCACTTTCCTCAGATCCCACTGAGGAATACACTAAGAAACTACACCATCTACTCAGGACACTCCCTACACTAACACAGGAACAAATCAACATACCCTTAGAGCCCCGACCGGGGTTATTCTATCTACTATCTAAGATCCACAAAACTGGAAACCCTGGACGCCCCATCATCTCGGGCATTGGCACTCTCACTGAAGGACTGTCTGGATATGTGGACTCCCTAGTCAGACCCTACGCCACCAGCACTCCCAGCTATCTCCGTGACACCACAGATTTCCTGAGGAAACTACAATGCATTGGTGACCTCCCAGAAAACACCATCCTAGCCACCATGGATGTAGAGGCTCTCTACACTAACATCCCACATACAGATGGAATACAAGCTGTCAGGAACAGTATCCCTGATGATGACACAGCACAACTTATTGCTGAGCTCTGTGACTTTATCCTCACGCACAATTATTTCAAATTTGGTGACAATATATACCTCCAGATCAGTGGCACCGCTATGGGCACCCGCATGGCCCCACAATATGCCAACATTTTTATGGCTGACCTGGAACAACGCTTCCTCAGCTCCCGTCCACTCATGCCCCTTCTCTACCTACGCTATATTGATGACATCTTCATCATCTGGACCCATGGGAAGGAGGCCCTGGAAGAATTCCACCATGCTTTCAACAGCTTCCACCCCACCATCAACCTCAGCCTGGACCAATCTACACGGGAGGTCCACTTCCTGGACACCACCGTACAAATAAGCGATGGCCACATTAACACCACCCTATACCGAAAACCCACCGACCGCTACGCCTACCTTCATGCCTCCAGCTTCCACCCCGGTCACACCACACGATCCATCGTCTACAGCCAAGCACTGAGGTACAATCGCATCTGCTCCAACCCCTCAGACAGAGACCAACACCTACAAGATCTTCACCAAGCATTCTCAAAACTACGATACCCACACAAGGAAATAAAGAAACAAATCAACAGAGCCAGACGTGTACCCAGAAGCCTCCTGCTACAAGACAGGCCCAGAAGAGAAACCAACAGAACTCCACTGGCCATCACCTACAGTCCTCAGCTTAAACCTCTCCAACGCATCATCAGTGATCTACAACCCATCCTGGACAATGATCCCTCACTTTCACAGACCTTGGGAGGCAGGCCAGTCCTCGCCCACAGACAACCTGCCAACCTTAAGCATATCCTCACCAGCAACCACGCACCGCACCATAACAACTCTAACTCAGGAACCAACCCATGCAACAAACCTCGATGCCAACTCTGCCCACATATCTACACCAGCAACACCATCACTGGACCTAACCAGATCAGCTACAACATCACCGGCTCATTCACCTGCACGTCCACTAATGTTATATATGCCATCATATGCCAGCAATGCCCCTCTGCTATGTACATTGGCCAAACTGGACAGTCACTACGCAAGAGGATAAATGGACACAAGTCAGATATCAGGAATGGCAATATACAAAAACCTGTAGGAGAACACTTCAACCTCCCTGGCCACACAATAGCAGATGTAAAGGTTGCCATCTTACAGCAAAAAAACTTCAGGACCAGACTCCAAAGAGAAACTGCTGAGCTCCAGTTCATTTGCAAATTTGACACCATCAGATCAGGATTAAACAAAGACTGTGAATGGCTATCCAACTACAGAAACAGTTTCTCCTCCCTTGGTGTTCACACCTCAACTGCTAGCAGAGCAACTCACCCTCCCTGATTTAACTAACCTCGTTATCTCCACACTGATATATACCTGCCTCTAGAGATTTCCATTACTTGCATCTGAAGAAGTGAGGTTCTTACCCACGAAAGCTTATGCTCCCAATACTTCTGTTAGTCTCAAAGGTGCCACAGGACCCTCTGTTGCTTTTTACAGATTCAGACTAACACGGCTACCCCTCTGATATTTAGCAGATGGTTGTGCAATTTATCACATGCTGGGTACCACTTCCATGTATGTGGTGTGTATATACATACACAAACAAAAAAAATATATAAACTACATTTAGAGAGAATGTGTATGTGTGATAAATACACAACCTGTGTACACACACACACACACACACACACCATTATTTATAAGATTAATGGAATACGGTACACTTCTAGAAAAGACATGAGTCAAATTCTTGCATCTCCCAGCTCCTTTAGAGCCAGGACAGTGACAACAGCAGACTGTTTCGGGTGTCATGTTTTAGTCTGACAGCAAATGAGAGCACATATGCAGCACTAACATGGCAAAAACAGTTAACTGCACACTCCTTTACATGTTTGTTGTAGCTGCAAGTCTTCCTGAAGCGCGACCATATTGCGTTCCCTAATAATTGCAACATACCTTCACAAATCAATTAAAATTCACATTGTCTTTGCGATACAGACAAAAAGCACATCAATTACATGTCATTTTTGCAGCAATTTAGCCCTTCGAGTTAAATTTTTGTCATTCTTTGCCTTTACCCTAGTGCTCAAGTTGTTGCTGTCAAGCAAGGAAGCAGTAGTGACAGCCACATCTTGAATACCCATCTTTCGCGCTACAAATAATCTAGTTTGCAATGGGTATCTTTACCTACTATTCTTCTATTTTCCATCTCATGAGCTGCCATGAAATTGACATTTAAAACTAATTGTACGGTAAAATCTACCAGATTCCAGAAACTGTGTGTCTGAGATTTGTGGAAAGGCAGTAGGACCTGATTCTCTCCTGTATTAGTTTTCTGTCTGCTACATAACTGAATGAGTGCTAAAGGGGATTATTAGGCCCCAGCGGTGAGATAGAGTGCATATAACTAATCTGCATTGCTTATCTCAAGCAGACAGTGGTCTGTCAGGACCTGTCTACATGCCCTCCATGCTTGTCCCTTGCCTTTATTTTCTTCCTACTGCTGCTGCTGCTGGTGGCTCTCCTCCACTCTTATAAACAACCAATTACTGCCCCAAACAGATGTCTGTGGCTATGATCAAATAATTTAGTTGGAGTGAAGAGGCCTAAACAGGTCAATTTCATTCAGTTAGACATGGTATCTGACCAAAGTGGAAAGTAGGGATTGCAGGGTGACCTGAACTTGTGAGTTATTGAGAGTGCTAAACTTAGGACAAGGGAGAATGAACCAACTTTAACCAGTTACCACAATAAAAATGTACAAAATAAATTATCACACATTTGTTTAAAGACTTGCCTTGCTGCTGAAAATTATGGAGGAGAAATCCCATTCATGCTTGCATAATATGCATTTTAAACATATAGAGAACAAAAGATTTATCCCTCTCTGAAATTAAACCAGTTGTGTACTGCATAGCGTTTATATAGATAACAATTCTTAGCTATATGCACAAGTGGTTGTATATATTTTGACAAAATCAGTGGCATATTTTAATTAGTTCTGATACTAAGGAGCAGTAAGAAATTAGCAGAATTTTTGAATGTCAATAATTTTGACACTTTGTCTTTAGCAAGATGTTATAGTTCCCATTAAAACATAATGCTAGTTAGGAGTTTTATTACTAGGCAGTTCAATAAAGTTTACATTTAGCAATCGGTTTCCTTGTCTGCAGTGCTACATGTGTCAGAAAGGTGATCAGATAGCAGGACAATGAGCACAGCTTAAGAAGAGCCTTAGATCTTTCTCTCTCTCTCCCCATCCATCGGGTACTGGCCTGACTCCCTTGCTTACAGACAGCTCCCCAACCTGAAGCAAATACTCACCAGCAACTACACACCACACAACAAAAACACTAACCCAGGAACCAATCCCTGCAACAAATCCCGTTGCCAACTCTGTCCGCATATCTATTCAAGGGACACCATCATAGGACCTACCCACATCAGCCACACAGTCAGGGGATCGTTCACCTGCACATCTAACAGTGTGATATATACCATCATGGGCCAGCAATGCCCCTCTGCCATGTACATTGGCCAAACTGGACAGTCTCTACGCAAAAGAATAAATGGACACAAATCAGACAAGAATTATAACATTCAAAAACCAGTAGGAGAACACTTCAATCTCCCTGGACACTCAAAAACAGACTTAAAAGGGGCAATGCTTCCACACGCACAAAAAACCTTCAAAAACAGGCTACAATGAGAAACTGCAGAACTGGAATTAATTTGCAAACTGGACACCATCTAATTAGGCCTGCATAAAGATTTAGAAGTGGATGGGTCACTACAAAAAGTAATTTCCCTCTGCTGAAACTCACACCTTGTCAACTGTTTGAAATGGGCCACCTTGATTGCATTGGGCTCATTAGCACTACAAAAGTGATTTTACCTCCCTTGGTTGTCACCCCTTCTTGTCAACTGTTGAGACTAGGCTACTTCACTGAATTGGCTCGTTAGCACTGACCCCCCCACTTGGTAAGGCAACTCCCATCTTTTCATGTGCTGTGTACACCTCTACCCCGATATAATGCGACCTGATATAACACTAATTCTAATATAACATGGTAAAGCAGCACTCCGGGGGGGGGGGGGCTGCACACTCCGGCAGATCAAAGCAAGTTCGATAGAACGCGGTTTCACCTATAACCCGGTAAGATTTTTTTTTGCTCCCGAGGACAGCATTATATCGAGGTAGAGGTGTATTTATACCTGCCTATTGTATTTTCCACTCCATTGATGAAGTGGGTTTTAGCCCACGAAAGCTTATGCCCAAATAAATTTGTTAGTCTTTAAGGCGCCACAAGGACTTCTCGTTTTTGCTGATATAGACTAACAGGGCTACCACTCTGAAATCTGTCACCATGCAAGGTTTGGGAACAATGTCACATTCAGAGAGAGGATAAGCACCAAATGCTTCAGAGAACGGCACATGAAAACATCTTGCAAACAATTATGGAATGACCTGAGTGCAAAGAAAGTTTTTTTCACCCTTATCTGTTGAGAAGGTGTATCCCTTCCAAAAAAAACTTTGTCCCATCTAATGTTACTATGAATGTTGGGCCTTATCCAAACACCATTGAAATCAGTGGAAAGAGTTCCACTTATCTTCACTGAGCTCTGGATCAAGCCCATTGTCCATACAAATACCTACTCCTTTTAGGGATCTTAACTCTTCGCTTTGGTGATACCCAGTGACCAAAGGCTACTTATACTTACTGTAAATAAATAAATATTTCAGTGGACGGGGGAGAGGCACCATGGCAGGGGCCAAATGAGGGAATTAAAAAGGTAGGTGGTATAGATGTATTCCATTCACGTATTTAGATAAAGCAGAAAAGGAAATTAGTGGAGAAGTCGAAGAGGCAGATGGGGTAAAAGCCAGTATGTGTGAAATAAGGAAAACAGGAGCCAGCTTGTAGGCAGATGAAATGGAACCAAAAGATAGAGCAGGTAAAGATAATGAATGGATGGAGTGAGAGGGGATAGAAGGACAGACTTGATGGTTTAAAAAAAAAAAAAGATAGGAAAAGGGAGGCTTCACTGTTGGAGATTGGCGTGAAGGGATACAGAATTTAAAAAAAAGTGTCCTTGATCTAATGTGACTAAAATCTAAATAGAGCAAGACTGGTGAAGGAAATATCATTTACATATTTACATCCCTGTTTTACAGTTGGGGAACTGAGGCATTGAGAGATCAAATGATTTTGCCCAAGGTCATACTGGAAGTCAGGCCTGATTTTTTTCCATTAACTTCAGCACCTTAGGAAAAAAAAAAAAAACATGCCATTTATTTAATTAGCTGCCTAAATATGGATCTAATACAAGATTCTCAAAGATGCCTAAATGACTTAGGAACACATGTCCTATTGAAAGTCAATGGGACTTGAACTTCTAAATCATTTGGGTGCTTTTGAAAGTCACACTCCTAGGAGCCCAATTTTAGCAATTGATTTTTGAAGGGGGAAAAAAAAAAAAAATCTTAGCCACAACGTTTTAAATCAAAAACGTTCAACTCTCAGACAATCACAGCCATTTTTAATGGAGATACAATTAAAAGATCCAATTTAATCCACATACCTCAATAAAAACCTCACCTGGTGTTTATCAAAAAAATTATAAAAAACAAAAAACATTCTCTATTTAAATAGATTCTTTCAGCTAAAGATCTCATTGCACTGGACAAACATTGGTCTGCTGTGTGTTTTTGCCATGCCTAGCACAATTGGACTCTGATCTCGACTGAAGACTTTAGGCATTACTGTAGAACAAATAATTAATCAATTATGCCCTATGAGGAAACATTGTTATACTAGAATGAAAACACTCCTATTGTAAACTGAAGGACAGGTTGAGACAACGGTCTCCGTTTTCTTGCTGAATCCCTCCTGTGTGATGGTGTGAATCATATTAGGAAATATTATTTGCAAACATTACACCTATTTCCAAACAGAATTTCACACTGACTGTATGCCCCATTGTACCTCTTTTTAGTCACTATTTACGTATGGGTGGAATTCTGTTCCAATTAATGCTCATAAAAAGGGAATTTGATGGCTCAGAGCCAACATTAATCCAACCACTAAATTACATCACATTGCAAACTAACCTGCGGCAATTAACACCACCCCCATCCCCAGTTTCCTTTAGCATTTTTACTGTCCAGATTTCATCCTTCCCATTGACCATCTATCCCTAGTGTAATTGAGTCTTGTGGTGTTTGGGTTTGTTTGTTTTTTAAAGCCCCATCTCCTTAGGGTGACCAGATGTCCCGATTTTATAGGGACAGTCCCGATTTTTGGGTCTTTTTCTTATATAGGCTCCTATTACCTCCTATCCCCTGTCCCGATTTTTCACATTTGCTGTCTGGTCACCCTACATCTCCTGGAGTTATGCAAATCTCAGGTGCGTGTGTGTGTGTGTGTAGTAAATTTCTAGCCATTGTTGCAGATTAGCATTCACATTTTCAAGCTTTACAGACTGAAAACTTGGAAGGCAAATAGACAGACTTAAAATGTATAATTTTTTTAATCTCAGGATTTGGAGGGGGCCAATTTTTTTAAATGAATACTTTTAGCTGGCAAGACTACTGCCTGTATTTTGGATTATGATTCCCCAAGATCTATCATGTTTCTAATCTCTCTAAATTCCTATGTATTTGTTCTCTGGCCTCATTAGTAATCCTTCTTATTTAATTAAGATGTTGTTTGTTTCTCCTTCCAGCTCTCTAACTGAAATACTATACAAGAATGGACATAACACTGATCACTAGGGTAACTTACTGGACCCCTCCCTCCAATCTGAAAAAAAGATAAGAGCACTAGTGTATTCTGATGATCAGCTGATTCTATCTACCTTCTTTTAAAAAAAAAAAAACAACACACCACACCAAACCAAAGCGGCTGCACACAATGAATTTTCATATGGCACCCACCGTGCCATGACACAATTCTAAATAGCTCAGAAACATGCAGTATGAATGCAACGTTCTGGCCAGACACGTGCCACTTTGATGGACATTCATGGAAGCATCATAAGCAGAACACAGAATTCTTTGCCTCCTGTTGTGCTGAATTAACCTCAAGGATTGAAACATGGTTTCTTGAGTGGTGTAGAGATATCTTGGGGGTCTTCATTTTAGTCACAGCAGTGCTCACTGATTTGGCAGCCCAGAGAATCACTACAGATTGCATTTGAATTCTTTATAGTGAATCAATTGAGAACACGTTATGTCATGTGACCTTCGGAAGAGAGACAGCTGCAAGCAGGTTGAGAACCTTAGTCTAACTCCGGGTTTAAACCCCCCCCCCCCCCCCCCCCCCCCAACACCCACACACACACCCCACACACAAAAACAGAAGAATGAAATCAGTTACTCAGCCAGTTTAAAAGCCTTGAGTCAATTTTGGACACTCCCCTGTGCAGAAAGGAGTGCTAGACAATCTATGTACAGAGAAGGGAGAATGGAGCAGAAGTCAACCACGCCTAATCTAGCTCTGTGAAAAAGACACACAGGACAGCCAGTCTGCAAGGCCTCCATATAGAGAGAAGCGTGGGGCCTACAAAATGAGAATCCATAATCCAGGTCTTTATGTGCAGCTGCTGACCGATACAACGACAGCCACGACCTACAATCCTATTCTATGGCTCACTCATTCCTCTCAAGAACAAATTTTAGCTTGGTGTTAAGTCCATTTTCTGGTTGGCATCATATCTTAACACTCTTTGGGAGCGTGCATGCGTCCATCCGTGTATAGATAGTTTATCTTTGGGTCTGAAATTTGGCCCCTTCTGCTTCTGTAAATGAAGATATGCAACGATCATTAAATTTAAAAAATAAATAAATAAATCAAGGGAATGTCAGAAAGAAAAAGGTGAAATTCTTAGCTGGTGTCACTCCACTGAAGTGAATGAGGTTATGCCAGTGGAGCATTTGGCCCTAAAGGATTAAGTGAATGTAGTCAATGGAATTACTCCAGAATAAATTAACAGAATCCAGCCCCGGAACATTCCCTGATCCCCTGAGATCTTTCCAGCTTAACACCTAAGTGGGAGTCTTGACAACCCAATCACTATTATAAACACTTACTGTACCATTGGGTACATTAGGTTGCTGTTTATCCTGAAAAAACTAACTAACTAACATTAGCATCAGTCCAAAGGAAGTAAAACCATTCAATATGCATTTAGCGGTGATAAAAATCAATCTCAAATAAAACAGATGTCTCGGCTCTTTTGGTCAGCGTATTTCTAAAATATTAAACAATCCTTTTTCATGATATAAATAACATGCATTTAATTGAATTAATATTGACGGCTAGTAATTGCTCCTTGTTCCTCAAGTCTGCCTTGTATTAGTGGGAGGAGTGGTGGAGGTTATTGCCTTTTAAAAAATCCTCAGGCCCTGAAGCACCTTTTCTGCCTTATTATTATTGTAATAATGAGGGCAACTGATTTGATCTCTCCTTACACAATACTGCAGCACAACGATGGCTAAATAAACAGCCAAAGTCCTTTTGTCCCTGTGGGCTGTTTCTCGGTAATTAAAATCAATAGGATCTTTCTCGGAGGATCTTTTTAACCTCATCGAGCCACAGTGTTCTGAGCAGGTGATGTAAAACAAACAAATGAACTTGCAGTCCTTATGGAGAAAACGTATCGAGAAGGTAAAACACCATTATTTTATTAGTATCATGGGTTTGGGGAGGAGGGTGCTTTGTGGCTATTTAAATCTTTAATGCTGTCTTTCCTTTTCTCTTCTTTAAAATCATTGTCCTTTTAAAGCCACCCCAGCATCCCCTTTCTGTAAGGTCATGTAAACTGAAATATTTCATTGATCTTTCTAGAAAGGAGGGCAGGCAACAATTTAAGGAAGATTACGGGGAGGGGAGGAGAGGAGAGAGAAATGTCACCCATTTGAGATTCAAGCCAAGAAGATTCTTATACCACAGGCCCATTTTCCATGGTGCTGGGCACCCACCATTCCAACGAAAGCTCATGAGAGCTGCGGGTACTCTCCAGCCCCTGTGAAAGTCAGGCCCTATTTTCCTAGTAGGTGCTGACCACCATCCACTCCCATTACAGACAGCTGGGGTAAGCATGTACAGCACCTGGCGTACTGTACATGAAACTATGGTGAGCCAAAGGAAAAGGAGATACAATATGGATCTTAAACACCAAGCTGCTGCACCCTGGGTTAATTAGTTGGAGGGGCATCACCCTGATAAGGATGGCTGAGGAATCATTTTGTCTTGGATGGCAAAATGCCTGCTGGGCACTGGATAGAGGTGCCTCTGATGAAATCTGCATGACAGGTGCCACTAGTGCTCCCCCCCAGGACAGCCGTCTTGACACACAAGGCAGGGTCAGGACTCTCTCTCTCTGCCCGGACACACCTTGAGCTTCCCAGCACGAGGAGGCAGATTTAGCCTGGCCTCTCCACAGATGCAGGCATCCTTTTCTCTCCCTGTAATGCTAGCATCCACCCATGCTTCAGCCCTTGATATCTGTAAGTTTAGGTATTATTTTGGGGACAGGGAGGCTTGTTGTGATATACGGAAATCACAAGAACCTCTTTCTAACTTAGCCTACTTAGGTTTGAGTAACTCTTCATCTATTCTTCCTCGCCTCTACAGGTCCTCTTCTGCCACACGGACACCTGCTCAGCAGTGCTCTGCGAGAAGCCCCATTCGTTGACTGCACTGCTGGCAGAATCAGTCCTCTGAACACTGTCTGCTCTCAGATGCACATGCCTGAGCACTACCATCCAAGTCAATGAGCCCAACTCAGCCACAGGTATGTGGCTGCAGGTCCAGTGAAGCTACTGGGCTTACCCCAGGCTGAATTTGACCCAATGGGTGTAGCCTGTGGACACCAGAAGGCAGAATTTGGCCTTAAGGATTTAGAAGAGGGTGAGCTGTAGTTGATTTCTTATTGTTCGCACTTTTTGAATGATTAGAGCCTCTGTTTTATTCATCATGGTTCTTGCCCCCCCAGGTAACGGATCAGAGAAAAAACAGCCAAATCCACAGCTGCAGCCAAGGAACTTGCAGGACTGCTCAGGAAGGAGGCTGCTGCTAGAAGACACCTCTGTGCTCCCCTGCTCCAGGGACAGCTGTGTGCCAAGCTAATTCTTCAACTCATAACCAAGGGGCTGATAAGGGAGTCAGGAATCATCAGGATTGCCCCGCTGCAAGGAGAAGGGAAAGGAGCTGTTGTACAGACTCTATACCTTTGGAGGATCCCACTATATGGGGTGATCCTCTAATGGCCAGCTACAATGGCAGAAGGGTCACTTTGTACCAGCAGTGGGTTGCGAAGCAGCCACAGCACAGGATCTAGGCCAGAACGTATTATGAGGGAATCAGTCCCCCATTAGCTGCCTTTCAATTCCATCACACTGCAGCCCAAAAGTAACAGAAGTCCAAACGTACAGGCTAGGAGAGAGAGACATCACACCAAGGCAATTAGACTTGGTTAGACAGATTCTCGGGAATGAGTGTGGAGAGAGACTCTTAAGCTCCAGTAGCTTTACAAGGTGTTTCCAAAAGGCACAAAAGCAACGGTGTAAACATAGCAACAGGGAAATGAAAGAGTCAAGTTACTTATTGATATCTTTGTTCTGGAATCCAGTTTGACTCTGGATCTTGGCACAGCTAAGATGCACAGTTAGGGACTAGGGAAGGAGAAAAGCTTTCAGCATCTTCATGCATGTGAAAGGAGAGGATTCCTCGGTCCAAGAATCTGGACAAAGCTGAGAAGAAACAATGGTCTGTACACCAATTCAAGGAGCCTGGGTAACAAAATGGAGGAACTAGAACTACTAGTGGAGGAAGTGAAACCAGATATTATAGGGATAACAGAAACATGGTGGAATAGTAGTCATGACTGGAGCACACATATTGAAGGGTCTGTGTTGTTCATGAAAGACAAAAGTAAAGGTGTGGAGTAGCATTGTATATTAATGTAGACTAGAGAAATTAGAAGTGATGGAATGGATAAAAATCTATTTAGGTCAAAAGCACTTTGGGGAAGAACGGTAACAGAGACTTCACTGGGATAGTGCTTGGGGTCTGGTACAGACCCCCAGGATCCAAGCTGGACATGGAGATCTCTAATATTTGAATAAAATAAATACTACAGGGAAGTGTGTGATTATGGGAAACTTACAGCCTTGGTTTGAGTGATCATGAGCTAATTCAGTTTAAAAACTAAATGCAAGGATAAACAAAAATAGCTCTGCAACTAGGGTCCTTGATTTCAAAAAGGACAAACTTTGAAAAAGTAAGGTTACAAAGTAGCAGCCGTGTTAGTCTGTATCCGCAAAAAGAACAGGAGTACTTGTGGCACCTTAGAGATCTTAGAGACTGAAATAAATTTGTTAGTCTCTAAGGTGCCACAAGTACTCCTGTTCTTTTTGAAAAAGTAAGGGAATTCATTAGGGAAGAGGACTGGATTGAAGAACTCAAGGAGCTGAATGTGGAGGACTTGGAATGGCTTTAAGTGAATTTGCAGAACTATCTGACGCCTGCATCCCAAGCAACAGGAAAATAATTGTAGGAAGGGTTGCAGACCAAGCTGGATGAGCAAACATCTCAAAACAGGTTATAAAGAAAGCAGAGAGTTTACAAGGAATGGAAGATGGAAAGGATCAGCAAGGAAAACTACTTCTTGGATGTCAGAAAGTATTGAGAAAAAGTGAGAACTGCCAAAAGCCAAGCAGAGTTGGACCTTGCAAAGGAAATTAAAAATCAGTAGTAAAAGATTCTATAGCCATATAAATAAAAAGAAAACAAGGAAAGAAGTGGGACTGCTAAATGCTGATGAAGGGGTGGAGATTAAAGTTAATCTGGGCATGACCCAATACCTAAATTAATACTTTGGCTCCATTTGTATAATGGTAATGAGGAGCTTAGGGGTAGTGGTAGGGTGGCTAATGGAAATGAGGATACAGAAGTAGAAATTACCACATCCAAGGTGGAAGTCAAACTCAAACAGCTTAATGGGACCAAATCAGGGGGGCCCGGAAAACCTCCATTCAAGAATATTAAAGGAACGGATACATAATTTGCAAGCCTAAAAGGAAGAATTTTTAAATGAATCGGTAAACTCAGGGGTCATAGCCTATCACTAGAGAATTGCTAATATAGTATCTATTTATAAGAAAGGGGAAAGTGATCCAGGAAACTATAGGCCCATTACTTTGGCCTCAGTTGTATGCAAGGTCTTGGAACAAATTTTGAAAAAGAAAGTAGTTAAGTACATAAATGTCTGGAGACTGAGAATTCTTTTCCAGATGTTTGGCTGGTGGTGTCAGGAAGGTATTCCCCCTCAGGTCAGAATGGCAGATCCTCCAGGGGCGGGGGGAGTAGAGAGTCACCTTCGTCTGCAGCATGAGGCACGCTGGTTTAAACTAGAGTAAATGGTGCATTCTCTGTACCTTGAATTCTTTAAATCATGATTTGAGGACTTCAGTAACTCCACTAGGGGTTATGGGTCTACTACAGGAGGGAGTGGGTGAGGTTCTGTGGCCTGCAATGAGCAGAAAGTCAGATTAGATGATCATGATGGTCCTTTCTGGCCTTAAAAGCTATGAGACAGATGCCCTTTGCCTGGATTTGTAGCAACTGGACTCATCAGAAATGACACTTGGAAGGACTTAGTGAGATATGCAATAACTATAGAGAGGATTCAAGTCACGTGTTATAGGCAGGGCTGGTAGCACCACCTATTAACATTGCCTGACACTTCCCATTACAAGACCCTGTTTTCAGTTTCTTATACAGTAGATCCTGCTTATTAGCAACCTTTTGGTGAACAGCAAAAACTTGTGATTATATGACAGCTGCCAATGAGTAAGAAAGCACTGGACGGGGGAATGGTGTGGCATGGTGGGAGCGTGCCCTCCACCCCCCAAGGCAAAGGGGCATGGGGGCAGCCCAGGGCCAGGCGGGCCAGTGAGAGTCTGGTGGCTGTAGGTTTGTAAACGGTGCCTTCACGCTGGGCTGACAGAGCTGGGCCGCCCCCCACACTATGCCTCATTGCCCCCATAAGTGCCAAAATTGGGTTTGGTGCCAGGCACACAAAAGGTTAATCTGGCCATGCTTAATTCCATACATCTTGTAAAGAATTATAGGTGACTTACACAGAAACCTGGTTTGAGCTAAGGGAAATGCTCTCTTACCTTGATCATTTGCCTGAGAATGGAAGCCAGCAGGTCTCCTAACACCTCCTCCACATAAAGGCATTAGTTAATTGGGTTTATAATACGGTGCTGTATTGAGTTTGGAGACAGCAGGATAAATTTTGTACAATGATACTGATTCCCCAGTTCGTGGATTTCTATATGGAAGTGTTAAACTTGGATGAATACAGGGAGGATCAATATGAAGGACCTCCATTTTGTTTCATCCAATCGCTGTACGCTTAAAAAAAAAAAAATCTGCTGGTGAACGACGCATAGCTGAGGCTCTGTGGACAAACTGTTCTGACTGACAGCCCAATTACAGAGCCTGATTGGTCACTTCCTTGAAACTCATTTAGTCATTTACTTGCAAAGTAAGTCTGCCAGCCTGATTCGACAGCAGCTTACACCCACTATGTACAAGTATAAACAGGGCCAAATTAAGGCCTGGGCGCTATAGGCTCATTCATAAGGCATCATAAGACTCCTACTGGAGTCCTAGGATTACGTCATACACTCAACTTTCATCAAGTTTCTAGCCCTCCTAGCTGCAAAGAGAAGCTTGGAAACATGGCCCAAGTGTAACTGGCACAGCAACCCCTGCCTGCATCTGCAGCTAGCCTGAAACAGCAGCTCTGAGGTGTGTAAATGGCACCACCACCGCAGCAGAGGTCTCTGCCTATGGCAGGAGGGGAAGACTTCAGCAGGCCCAGCCCACCCATTCAAACAAGCTCTCCTCAGCTGCAATAGGATGCCCTTGTTTCCACTACTGCTGCTCTCCAGTCGAGGGATGTTGCTGCTGCATGAAGTCCATTCACTGAATGGGCCAAGCTGCAGTGAGCACATAACACATGCTCAGATCTTTGCACTGGTTCTCCATTCACTTATCACTAATCTGTAACCTGCCCAAAAGCATGCTAGAACCTTAGAGATTGTTGCCTGGAATAATCTGTAAGGTGTTGGCCCCCAGACTGAGACCTGGTTATTTAAGACAATCCCTCTCACCTAATAGCCCATCACAGCAGTTAAGGTCCGTGGTCAGTTCATAGGGTGAAGCATTCCAACACCCATGACCAACATTTCTTGATTGATGGTCTCCAAAGCTCTGGAAATCATTCCCTTAGATGGTCCTTAAGAAACTAAGTATAAACAGGCATCAGATCATTATACAAGACATTCTTATTGGGCTTAGTTTATCTGATTTTTGTTTATTTACATTATTTCTGACAGAGCGCGCTACTCATTACTGGTAGCTTTGTGTAATGCAGTTTGTAAACAGGCACTTCACCATCACAGCAATAGATCTTTTAAAAAAATTAATGATTGAAAATATTTTACAATTTTAAATATTTAATTACTTAGCACTGCAGATGCGAAGCCTGCCCTCTGCAGATGTGTTCCACCATCTCAGATAACCTGCCAGGAAACACTAAACTAAAAGCAAAATGGGGGTTCATTAATAAACCCTAATGCTATAAGCAGTCTGATGAATGTAATAAGCATGAGTTGAGGCATAACAGTGTGGTACAACTATAACTCTCCCAGAATAACTGCTATCAGGACGTTGCAATAAACAATTTACCTCCACTCCTTTGGTGCAACCATGCATCACTGACTCATGGCTTTGCCAGGCTCTGCCAGTCCTGAGTTATTTGACCATTCCTAAATCACGAAAATAAATTGTTTATCCCACATCCATGTTGTGCAGTCCCTGTACATTATGCATAGAAATGTTTGTGTACGTGCAGTGCATTCTAAAAGTTTGCATCTCTCGTCAACATAAGTTGATCCCATAAAAGATGCTACTTTTTGTCTCTCATATCCTGGGACTGGCCCAACAGCACCACCACTGCATACCATTCACACGTAGTGCCCACATGAAAATGGCTGCAGCAAGCAGTCAGAAGAAACACAAATCAGATCTTCCTAACCACATGGACTTGATTCTTCATTCCATTACACTGGTCTTATCCCACGTAACTCAGTGGAGTTCAGAGCAAGTGTAAAATGCTACCAGGTTACTCCATTCTCTCACACCAACGCGAATATTTCACATTCACTCCTCACAAGTGCAAAACAGCCAGACAAGCTGAAAGGCAGTGGAGAGAGTCTGCACCCTATTTGACCCCGTTCTGTTCACATCAGTATAACTCAGTTGGTTTCAGTAGATTTACTCCTGGTTTACACCAGGGCAAGCAACAGTAGGCTAAGACCCACTGAGCACAATTCTACTTCCATGCTCTGGATTGATCCATTTCTGTATCTCCAGACATTCTTAGGCTACATCTACACTACAGGGGGGAGTCGATTTAAGATACGCAAATTCAGCTACATGAATAGCATAGCTGAATTCGACATATCGCAGCCGACTTACCCCGCTGTGAGGACCGCGGCAAAATCGACCTCCGCGGCTTCCCATCGACGGCGCTTACTCCCACCTCCGCTGGTGGAGTAAGAGCGTCGATTCGGGGATTGATTGTCGCGTCCCCACGGGACGCGATAAATCGATCCCCGAGAGGTCGATTTCTACCCGCCGATTCAGGCGGGTAGTGTAGACCTAGCCTTCGAGAGAGGAATGGTTTTATATATCTATTGATCTAATGCAAACATTTTTTATGAAGTGAATACTCCTCTGTTCCTTGTTCATCCCAGTCTTGTTGCATTTAGGTGATCCCTTTCTTTATCCATTACCAGGAAGCCGGTAGCTCTTCAATTTTTCAGGCTGAATTTGTGCAGTAAGAGAAATTTCACCCAATAGGGCTCTTTCCTTAAACTGCCTTTCACAAGCTCTCATGGCTTTTCAGACTTAATTTTCTGTAGATTGCTTGTCCATTCAAGAGGAGAAACTTGAATCCTCTCAGCCTGCAGAGCCAGTCCCTGCAATAAGATGTCAGGATCGTTCACCAGAGCCTCCTGAATGGAAGCTTAACTACTGGTGGCTGCTTTTAGCACGTCAGTGTGAATTACTTGACTGGTGAAACTAAGCAGCAATTAAACATCTCACCACTAAGCGGAAATGAGAAATTTACTGTTTGGTCTTCAGATAAGCTAGACCCTACCGTGTGCTGTGGTTTACAAACCATGGGCTGAACGGTCAGAGTTAAAACAGTCTCAGCTTGTGTCCAAAAGGGGAAGCATTTCCAGTGAAACGGAGATCAGGTTTTATTATTCTCCCCTCAGCCTCTCCCAGGCAAGGCCTTGACTAGGAGGAATGGCAGCGAGAAGGGTTGAGTGTTAAGATTTAACAGCAATTACACATAGAAGCAACTGTGTAGGACTCACCACCCTTTGGGAAAGGAACGGAGAGCAGGCTATGCAAAGTCCAAGGCTTTTCTCTTTGCATCTCTCTTATTAATTTGTAACAAGCAAACAAAGAAACATGAGCAAACACAGAAGGGGCCGGGGGGAGGAGGGAGGAAGGGTGGAGTTAGCACAATGGGATCTTGGCCAACAGGGGGTCTTGGTCCATGGCTCATGCTCTTCAGTGCTACAAACAAACAAATAAATATAAGAAGTAATCCTGCTGCCATTGAAGTCAATGGCAAAACTGCCATCACCATCAATGGGAGCAGCATCAGACCCAGAGTTTATTCCTTAAACGTCAGTTGTGACAGGTGCTGCATAGCTCTTTTTTCTCTGACCAAGAAAAAGGCCCCATTCAATGCTCATGTAAAAAGGTTCTCGGAGTAAAAGGACATGCAGTAACTGTAGTGCCTTAAACTAGGCTCTCTTAATATTGTTATTAAGGAAGCCAGATCAAGAATTGTGCTCATCCTTGCATCTTTCTGTTGGACCCTAACTCTGTACGTCTAGCTAGCTAGCTCCAGGATTCTGTTAACATATGTATATGGCAAAAAAATTAAGATTGTAAAAAGAGCAAGTCACCCTCTACTATTGCTTCCCCTCCACGTGGTTTCTTCCTCCTGCCCCTTCTGGATTCTCTCCCCAGAATCCTACACCCCATGTTCTGTTCTGCCTCTATCCTTTTCCATCGGATTCCTTCATGGCCTTCTCCTGTTTCCATGCTCCATTCAGCACCCTAATGGAACTGACTGGAGTTCTGGTCTCTAAAGCACCCAATGCAGCCACCTCAGAGATCAGGGTTCTACTCAGTTTCGTTTAACGGCTTGAGCAGAATTCCACCAGGGGAACCCAAGGAGAGTGGGACCAGAGACACCCAGCCATCTGATTATCTTGCCTGAGGAGAAAGCACAGGGTGCAGACATGCACTTCCATGGTCCCCCATGTCCCAGCGCCATGGCCTCTCTTCATTCATCCAGTCACACACACAAACTTTCTCTGGAAGGACTCTTTTCCATAACAGCCAATGGGAAGTATCTCAGTCCAAGGACCATAACATGGTTTCTTGATAGATGTTCCCATGTAACAGCTGAGCTCCAGGAGGATGTTAAACTGTATAAACCTTTTATAATCCACTCCCAGAGGAATAACTCGATAGGTTAGCTATTTATGATCCAGTGCAGACTAATCACTGACCGACTTGTCCCTCTAATTCAGGCTGCATCCTGACCTTAACCACCACTATAGTGAGGCTACACAGAGTCAGTGCAAAACCAGCTGATTTGCCACTTTACTTGCCAGGATAGCGCACAGCTGGCCAGTCTTCACTAGCGCCTATAGGTCATATGGACACAGCCATTGCTGGGAGATCCTGAACTCTCACAGATATAAAAACATAACAATGGAATAAATCATATGTGCTTGAAATGCAATATGTTATGTTTCCCATTCCTGACACTCACATATGGGGGAGAGGGGGGGGAAGAGAGAGAACGAACTTCATGCGATTTTAAAGGATATTTGTCAAATCAGAAAATGAATTAGTCAACAGGGATTCCTCACACTCAGTTGCAAGGAACTTAAAAGCCTTCAAGAGTGTCATGGTAACAACAATGCATATTTTTCTGCTAAGGTTTGTTTAGTGGCACTATTTTCATGGCTTGACTATAGCGATGAGCATGTAATGAAGTCTATGCTTCATTTTCCTCCCTATTCCTTGGCTATAATGGGCATCTCTTACTGCACTGAAAAAAAAATTATGAATTTTCATACACAAAGATCTACCTACCGTATTTATATGCAGTCAGGTGCTGATCTCAAAGTAGTATAATTAGGCAAAACCCCAGTGAAGTGACTGCAGTTTTCCTGGATGTAAGTGAGGTTCACGTCAGGTCTTCATGACTGTAGGTTTTGGCATGACCTGTTTGGTTTTCACGGGTGCCTGGATGTTTACACAAAGCCAGGCGAAAAGTAGGATGTATGCAGATGGATGATCTTGCAAATGTTGTGGGCTTATTTTTTAGAGAAGGATGATCTTGGTTAAGGCAGTAGATTAGGACTCAGGTGAGCTAGGTTCAGTTCCTAGGTCTGCCATATAGTTCCCTTGTGGTCTTGGACCAGTCACTTAGGGCCAGATTCTCAAAAAGATATTTAAATACCTAATTTCCACTGACATCAATAGGAGCTAGGGTTGGGCACCACAGAGGTACTCAGGCACCAAAGTGCCTGTTATGGCTGCTCTGCAATCCACAAAACTCCCCTCCCCTCCCCCAGCAAACAAACAAAAACAAAACAAAAAAAACATCACCTTGTAGATACCTCAACTCATTCAGCACCGAAGTTTCAGAGCAAACAGCCCCTAGGTATCTACATTTCTATATCTGGGCATGTGCACTGCTGCCTTACTCTAGACGTCGAGGCGTCTGTCTCCCCACCTACTCCCCAGAGCGATTCACAAACCAAGCAAGGTGTTCAACTACTTAAGTCAGTGCAGGGTCTGATTCAGTAGGTGGCCTCTGAGCACACCTACCAGATCAGGTCCCATTCAAAATCTGACCAGAAAAGATGATGGTGCCCATCTTGCAATTTTTAGCCCCGTGGTTAGAGCACTCATCTGGAATGCAGGAGACCCACATTCAATTCCCCCACCCACCAGAGGGAGAGCAAGAATTTGCACAGGGACCTCCTGCCTCTTCAGAGAGTGTTCTAACCACTGAGCTATGGGATATCCTGACATGGGCTCCCTCACTCTCCTGAGGAAACTGTTCAACTGTGGCTAAATAATGAACGAGTGAGTGGAGCAGGGAGACTGGGCCATTGGTCTCCCATGTGGGTGCCCCACTCACTGCACACCAGAGTCATTCTTGCTCACTTTCCCTCCCTCTCTCTCCAGCCCAGTGACTGTTCCACTCTGGATAAATACTCAGTCATTGGGCTGGGGTAGAATGGGAACAACCTTGTAGACCAGGGGTTAGGCCACCCACCTGGGAGACAGGAGACAAGGTCCAAGACCCATGCTCCTTTTGCTATTTACCCACAGTGAAACAAAAGAGTCTGAGGGACACTCTCCCCCCCACACACACAATCAGAATACCCCATGGCTCAGTAGTTAGAGTTCTCTCCCGAGACATTAGAGACCCTTATTCAAATCCTCTCTCTTCCTCAGACAGGGGTAAAAATTGAACATGGGTCTCCCACTTGCCAAGTGAGTGCTCAAACCACCAGGCTAAAAGGTGGGGGGGGGCAGCACCTCCCCCTCACTCTCTTCCCCACCCCACGCTGTGTGTGGAGTGAGACAGGCCCTAACTCATTCCCACCAGAAACACCTTAGGCACCTAAGCCTGACCACAGGGAAGCCCCTATCCCTGCCTGTCATCTGGAGTCAGGTGGGTTAGGTGCCTATCTCTAAGAGAGGGGTGGAGCTTAGCAACACCCAAGTCCCTTTGTGGCTCCCACCCTAAGTGTCTAAATTCCTTGAGGAGCTGGGCCTGAGCCCCTGTCTATATTAAGGAAATTTACAATGCTGTAACTACAACCAATGTGAATCCCCTTACTGTAGAGAGGGCCAAAATCAATCCGTGCCTCAGCTCCCTGTTGATAAAATGGGGAAGTTACACTCCCATGAAATCCTGCTCTCTTGCCTGAGGGAGATGGCAGAGGCTTAGGGTAATGCTCTCAAATGGGTTGAGTCCTTCCTGGAGTCTCACTGTGACGGGGTCCCCAGGTTGCATAGGACCACTGAGCCCTCCAAACCCCATGAACCTGGGTTCTCTCTCCCACGGTGATGCTAATGTCAAGCTACAAGCCTCTGACATTTACACAGGCAGGGACACATCCACCTGAGTTATACGAATGATCTCCTAGCCATTCATGAACCATCAATAGAGAGGCTTCAGCCAATTTCCCCCAGCTCCCAGCCTTGCACCCCAGAACCGTACGGCCTTGCACTGGTCAGAAGCCTGGCCAGTGTAAGCTCATTACCTAGTTTGCCACTCCCTCAGTGTGAAATGGACACACACTAGCCTTTGTAAGCTGAGCTGTGATTTCCTAAGCACATCACCCAAGAACACACTGTTTTAGGTAGATATATATATATTAAAAAAAAACAGATTTATTAGCTACAGAAGGATAAATTTTAAGTGATTACAAGTAGCAGGCAGAGAGATCAGAGTCGGTTACCTAAAAGTGCATTCTCACAATTTAAATTCCAACTTAAACAGACTAAGCAAGATTTGAATCAAGCAGTCTCTCACCCCAACAGATGGTACAAGTAGTTTACTGTTCCTCAATACACAGACAGGACCCTTTTCCCACCTGGGACTAAACTCCCCACTTCAAACTTTTTCTTCCAGACAATTTTCCAGGAGTTGAGATGTGGGGAGAGAGGCCAAGTGATGATGTCACTGTCGCTTTTTATACCTTCTTCCAGCTGCTAGAAAGATCCTTGCTGTGACATGGGGGCCAGTCAGTCCCCATTGGGAGAGCAGTCTCCATTGCTTACATGCCCTCTCTAAGGAGCCTCTGGGATAGTGGATTTTTTTTTTGATGGGCCATCAATGCCCGTCTAGCTAGTAATGGGTGCTCCTTTATCCCCAGGGCCCCCCCGGGGGGGGGGGGGAGCAAGTGGGGCAATTTGCCCCGCACCCCGCAGGGGCCCCCCACGAGAGTTGGCGGTGGGGGGTCCTTCTGCTCCGGGACCCGCTGCCGAAGTGCCCTGAAGACCTGCAGTGGGGGGGGGGTCCTTCCGCCCCGGGACCCGCCGCCAAAGTGCCGGGTCTTCGGCAGCAATTCGGCAGCGGAAGCCCCCCACCGCCGAAGACCCCAGGCCCCCTGAATCCTCTGGGTGGCCTTGTTTATCCTTACTGAAAGGCTGACAGTGGAATTTTCCCCACCTCATGACATATGAAGTATTGCTATATGCGATTCTGAAATAACTTCACATGAAACGATACAGGATATTCATATTTTTAACAAGTCTTGATTTGTTGAACAATACCTCAAGGCATACTTTGTACAAAACACATCATTATAGGAGTCGTCAATATGGGGGTTCCAAGGCACTATTTTGAGGTAGGTGTGTGTCACACACACATAACAAGTACTGATGGGACCTCTACCACTCCCATCACTTGTGGGCTTGCACAAGGATCAAGTCGCACTCCCCAGTCCTTTTCAACATCCACATGAAGCCACTGGGTGAAAAGTCTGACAACATGGACTTAAGTGCCAGCAATATTCAGGTGATACACACTTCTAGCTATCCTTCACCATATATGATCACACCACTACCACCACAATGGCCCAGTGCTTGGATGAGATCAGCTCTTGGAGGAAGAGCAGCTGGCTGAAGCTGAACCCAAGCAAAACAGAGGCAATTTTGTTGGGCAGAGGAAAGTAATTTGAAGAACTTGCAGCCAGTGTTGAAGATACACACCCACAATAGGTCAATTCGGGCAGTAGCCTAGGAGTACTCTTGGATTCCGCACTTATGCGGAGCTCTCACATAGCAGCATTCGTGATTACTGCTTGGCTAGAAAAATCCATCCTAGTCTAGCAGACAAAGACCTGGCCTCAGTTATTCATGGCTTTGTCACCTTTGGGCTGGATTACAGCAATGGGATAGACTTGGATACGTACTGCTCAGCATACCAACTAGTACAGAATGCCATACCATGTATCCTCAGCAACACAGTCCGCCTCAAACCGGTCCTTCACTCTCTACAATGGCTTCCCATAGAATTTCAGATCAAGTCCAAGGTCTCAGTCCTTCAAAGCACTCCATGATCTAAAAGTTGATCTAAAACCCAGGGACAAAGACAGTGGTTGACAAATGCACTCCTTTAGCACAATGAAACTCTTAACAATAAGTCCGTGCAGGAACAGAATTTTTCCAAGGATGGTCCAAGACTGTAGAATGAACACGCCCAAGAGCTAAGGGCTAATCACAAAAGCCTCCATTTTCCACTTCAAGTATCAGATACTGGGACGTGGGCAGTCAGGCCCAAGGACTGGAGCATAGTCAGTAGCTAGGAACAGAAGCCCAGAGTCAGATGCCAGAGCCAAATATCAGAGCTAAAGTCAGGAGTCAAGGCCATGTTTCCAAGCCAGGTTATCTGGAGTGAAAAAAACAGAACAAGGCTGGGAATAAGCAGGAGCTGGAGCTAACACAGCTGTGGGTAAATGCTTTAAGTACCATTAGCCTAATGCTGCTGCTGGTCTTAGGATCTGCTCAAAACAGGCATGTCTGGCCAAACAGGTGATTCTGCTGCAAGCCAACTGTGATTCACCTGTGAGTCCTCTGTTGCTCACTAGGGAGGTGGAACTAGCTGGTGCCAGGCTTAGCTGCGAGTCCTAATTCCTGGCAACAAGTGCCAGGCACAATTCTTTGACTGTGTCCTTCTCTAATATAAACACATAGCAACAGGTATATTTATTTATTTTCTAAACACCTACTAAAACAAGATACTCCATTGCACCTGCTTCTTCCTCTGGGGAGAGGACGAGAGAACAAACAACGTGACAGATGTGCAGTCACATTGCTTAACGCACTGCTGGAAGGTGCTCAGATACGACAGTGACAAGCAAGATATAAAAACCTCTATAGAACAGAACAGTCTGTCATTATTGTGTGTTGACATTGTGAGCTCTTCAGAGCAAGGACTGTCTGATGTTGTACAGCACCTAGCACAATGGGACACTGATCTCAGTTGGAACCTGTGATAGCATGTCTACCTCACACAGGCTCCAAAGAGGTTAATTGGGCCTGAGAGGCCAATTGACAAATCTAGCTGCAACTGGAGGGAAAACCAGACTGAAAGTTCCACTCAGCAAATCTGCAGGGAACAGGAAGATAACAAGCCTGAATTTTGAATGTCTTACATGAAATACCTTCAGTCTAATGTCTGCAAATAAGTCACCACTTTTGAATTACACACAGAATGTATTCAGTGACTAATTTCAAGTACATTTGAGAAAATCATCTGTTTAGAGCCAGCCTATGAATAGACAGGGAGGCAACACTTCAAGTAAAGTATTTGATACAAATTATTCACTAATTACAACCCAAGAAAACACTGCATGGGATGTTTAATTGCTATCGTAAAACTAGAAGGTACAAAAACCAAGTAAGGAAATCAGTCACAACTCTGCCTTTACTGGGCATCTGTGACTCAGTTATGACATCATTGCCACCCAGGTGTGCTTCCAGTTTTAAAGGCATTTTATAGTCAAGCCACAAGACAGGACACAAGAATTACATTTCTGGGCAAGTATTACCTGCCTCCGGTGGTTTGAAGAATAAAACTGAAGGCCAAGCAATTCAGGCACACAAGAGAATCCAGTAACACAATCCACTTAAAAGGCACATGCTCAGAGTTCTTATGGCTATTAGAAATTTGACATTATAGGCTTGTCACAGGGTCCACTCACCACAGTGGTGCCTCCTGATGGCCACCCTGGAAATTAACTCTTCCTCCAGTGGAGTCTTCCCCTGTCCCATTTCACTTGCAGTCTCTCTCACACCAGGTACTGCAGTCTCCTCTTCCTGGCTTGGCCCTCCAGCCAGGTCACTAAAGTCCTCCCCTTCTGGGTAATTCAGTGTCTCTCCAGACCTGCTGTCTAGGTGGCGTCTCCAACACCCTTGCCTCTTCTCAGTGGCAGGTGGGGGAACCCAGGCCTGCTCTGTACACTGGGTTCCAGGCCCATGACCCGATAATAAGAAGCCAAGGTCTCTGCTGTTTCTCTGGGCTTCTTTCTATCTATCGGGCTTCTCCCCTCTCTGGGCTTGTCAGCCTACCAACTCCTACTCAGGGAGTGGCTGCAGCCTACAGCCCCACAGTCCTTGTCTGCAGCCAGCTACTTGCTGTTATACAGGCCCTGCCTTCTACTCTGCACAGGTAAGCCTGTTCCTTTAATTATGGCTTTCCCCTCAACATTCAGTCTACCAGCTTAATTGGCCCATCTGGCTTCCATTAACCCCTTTCACTCCTGTGCAGGGTAGACACCCCATAACAAAGCTGAAAAAAGGAAAGCATTTAGACCTGTGCATCTAGTAGTGGGTATTGCTATTCACAGCCAACGTCTACCAGACCTAGGGTCCAGCGTTGGGAAGTATTCAGCGTCCTCAACTGCTAATAAAGACAATTCAGCAAGTGCTCAGCACTGCATAGGGTCAGCCCCATAATGTTTACCAGATAAGATAACCTGCCTATAATGCTATATAGTCGTGTTTTTATGCATTGAAGGTGCTGGATGACCCTGTGCACTGGGACAGACTGGGAAACCAGGCATATCTGTGTTCTAATACTAGTTGAGTTACTGCCATGAGTGGCCACAGACAGGTTTTACTTGACCTGTTCATATCTCTATAATATAAATCCATTTAGCAAATTGGTTCAAATGCAATGACATCAGTCGATGTCAGATGCTGCATCTGAGTTACGTTTTCTTGATTGGAAAGAGAAATTGTTAGGTTTCCCCCCAAAACTGCTACTGATGGAGTGGATCACCTGTGTATCAGTTTGAAGCTGCATTTGGCACTCTGCTGGCTGGCCTACACAAGGATATAGAGCTCAATCACTATTGACAGCTAATGCCAAATTTTCATATTTCAGCACCTCAGTTGTGTAGGCAACCAAAAACTGCTTCAGCATGCCCCAGATATGTGCACACAACACTGGTAATTGTGCATGCAAACAGGTATTTGTGTGTGCAGATAAGCATTTGCACCTACAGTTGTGTAGTCAGCACAAGATCTATTTTTTGCAAGCACAGCAGGCACGTGTACAATTTTGTGGATGAAATTTAAGCTGTGATGGACAGTTGGGCTCCAAAAGCAGTGTTTTTTTCCTTTAGCTCATGTGCTAGAGGCCTGCTTTTTGGGAACAGAAGTGTAGAGGAGTGGACTCACCCCTGCGGTGCCTCCTGCTGGTCACTTCTGGGAATTAGCTCATTTCAGCATTGGAGCGCCCCCTGCAGGCCGGGTGGTCCACCTGTCCTCCGGCCCCTGTGTCGCTCCCGGACCCCGGTGCCCTTTTGTCCGAGGTGCTGCCCCCTGGCAGTACACCCCTCAGTACTAGGGTCTCCCCTCCCCAGGGAATCCCACCCACTATCCCTACCTTGCCTCAGAATAAGGCCACTGCCAGTCACCAACTAGCCCCTACTCCCTGGGGCAGACTGCAGTATAGGCTACTCATCACAGGCAAGGTTGGGTTTGGACCTGCTGTCTTGGCCTACCCATGGGCTGCCCTCTGCAACCTCCAGTACCCCTTGGCCTCCTACTAGGCCGCAGCCTGGGGCTTTCCAGGCTGGAGCTCCCCAGCTCCTCAGCCTGTCCCCAGCCCTGCTCCACTCAGGTACTCGGTCTCTAGCTTGCTGCAGCCAGGCCCTTCTCCCTCTGAAGGCAGAGAGAGACTTTGTCTGGCTTCTGGGTCACAGCCTTTTTATATAGGGCCATCGGAGGCCTGATTGGGGTGTGGCCCAGCTGCAGTTGCTTCCCAATCAGCCCAGCTTCTTGCCCCAGCCACAGCCTTCTTCTGGGTTGTTTTAAGCCCTTTAGGGCAGGAGCGGGTAATCACCCCGCTACAAAAAGATACTACTCTATTCACACAGCTGCAGAGAGCTATTTACAGTACACTGCAATAGGTTTTATTGTTCATACAAAACCCAGGAACTATGCTACAAGTTCTTGGGTGCCCTCTAATCTACTAACTCTTGACATATCTACAGACAGAAAGCACTCCTGGACCAGAAGGCTGTGAGCTGTTTCCCATGTTTCGTGTACTGGTATATGGTTAGCTGATGATCGTGGTCAGGGCAAAGACTTTGTCACATTACATTTTGAGGGGAAATCACAGATGAGTCATTGCAATATTCATCAAAATACAGGGCCAGACCCTCAAGTGATGCCAATCAGTGGAACTCCATTGAAGTCAAGGGAACTCACCTGATTTAGACCAGAAGAAGAGCTGGCTTCCTGATGTTAGCAAAAATGTACGACATCCGTGATCTCTCTCTTTTCATCCCCTTCATCCTCCCACACCGCACCCCCTAACCAGTGCCCGAAGGCCTGTCCTGCCATTCACCTTGCATCACTACACTGCGTGAGTGATTCAGTATCCAGCCTCTTGCAGCAGCTGTCTAGCTTGTATTTTTTCACTGTCCTCCAAAGAGTAGGAGGGAGGGGGTAGAGCACAGCAGGCCAGCTGGTATGGAGATGGCTGTCGCTTAATTCCTGTGCCCCAGGGATTGGGGCAGAGGGGCAGATTATAACCTCTCTCCATGAGCTGGCCAGTCTGCAAAGAGGCTGACAAAACCCTAGACCCTGATATAGAATAATCTCAGTCATAGATTCTGCCAGAGAATTCACAGCTGTGGCATGCCCACCGCCTAACCATGGTGAATGTATCTGGCTATGAATCGTTAAGCTCTCCAAGCACTGGGCCGTCTCAGCCGCCTACTAATCACTCAGGAATCTAGCTCTTCGGACTATTTGTTGTAAGAAATTGCTCCAGTTCAAAAAGATGAGCCAGAAGTTTAATATTAATCAATGGAGGCACATGCCGGTAGAGACACAGTGCAACCAGAAAAGTGTGAGATAAAGGAAAATAATTACGTTCATGAGGTTCCACCTTGACATGAGAAAAAAACTGCCCTGTTCTAGTGAAGGCGAAGCAACGACATTAACCAAGAGTAACTTCCTTCCAGATGAAATGAGACTGGAGCATATACAGAGAGTACAGAGTGATGCCAGCCACCCAGGCAGCATGTGATGCAGGATAAAAGTCAGGCAGGACCTGGGCCATGCTACTGGGAGCATCTTTGCTGTTACAGTTGTGCACCCATGTTCCTAACTGCAGTACACACAAGCTGAGTCCAGTCATGCATTCTTAGTCAGCTGCTCATCCTGTTGGGGTTGTTGTGTGTTAGGCAGCACAAGAGCTGGTCCCCCTTGCCCAGTATTCTCCAGCAGGATAAGCAGAGATCCTGACCTGCTCCACATGGCGGAGAAGAAGAGGATCGCTATGCCCTCTACACCTTCTAAGATAGTTGTGCATTACAGGGCAGGATTTGACTCCTAGTAGGATGTTATACCCTTAGCTCTGCGAGAGCTAGGTAAATGGCTTGTTATTTTTTAGCCTAATGAGGCACAGAAAAGACCTTCTCACACCACTGCATGCTGCAAGGAAGCAAGATGGGCATGTGGCGAGGACCCTTTAGAAGAAAGCTGTGTTAAGAGCTGTGTCCAGACTAACTGGAAGTTGCGATGGCACTCAGAGTTGTTACTGTTCTGAAGGGTGCATGTGGCCTCATTGACTGAAACTCAAAGGCCTGGGACTTGGGGAAGGACAGTTCAGTGGTGTCAAAAACAATAGGCACCGCCAGAGACAGGCAGTGTTTCTAGGAATCATGTTGTCACTGAGGGTACGTCTACACTGCAATCAGGAGGTGTGACTGCAGCGCATGCAGAGCAGACATACCCAAGCTAGCTTTGATCTAGAGTAACAATACCGGTGTAGCCTCAGCAGAATAAGCGGCGGCTGCTTGAGTATCTAGCCATGGTCCTGGGTGGGTGGGACCAGCTCATGCAGCCACATGGGCTGTTGCAGCTTCGCTACTATTGTTACTCAAGCTCACTTTGATCTAGAAGTTAGCTCAGGTATGTAGGCAGGTGCTGCAACCACACCTGCAACTGCAGTGCAGACATACCCTGAGATAACATCGCCCTACCCCTAGAAGTTACATTTCACAGCCACAAATGACAAAAATCAGGATGCCACTGCCCACCAGTACTGAGTTGGGTTGAGACAGCAACATCCTCAATTTACAGTCCCCACATCTGAACAGCTCCTCTTTTTAGAGGTTCGGTGCCTGCTCCCAGCCAAACCTGTTCAGCCCATCTCTAGCTAATTGATTCCTGCTTTAGAACCACGAAAACACTGTTGCCAACTGCCACGGCCCTCCTCCAGTGTCAGAAAAATGATACATGTGTTAATATCTTGTACCTTTTAGGCTCAGAGAAGCAAACTGATCCTGTGCAACAGTCATTAGTTGCTTTTTAATTAACTACTCTCCTTTTTTCTCCCTAGCCGTGCAGCAACAGGTAGCTCAGAAATGGGGACTCAAAGCTGCTCAGTGATAAACCACAGTAGTTTTGCTCAGATGCCACATCAACTTTTGTTCTCTAGGATGTTTGTCACAATCCTGTCTCCCTTTTAATGGCACCAAATCTACACCGAATAGAGATTTTAAAACAAGGTAATGAGAGTACTCACCATTAAATTCCCATCTTCATTAGCATCTTGTTTAACTGCTGAATGTATATCCCCAAGCATCTTTAATTTATTGATTGTTTCTAGGAGGTTTTTTTCCCCTGCGTTATTTTTCTTTCTATTTAGCATCAATTAGTGGAATCTGGGCAATGGTTTGTATCCAGGTCCCCACGTGCAGGGTTTACATGTGTCACATGCCTGACCAATGCACTAGATTCCACAGCAGTTCAACAACTCTCTTAAGGGGGAATTATTCTGAGACTCCTGTCCCTGAGCTCTTCTGTCACTGAGTGCCTGAACAGCCCTGGTTCATCATCAGCCCAGAAAACTGCCTGTCCATATCTTCCCATGCAGAAGCCTCCCTATTGGCCTCCGCAGGAGTTTCTATCCATTCTGTCCACACCCCGATCCAAGCATGCTGGGATATTGTGACAGAGAACTCGGGGCGGGAGGGGGTAATTATTGTTGTATGCCATTTTACGGGTTCAGTCCAGAGTTCCAGGAGCTGGCAAACTCCAAATGGGGATTACAGGTCTAAATCTCAACCCCTAGACCAGGATCTGGAAGAAAATGATCTGGCTCAGCTCTTTGGTACAATTCCCGCTCGTCAATGTCACTAAGATTGTTCTCACTGCCAAAATACTCTGGTACACAACAATTCCGCGCATAACACCCGCTACAAGGCCTGCTACAACACCCCCCACATTCTGCACATGTCCTTAGAGATCTGTGAAGTTTCAGAGAGGGACCTGCAGCTAATTCCCAACCCCTCTGGAATGATCAGGGAGGAAATCCCCAAGGGGATCCCAACAGAGATTTTCTGCCCCCGGGTCTCCTCACACAGTGTTTCCACAAGAGGAGGCAGTCCTCCCCGCATCATAATTGAGAACAGCAAAGCCCAAGGATGGCCAGAAACAGAACACAATTAGCTATGGGAAGGGGCATAACGTGGACTGGATTCCATAGTTACAAGAGGGTCAAGAGTTGAGGAGGCTTGAATGTTTAGCAACAAAACCTTAGTCTCCAGAAGGGCAGCCAATGAAAAATAAACACACAACCTTGCCCCTTTTCTAACCTCAGGAGTAACCCTGCAAAGCTTCACTTGTTAATGATGCAGTCAGTGCTCCGCTTATAGCAAGATGTGGGACCCGGAGAGCAAACAGTGTCAAAGAGCTGCACCAAACCGAAACATTTCTATTTCCAATTCACGAATCCCAAAGAGCGGCCAGAGATGAGGAACGGCTCACTGGGCCCTGAGGCATCAAACCAGAGTCTTGCCATCCAGCAGGAACAGTGCAGATTATACTTTAACTGGCAATGGCTGGAAGGAGAAAGGGGGAGAAATACCAGGAAGTGTTTTGACGAGGAGTTTCTATGAACCTGAAAAATCCTATCGTTGGCTATAATGTCACTGAGGAGATTGTGAATGGTGATTGTGCGACCGCACAAGGTAATTTATCTCCCTGACCAGTACTTCGTAAACTGTCTGTTGAACTGACCTCTGTTAAAACTAAAGATATACAGACACTTGTAAACCTTATCGAGGGGAAAACAACTCAGATAATTTTACACATTTAAATGAAAAACAGATCCTGAGCTTTTCCAAGGAATGAAAGTGTCAGCAGTGCTGCTTGAGTCTAGTCTTAGCACCAAAGGGAGGCCAGGAAAAGTGCAACAGGAATTCCAGTGCTTCCAAAAAGGATGGTTCTGCTGCAGATGCTGCTACTGCCCCCACCGACCTGTGGTCATGCAGAAGAAGCCATTAGCTGCATCACTAATTTCCTCGAGAACTTGAATTGAGATTTGTTTTTTCAATATACTCTGACCAAAAAATAATTGAAAATCATGTTTCCTTTTCCTCTCTGTCTGGTAACATTTCTCTTAGCATCAGACAGCCCAGGCACCTTTGTATGAAGTAGGACATTTTAGTGGTAAGATGAAACCAGATATATTCAAGACCCACCTTTTCACTAGAGATTGTCTCTGTGATCCATGTTCAGACCCAGAT